>NW_024508324.1:1199867-1588194 GCF_017590135.1 Pyrgilauda ruficollis | reverse complement strand
GAAAGGGATAAGGAAAAAATAAAAAAAGAGCTAATATCATTAAATGTTTCTATTAAACACTATAAATTACAAATTGAAAAAACATATAGGCACAGGTGTGCCAGTATATTTTACTGAAATGACAGAAATCCTTTTTTCAGAATTTTGCATGCTAATCCCAGAGCTGAGATGTCAAATTTCTATGTAAAACAATATAGTCTTAAATTCACTGCAAAGACTGATTCTATTTCACTATGCACAGAATTGGAACATTGGAAAATAAATAAATGGCTGACAATGTAAATTTAATCAGTGTCAGTTAAGCAGCCCCATGGCAAAGGAGTCTCCAAAGTCCAGGATGTAGTGTCTGACCCACAAGGATTTAGTTGATTAGTCATGATTAAGGCTGACTTGACAATTCTGAATATAGCCTCAGATGATAATGTTTTTCTGCTTGCCAAGTTTCAGAGAGGTTTAGGGGTTTCATCCAGACTATAAAAACCAAACAGAAACCCAAAATAATCCACAAATTCTTCACTGGTTCAGAGGAAGTTACAGTTTCATGAAGGTGCATAAACAAAAATAAGGTTACCCTGTCTTATCAGCAGAAACACAGGACTCCTGCTGGAGTCAATGTGAAGAATTATACACTTGTTTTCCCTGATAAAAAAAACAGTGATGGAATTAGAGCTTGGTTAATAATTCTACTAGCCTTGCATTTGCTGCATGTATATAACTCGTGAAAATAAAGTCTGCATGGCTTCAGATGCCAGGAAAGTAACCATTTTTGTAGTTGGAGACATTTTTTTGATGTATGGACATTTCCATGCAGTCTGTGCACCAAGTCTGAATTTCTGAGTGCATGATGCACTTGCTCTTTTATGCCAGATCTGATTTTAAGCCTCCATAAAAGTGCTACCACATACTTAATGGAACAGCAAAGTACATTAGCAACAGCAACTAAAAGGGATAAGTGCTATTTATATCTGACTTCTGTTCCCCATTGATAAGATAGTTGCCAGAAAACAGCAAGAGTAGTCAAAATACAAGTGTTATAGCTATATATGTGTATGGCATTTGTAAATTATTTTAGTGTTATGATGTTTCTAAACCACAATAATAGTAACTCATGATTCCATATTACAGTAAAGGAGATATTTTCCTGGACTCAGGTAGCATATTACTTGTAGGATTTGGAGGGTGCTGAAGAGGACCAGGAAAAAAATATCTTACTCTATATATCCATAAGGAAGAAGTTTTCCTTTGTATCCATTGATAAAAAGTGACCACAAATTAGAGTAGAAACTCATCGCTGATATACAAAAAAATGCTCTTAGACAACGGTAATTTGGAGAACCATCAGAGAAACTCTGCATATAAATACAAGACCTGGAACTTTGTTGTTTTTAATTATCATTCTGTTTTTCTGTCTTATTTTGGAGGACAGGGGTAGTTCTTCTCTTTCTTCTTTGTGATAATGTGATCTTGATAATACTGCATGACCAAACATGCTGTTATATAGACAAAGTAAAAATTATAAGCCAGCCTCTAATAATCTGACCACAGAACTCTATAGAGATTAGAGTTTGGATGTTTTTCCTCATCTTAAGACATCCCATGTAAAATGTAAACTGTATCTTTCTCCAAATCCTTGTTTTCAATTATGAAAATTTTAATTAGCTAGAATGAATAATTCTAATCATGATGAATCATTGAAAATGAGTTATTAAATGGTCTTTTGCCCCTATAGGGGAAAACAGGATGTCACACTCAAGAGCCACAGAAATAAATACTGCAACTGTACTTCTCTGACTACAGCAATTGTAGTCAGAGAGGTAAGTTTTCAATTTTGGTTCAATTATAGATTCATAAAAGTTGAAAAAGACCTTCACAGTCATCGAGTCCAATCTTGAACAACAGCATTATGTCAACTAAACTGTAGCACTAAGGGCCATGCCATGTCAAGTGGTTTCTTGATCCCTTCCAGGGATCTGACACTTCCCTGGCCAGCCTGTTCTAAAGGTTAACCACCATTTCAGTGAAGGAATTCTTCCTAATATACCATCTAAGCCTCCCCAGTACAAGAAAATGCAGATATAAAACACATTTATATAACAACAGATATAAGTCTTACAGAAGAAGAAAGAAGCATAAGAGACCCTCTCCTACCAAATGCAATAGAACTTGGACTGCTGCCCCAAATTTTATTCATTTGTAAGTTCAGTCCCTAACATGAAACAAGGTTTGTGACTGGGCCTAAGGGAGCACTTAAACACACAGGTAGTGGTACAGTCCTCAGCAAAAACTCCTAATTTCACTCATCAGTAATAACTAACAAAAGGAAATACTGGTCATCCCATAAATTACTAACTATACTTTAATCAATAGACTCATTAATATCTCCCTGACTTGCTTCCACAATTCTCATTCCAACATCTTTACAAAACTGTTGCTCAACTCAAGCAAGGAACCTAAGTCACACAAAAAATTTCTGTAAGATCGACACATTCCTTTCTCAAAGATCACATACTGTGATAGAGAAATTGAAACTTCTCTCCAATTTATCCATTATTAAAACTTGAAAGCCAATTAAATTAGAACTATTAAAATTTTCTCATTTTAAATTCCCCTTATTTGATTTTCTTTTCTCAAATTCTCTATAGACTAACACCATTTTTGTAGGAATCCTGCTATTCGCAGAAAAATAAAATAGCTCAGACATACTCCTACTTCATAACTTTGCTTTAGCCCTTTCCTACAGTGCTTCTGAACAACCAAAGTATTATATTTTGTAGTGATGTATCAGAGTAAGAGTGACCTTTACAATGCCCTTGTTCTCATAGAATCTATCCTCAGAGCCAGGTGACAGACTACCCTCCTGGGCACACGAAAACCTCAAGAGCAAGGCCACTACATACAGAGTAGAAATTTGAAAAGAGAATTAAAATAAATGTTGCTATATTGGATTATATGGTCTTTACTCAAACATAGCCTTTTAAAAAATTCCAAATGCCAGTATTTTTAGAAGCTGGGATAAATATGGAACATTTTTTTTTAACACCTGATTCTATATAGCACCGCATTATAATCCAAATACAAAACCAGAATAGACAGTCAAGCTTCACTAAAATGTACACATTTCATATTCATATTTTTTTCTTGAATGGAGATAAAACAGTCTGACAAATAAATAAAAGACATCTAATTGAATTACATCTAACTTATTTTGAAGTAACATCTCCACACTTAAAAATGGGTTAATTTAGGCTAACCAAGGCGGACAGGGGGGAAACTGTCAGGGACTGCTGAAGAACTGGTTAAAGCTAGTTAGAACAAATTTGTGTGACTTCAGAGATAAAAACATTGTATAAAGTGCATAAGTTTGTGTAAATGGGATTGATAAAATCTACCCAAGCAGCCGAAGAAGAGCAATTTCCCCTTGGAAGACTTTACTCAAGGACAGTACAGTCACAAAACTGCTTGCAACTATGCACAGCCCCAGCCCAAATATTCTGAAAGAGAGGGGCTGGAAGAACCCAAGGTAACAGCATTGACATTTCCCTTTTCCACTGCTGGTACTTTGAGCACTGTTTGGGTCTTCCATTGATTTTCAGACTGCAAAGGAACCACACCTCACTATAGGTGCAACATAACCTTTGTGACTCTTCCTCTGTTAGGAGGAAACCAGCACTTCTCAGACTTTGCTGTCTGTACAGTGAACTGCCCATCACCATCTGCCCCTTGGACAGCCAAGTGTTGACATTCCTAAACAGCTATCCAAAGTTATTTAAAATAGATATCTGCTTAACTTTCTGTCATTTGGATAGCCAAATAAATTTTTCTGCCTGGCAAGTGTTCTAATATGACCTTGTCATTGAGTGATGGGTGGAAAATCCTCAGGATAATATTTTCTGCTTATTAAAACAGATTTTTTTACTCTAACACTATACTAAGACACAATGTCATTTTTAGGAAGGAAGAAATGTTCCCAATTAATCACTGATGATGAGCGTACATGAGTTATTATTTGGACAGCTTGATGCCAGACCTCATTAAGTAGGTACCACACAGAAATCATACTACTTCTGCATAAATATTTGCATGAGTTTTTGCAACCCTTTCCTAATTCTGGCTGATGAGAAAGTTATGTTTATAGCCCTTCTGTTGTTTTCCTGCTTTCCAAACTGCATATTCCTATATCATAGCTATGCTATCTGTTTAGTCTTCAAATTGCACAGAGCTTTTTACATGCTCACTGATGAATACTGTCATGAATCACCAGATCTCAGCTTCTTGAGAACTTCCTACTAAAGTATTGGAATAATTACAACTAATAGCTTTTAAATTCTTGCTAAGTGAAACCAATATTGAAATACTGAGGATTTTGGGGTCACAATGCTGAAACTGTTTACAACAGTGATTATCATTAAAAATCCCCAGCTGATACTGCTCATCACCATCACCTTTCTGGATACTCAGGAAAAACATCTGTCATTTTCTTAATGCTGCTATTATCCCTAATGTGAAAGTGATCCATATTTGTATCTTTCTATGTTCATCCTCAGAGAGCAGCTGGGTAAGCTGAAAGACCTGCACTGGCACCAATTTAGGAGTATCTGCTCTATCTCCCAAATGTATCAATACATTTCTACTTTCACACATTTCATAACCAAACAGTAGGTTCTGTTAAAAGCCCTCCAGGCTCTTCAACCTTGTTTCTAGGTAACTTTTAAAAAAAGGAAAAGTACTGCAGTGTGACAGTAATGTCAATGAAAGTAAATTAATTCAATACAGCTGTATGTATGAGTCTGGAGTAAATGTGTTGTTTGCAAAGCTTTGAGGTCACTGTTTGCCTATAAAACTCCAAATGTTAAAGGAGGAGTACATTGTGGCGCAGATGTACTGCAAAAAATATTTATAATTAAAGGAATTTATTCAATCATCATTTAGAATCCCCCAAGTAGGTCTTTATCCTCAGGCTTTATTTCAAATATTCAATTTGTACTTGGAGTAGCTGGCCTTAAAGCCCATTTATTCCATCCCTCTGCAACACAACTGCTTAATTAAAATTAGTTCAATTTGTATACACTCACATTTATGTTGGACTTCTGAAACAACCATTAAAGGAAATTAATTCTGGTCCTTTCTGAATCTGAGAGAGCTCATACAAACACATATTAGCAAACTTGAGGAAAAACATTTTCATACAGTTCTTAAGCATAAGCAGTAGCACACTGAACCTGCCCATTCCCCATTCCCAGACAGTAATCAGGGGCTATCCTACCACATTTACACCTGATGTAAAGGATAGTTCCTCAGAAATTAGAAGGAAAAAAAAAAAATTTCAAAATCCCTGCAGCTGTAAATTTTTTTTTTTTTTTTTTTTTTTTGAGTTCTAGCCTAACCACAGAGCTGCCAGAATTAATCTTTTGGAAGACTTGGTTGTTGAAACTTGATTATGCCCATTTCAAATAATTAACCATATTCTACCCAAGCAGTGGTATTTCTGTGTACACACCACAATGAAAATGAAGATGCTGAAGGAGGGTTTGTGGCTGAAGAAACAGAAAGATAAGTAGACTGTTTTCCAGCTATTTATAGTCAGATGGTCCTGTTGGAAGTGACCAGAAGAGTATCATTTTCTTACCTGTATCTGGACATAGGTCATTAAAGAGTATTTGGGTCTGGACATGTAACTCTTGTTTTCAGTGGAGGACCAAGTGAACCAAGTCTTCCTGAAAAGGTGCTGTTTTTTATTTTATATATATGTATATATTTTAAAATTGTAAAATTTGGCTTAGAATTGTAAAATCTACATACCAATCTTCACAAAGTCACACCATCAACAATAAAATTTAACATTTCTTTCTAAGAAGTTCATTGCTCTCACTTTTTCTGATGCCAAATATTTTAGTTCAGAAAGATAAGCTTATCACAGGACCACTTCTTAAAGTGGGTTTGTTTAATCAAACTTAATTTCAAAGACACTTTTTATTTTATTCTTACTTTTGGATAATTTCTTTAAGATGGCTAATTTTTAACATCTAATTTACTGACTAACACTCAGGATGCTGCATTTAATCCTCCTCATTTTTTAATATATTTTAATATCATTTATTTCTCAACACCAAAACCTTTTCCAGAAGATGAGAGAACAGTAAATTTTCTTTTTTCTTTTTAACTTATTGTAACATGAAACATTTGCAATAAAAAGAACATTTTACATTAGCAGTGGTTTTCAAGGGTATATATTCAGAACCCTCTATTTTTTTTTTTTTTTTACTGTAAAGAAAAATCCTGAAAGCCCATAATCATAAATCATCTACTATCCCCACAGAGCAGATATATCACTTTGATTCCAGGCTCAAAGAAAAAGCCCAAAAGAGAAGTGAGAGTATGGGTTTCATTCCCTCTTATAAGTGTTTGAAGATTTTTGTTTGCTTATTACAATAAAATATTACTCAATCACAAATCTCTAAAATTTCAGTTAATTTATTAATATGATTCAGCCAAAGAGCTTACAGACTGAACTGTGTTTATCTTAATTATAACAACAGATTACACAGCAATTCTTAATGATTGACAAGATATCGTCAAAAATGTAAATACAGAACTGAACAATTTCCCTGCCAAGTGACCTTCTGTGCTGGAGTGACTACATCAGTAAGAGGAGGGGTACAGATGGCATCTCTCTGGAGTTCTGTAATGATGGTAGCTCCCCACAACATTCTTACTTCTAAATTTGAGAATATGGATTTGATGGGTGGACTGATGGATGTGTAAGGAATTGGCAGGATGAGCGAGTGCAGAGTTATAATCAGTGGCTCAATGTCCAAGCGGAAACCATGAGCCCTGTCCCTCAAGGGTCGTTACAGGGATTATCCATTGTTATACAAGCCCTTGGTACTACCAAATTATGTATCAGTAGCCATCAAATCACCATCATGATTGCCAGTATTTTGACTCAGTAGCTGAATCCATATCTAGGCTTTTGTATCTGCTTTCTTGTATGGCCAAAGCCTCATCCTCCCACCTAAACCCGTTAGGGTTCATGTAATTTTTACTTGAGGGACCCAAATAAACTTTTCATTTCTTTTTTATTTAAATGTATCCAAAACTATGCTCCTGCATACTGAAAACTCTATTTTGCTTCATATTTTGTCTCTTGTTATCTTGGCCTTGAAGGATAACACATTTAATAACTTTGAAGCAGCAGGGTATCAGAAATACCAGCATTAGAAATATTCAAATTGCACATTTGATATGCAATTCTTCACTTCCTATCAAATGTTTTCAAGCTTTTGTTGCCTACTTCAGCAAACAGGGTTATTCTAGTCACATTTTAAGGTGTTTTCTTTGATGTGCAAATAAACAAAAAAGTTCAGATAAGAAAATCCAATATATTTTGTGTACTTCACGTCAGCAAATCAAATAGATGAAGTGAGCTTATTTTGTACTGAAGGCAGAAAATGTCAGAAGGCATATTTAAAATTAAATGTAGTAATTGCAGGAAAATGTGTGTTAATACACCATTATAATAACAAGAGGGGACCACAGATGAAAGGGTAGAAATAAATTTAAAATATCTCTGCTAGTTATAACCAAGCACAGCACAGAAAAGCAATATACTTTTTATGGGTGCAGAACTGCTAGCCATACTTTAAGCCATCTTACGATTTTCTTGAGATTTTAGGTACCAAAAAAATGAAACAATTCTGTCTAACTCACAATGTCTTTAAAGATAATGATGTCTACTTACAATGATTAATTAGGAGAAGTCTTGCACTTTATGCAATGTAAATTAGCCTAAAAATAAAAATTTCTGACCTAAAAAAGTTACTTTTTTATCTATAGTTTATCTATTCAGTTGGGCTATATTTAAGCGACAGAAACTACTTACAGATGTTCTTGGTTCCTAACAAGGTCACAAAATTGCTGTGGAGATGAAGAATTGCCAAAAACCAGGTGGGCAGACCATAGCAACAGCCACACCAGAATCATAAGATCTTGCTGGCCAGAGCCTTCTGGAAAGTTCCTCTGCTCTTTGTACAAACAGGTTTGTGAAATGAACAGTTTAAAAACAGAAGTCTCAGCATCACAGGTAATGTTTTTCCTTAAACCTTTTCAAGTTGCAGAACTGAGCTCAGCTTGGAGCCTTCAGTATTCTGGAGAAGGCCTTACAATCTCTATAAAGCCATCCATCCAAATCCTGAGCAGAACTGGGAATCATGTTCTGGTGTTTCTCCGTTCCACCCTCTTAACAGTTTCAACATCATGCACCACCTTTTTTTTTTCCTTTTTCTTTTCTCTTTTGATGTTGTTGGTAGGAAGCAGCACAACTACATGCTAGTTGAAGCACCCACATGTCCTGCAGCTGTGTGTGCCCACAGCCCCAGAAGGAGGTGCATGTTTGGAACTCACACCACTTGGGAAAGGACGTGCCTGGAAATGCAAGCATTAGTTGCAAAATTATATTTTGAACATGTAAAAATTATTAATGCTTTAGAAGTCTTTAGTATTCTGTTTCATCATTTGTATTAGTCATATTGATCCCAAATGTGTATTTCACTGATTGCTGGCTAATTATGAATCATTAATAAATCACTAGATTAATTAAACTCCTTTGATCCTGATTTGGTTAAGCGATATTAGCCCATGACAGGTGCCAGCTCAGCAAATGTAGGAGCAATTCTTAGAAATCAGAATTCATGCCAGTAAATTCCATTTTTTCCTTGTGTTCATTTGTATGCAGTCATAGCTTGAGTGTGCAGCTGCCACGGGAGACCCACTACTTAATTTAGTGTGATGGGCCTTTCTCTGGCAATACAGAATTTCTAAGGGTGAAAAAAGCTTTTCTTTATGGTTCTTAAATATAAAAAGAATGAAATATAACACTATACAGGATAATTTTTAACAAAATAAGGTTAAATACATATTTTTTGCAAATGCTCCAAGACAGTTACCTGAATTATCATTAACTGAATTTTCCAACAAGGAGAGACACAGACAAGTAGGTACCTGCTGTATTCTGAATATCAGGGGAAAGGTGTCACACATCAGTTACTGTAAGTTAGAAATCCTGACTACACCAAAAAAACCCCAGTTAAACATATTTCCACAAGTGTCTCACACAGGACTTCCATACAACTACAGTGATGTTGTACAGTTCTACTGCTGCATATGTGGAGGTTTCTCAGACTCCATTGCCTTGAGTCTTACTGTAATTAAACAGCTGCTCTTTAGAAAACTTGTCTGGATTTTTATCCTTATTGCTGAGATGAAAAAGTGATGAAAATACTTGCATAAGGGGAAGCTGATATTGATCCATTGGATTTATATTTTTGTAAAGTTTCATAAAAGCTCATAGCTCATATTTTGATTCTACACTTATTCTATGTAGAATGCTTATTTGTAGCATTTAGGAGCAGAAACAGAAACATCAATTTCCTAGAAAACATTAGGTTTGTGTCTAAATTCCTTCAGGCGTAGAAGCAACATGTTAAAGATGAAGAAATTGACATCTGTCTCACAAAGCTGCATGGAGGACCCGGAAGATAAAACATCCTAAATAATGCTCAAGACAAATGTTTATTCCCAGGATTACTCATCTGAATTTCTAGTATTTACCCTTAGATGGCAGTTAATCAAAACTTTTATGGGAAAAGGGGGGGAAAAGGCAGAAAAAAGAAAGCTAGAATCTAGCTGCAATAAATGTAGTTTAAGCTTTTTTTTAAACTAAACCCAAAATGGTTTCCCAAAATAAAGTATGTTAAAGGGCTGTCCATGAAAATCAGTTGAAATATGACAAAGATTTTGTACCATCAACTGGTTTTAATGACTTATGTTCTATCCATCCCTTAGGCTGAAATTGCGTTTCCTGACTCTCCTAGATTTCCTGGGGGGTTGTTTTATCTAATGGGACTCATAGTGCTCATTTAGTTCTTCCAGAGCTTCTGCCTTAGGGAAGGAAAGTGCCAGAAAAATGCCACAGGCTTGCTAGTTTTTCTCTAGACTTGAATCTGTGGTACTTCAAAGTCACCAGTCATGTTTATATTGCTCTTGGCAAACAGCAGTGATCCTGAGTGTAGTATGATCTAACAGCTTCCAGAGGTTCAATACCCAGAGCTGTATATCACTCTCCTCACCTTAGTCAGAGGGTAATAAAATATCTTGAGTTAGAAGGACCCATATGGATCACCAAAGCCACGTTCCTGGTCTTCCCAAGAGTCACACCCTGTGCCTGAGGGCATTGTTCAAACACTTCTTGAGCTCTGTCAGCCTTGGTGATGTAACCCCTCCCTGAGCAGCCTGTTCCAGTGTCCAGTCACCCTCTGGGTGAAGAACCTTTCCCTAACATCCAACCTAAACCTCCCCCAACACAGTTTCAAGTCATTCCCTCGGTCCTGTGACTGTATTGAGATTAACATTTCCCCCAAAAATTTTGCTATGAAACAACATTAATTTAATCTACTGATAGACCAATTTTTAACAGCAACATGACAATTAAAAGGAAAATTTAAGATGTTTTAAATGCTTCAAAATCAGAGAGATAGGATCTGTCAGGACTGCACATGACAAAAAACATAGAAGACACACTCAGAAATGTTTGGGACATAGAAGTTGTGCTTTACTGCAGTTCAAGATTCCCAAAGCATTCATTGAGGAAGACAGAGCAGAGGAAATAGATCAATTTCTATTTCTTTCATAAGGAAAATGAATTATTAAATCAAATTAATAAATTGGATATATATTAGAATAACAGTACTCACACAGGAGCTCTGAAGGAACTCATGTGGCAATTAAAAGGTGTTGCTGTGCCAGAAGACTACCAGGCTTGCCAGGATAACCCTTACCTACCAAAAGAGATTTTCAGGGGATTCCAGCAACTACTGGTTGATGAGTCTGATTTTCATTTCAAGATGGATATTGAGATGGAGAGCCCACAGGAAAACATACAGTCACTGAGCCTGAACATAAACAGCCTGCTTGGAAAAGAACAGCCTGGCTTTCTGTGAAGAAAAGTCCTGGCCCAGTAGCCTGACAGACTTTTTGAAGGGGATCAATAACCACATCCAGGAGACATAACATATTTGAATTTTCAAGACACTTTCAACAAGGTTTCTCAAAACAAGTTGCTACAGAAACTGAACTACCTTATGACTGGGAATGTTTTCATAAAATAAAAAGCCAATTAAGGCAGAGAAAAAGAAAAGGAAGAGCTTGATGCTCCCTTTTCAGTACAAAGAACCAGTCCTGGGGCCCTCCGGGCATCAGTGCTGTGATTGACTCATTTTATTCACCTTTCATGACAGAAAAGGAAGTGCACTGTCAGATCTCCAAGTCTGCTGACAATAATGAGCTTTCCAGTTAGACAGATGCCACAACAGTGGTGAGTATCTCACTAAGCTGAGAGTGTGAGCATTAGATGGCAGATGAGCTTCAGGGTAAACAGGTGCAAGTTAGTGAACAAAAACCAAAAATGGTCTGAAGCAAGCTGAACTCTAAGCTAGCAGACAGCTCTGGATCCTGGAGTCACTACCAGCAGCTCCCTCAAATCTTTTGGTCAGGGCATAGTGGCAGGCAAAAAATTCAACAAACCTTTGAGCATCACTAGAAAGGATACAGGGAGAGCAAAACCTCAGAAGGCCACATTGCAGACAGTTCTGATATCCATGTCAAAATGCAGCTTGAGCAGCTCCTCATGAAGAAAAGCTAGAAATGTCTGGAACCTTTCCTTTCAAAGAACACAAAGCTGAGGAAGATATGATAATTTCTCAAAATCGTGAAGATGCTGTACATTGCAAATGCAAAATTATTACAACCAAGTTCTGCAAGGCTGGAAATAAAGGGTATTTAATACTAGATTTAAGAAGTATTACAAAGCAGGCCTCGAACTTCTGGGATTTCCGTTTGTCAGATTGTTAAATTAGTCTCTGACATAGGGTTCAAAAGGAGTTTGGACAAATTCAAATACCACAGATTCATTAATGGATGCTAATGACAAGTTTCTTCTAGAAGGCCTGGCTCTGCTGTGGTTAGATAGGGAACAGTGATTTGAGTAATCAAATCTGGAATTAAACATTAAGTTACTACTTAAACCCAAAAAATAATTTAAATTAATTAAATTTCTAGGTATAAAACCAAGTAGCTTGATTGCTGAAAATGCCTATTCAGCAGTCTTGGAAAAGTAGAAAAAGCACCACATGATTTATAAGATTCTTCCCTCTTGGATCTAAATGGGCAGGAAAAAAATAGGAAATAAATGTGCAAACTACTTTATAACAAAACCACAGAAGGGAATAAATATGGTTTGTTCAAGCAGTTTGTGGGCATGTGTCAAGCTGACAAAATTTTGACACATTCTCTTTTCAGCATGGTAAATACATCCCACTTCCCTACAAAAAGCTGGCAATTGTTGCACGGCTGGCTTTAGTGGTTTTTTGGGGTTTTTTGGGCAGTTTATTTTGGTTTTTTGTTTTTTTTTTTTGTTTTTTTGTTTTTTGGTTTTTTTTGGGGGGGGGGTTGTTTTTGGTTTTTTTTTGTTTGTTTGTTTTTTTGGGTTTTTTTTTGTTTTTTTTTTTTTCTTGGTTTTGGTTTTTCTTTTTGATAGTGGCAATACTTTTATAAATTTAGTAAGTTTATATGGCTTTCTTTCTCATATGCTACCACTTTATATGCATGCTTGATGTTCTCAGGCTTTTCCTACTTGTTTGTCAATGACCCTTTAGTCTAGTCCTGAACCCAGGATGTTATTAGACCTTTGTTTAGTTCTTTCATACCCAAAAAATCTGTCCCATAGGAATGAAAACAACAAAACTAAATGTACTCTTAAAAGTAAGTCTGTATGGCAAGAAGTCAATAAATAATCAGGCAGTTGATAACAGCAGGAGTAATTGTCACCACTCTTGACCACTGACACCATCCTTAAATACCTTTCAATGATATAAATTTTCAAATTCTCTTTGTACATTAAATTACAAAAATATCTTAAGTGACAATGATACTAGCAAAGATTCTTTAGAGTGAAATTACGTATTCAACTATAATCAAAATACTGATCTACATGAAGATTCATGTTTTTATTTCAAGTTATTCACCTGTGGCTTCCTCTCCTTTTGCACAGCCATTTTACTTCTGAACTGCTAAGGCTAATCAGCTTTTCTTTGATACTTTCAAGTTCCCAGCTCTTCTTTTTTTTCTCTGATTGGAAAATGGATCAGCCCTAATAAAGAAAGCCATTTCTTTCCTTTCATTAGGAGTGAAAAAAACAATACACAACTGTTTGTCTGTGGTCAACATTAAACGAAAACCTGTGTCAGTGATGAAGATCACCAATACTCCTTTATGGCTTGTGAATAATCAGCTCTCAAAAGCTAGCAAGGAACAAGAGAATACAGCAAAGTTTCTTTAGGATGCAACATGCATCACACCAATAAAGATAGCACTGTATGGAGATTTGTGGATCCATAATCTCATGTGCCTACTTTCATTTGTTTTCATCTCTTGTTTATCTTTATGGGCATAAGTTCTTCAGAAAATGTCAGATATAAAGTACAGTAAAGGAAAATAAATTTTCTTGTGCAGTAAAGCACAAGAAAAATACAGAGATCACCATCTAGGTGCTTTTGAAAATTCTTTCATATCCAGCTAAGCAAGATGCCATTAAGTCAGTTGAACATCCTCTGCTGCAAAGCTGCAGAGAAGCATCTGCCACAACAGTCTTCAGCAAATAAAACCTAAGCTGGCAACAGGACAGTCCAATACTTTTGTGAAATATTTTCGGACTCAACATCCGGGACAGGAAGACTAAGGACAGAGGTGAGTAACTATTCCTGTTAATGCCTATGTATATGAGATCTTTGCAGCGAAAAATTTGGAAACCAAGTAGGAATCTCTGAAACTATTACCACAAGGTATAGGATTTAGTCAAAATGCTAATTAAAGCCCTTCAGAAAGCAGAAGGCTAACTCATCTCTGGCAACATATGTAAAGTGCGTTTATTCAGAGTACTTTTTTCATAACTTCTCCATTTTCCATTCAGAGAAGGCATAAGGAAAATGCTAATTAGCAGCCTATAATGGCTTGTAAACCACAATAAATAAGGAGATTTAATTATAATTATTTTTAAGTATAACATTACTATTATGTGCAAATAATTAAAAATGCAACCCTCAATGGGATGAAAGATTTGATAATGTTATTTTTTTTATATAATACATTTCTAGTATCTCCAGAACCATATTTAGCCATTGTCAAAAAAGCAAATATGCTACCATAAAGCATAGGATAAAGGAAACAGGAGGGTGTAGCTTTTTTTACCACGTTTGCCTGTCTCCTGTTCTTCTCCCCTCTTCCAGCATTAGGAAATGCTACAAACGAAGTTAAAACAATGTATGTCACAGGAGATGAGAGATTCAGCTGTCTCAAAAATACATCTGACAGCTTTTATTACCGCAGAAAAGGACATGGAGCTAGGCAATGGAATCTCAAAAGGGACTCCAACTGGTGCAGAAAATTTTTCACACTTTGAACTGTAGCTCCATGTGAGAAAATTTTAAAAGTTCGGGATTCAAGTGTTCTAAAACTTTCACTTTTTAAAAATGTTCTTCCATATTAAAGATCACGTAAGGCAACTGAGTTTCAGTACCTGACTGAAGGTTTTGACACAGAAATTACACATATATCTTAGGACACTTGGGCCAATGGGATGACAGATACATGATGGTTCAGGGCAGGACCACAGGTTTAGCATATACCGTACATTTTGGAGGGGTGAGACAGAGCATACCATTTAAATAAAATGCAATACTACAGGACGCATTTTTCAAAGACATATTTCTATTTAGACCTTTCATATTTTTTCCTGGCGGAAAGAAAACTAGCACACAGGTAATCAAAATTAGGGTTTCAGAAACATTTGGGGCTGTGACAAGGGAGGTTTAGGTTGCATGTTAGGAGAGGTTCTTCCCCCAGAGTATGGTTGGGCACTGGAACAGGCTCCCTGGGAAAGTGGTCGCAGCACCAAGCCTGACAGAGTTCAAGAAGGGTTTGGGCAATGCTCTCAGGCACAGGGTGGGATTGTTGGGATGTTCTGTGCAGGGACAGGAGTTGGATTTTGATGGTTCTTGTGAGTCCCTTCTAAATCTTTATATCCTATGAGTCTATGATTTCAGGACAAGGAAATAAAATGCAGTGCAATAAAGCATTAATAAGTAACACCTACTAAAATACTATTTGTGTATTGAGAAACCCTTTTGTTTTCGGGCATTATTGAACTGTGTGTGTAGCCTCTGAAATGTGGACAAGCAAAAAGAAATTTAAATACACAAGCAAGACAAAAATGAAGATTTCATATAAAAGGAAAGGACTAAAGTCTTATACTCTCAATTAATCTGTACCCTATTAAGCAAAAAGAATCTTTTAAATCAATTCATGGAGATATATCACCAGCTGAGAGCATTAGAAAAGCATTTATTTTCAAAAGGAGGCATTACAGAAGGTAGTCCAAATATCTATGCAAATTTTAACATCAAAAATCAGCTACGGGAATGCCTTAGTCTTCACAGGTCTGAATCCAAGCACTGGAGCAAGACTTCAAATTGCCACCATCTGATTGGTGTTTAGTCACACACACAGTCTGTAAAATGCTTAAGTGAAGTCTGATGAACATAAACAACAACAAGAAACTCGTTAACATTTCACTCCATGAACACACTCTATATACAAAACTTACTGTGTGCAGCCATAGAAGCACTTAAACAGTTAGCTAAAAAGTAAGTATATGCATAAGGTACACATAAAACCAATTTTGGTACATCATCTAATAAATAAAAACGTGGAAATGGTCTTATTTGTGGTCCTGTTATTCTGGTGTTGAAGTACACTAAAAGAAATTTTCTATTTTAGAAATTCCAAGCAAAAGATGGAAGCTGCCTTTCCTTAAAAAACCAAAAAAACCCCACAACAAACAAGAAACAAACCTAAACACATTACTGCAACACAGAGGACTTCTAGAAAAGATTAAATGTAACACTTGGAAATCTCAGTGACTTAAACCTGGGAGCCCAGCCTGACACAGTCCAGTTGGTGCCAGTCTTGTTTTTAAGCACAATTCAGTGAAGTAGTCATGATTTACAATTTAAGTAGAAATGTGTTATTATGAATACACAATTTAGCAGTAATTACTGAACCTGAAGTCAGACTCATTTCTAAATTCCCGCCTTCTACTTTTATTCACATACTTACTACTCTTTCCGTGGCAGAGATCTCCATTCTATTCCACATCATTTCACCAGAAAGAAATCTGTTTGCTTTGCCAAGTTTTCTCTCTCCACGTGACAAAATTCAACATCACCTTATAGCAGCTCACATGTAATAGGATACCAGGGCCTATTTTTTACATCTTCACATGTAGAAATATCTCATATATTATATATTGTCTTTATTAAGAGTGGGATACAGGTGTTATCTTACTGCAGTAAGCAAATACATCGATTTTATGTTCCATGGATTGTATGTTCCATGACTGATGATAAATGAACCTTTTCTGTCTGGAGCAATTTCAAGTAAAATCTTTACCTTTCACTATTTCCTAATAACATTTTGACAAGCTGAAACAAAGCCCTCAATGCATTTGACTTCTCTTGATGAATGAAAACCTAAAGCAAACCACCATGTTGAAGCACAATTGCTCATAATAACTAAGAAACCACTTTGGCAACAGCAAAAGAAAAGAAAAAAGGTAATTCTGATTTTACCTGAAAGTGCACGATGAAGTCTGTCATGCTTCAAGTGTTGCGTTTTGGTGAGTTTTTTGACAGCACATTAAGGATGACACAATCTGACAAATATAGACTGTCCACTGCTGCTAGTAATTTTTAGCAATCAGCCTTTTATATAAAAAGTAGGTCAGACCCATCCCATTCAGCTAGAAGGTTTTTGGAGGAAAGATATAGAGCACCAGTGTGAAATCCACATCAGTACATTCTATAATTCAGTCATATTAGTTGCATATGAGCAACAGAACAATCTTTGATGGAAAAAATCTTAACTGTATTTAAAATACAATCAAATGAAAGTAAGAAACCATATGAAATTTTAAGCCTGTTATCAATCTTTCCAGAAAATTTCACTAACCACAACTTGCAGAGTTACACATAGACTCACATACTGAATATAGATTAATTAATCTTTAAAATATTTCTGTCCTTGGAAAGCGTAATGACCAGTTTCAAACCAATTTAGTCAGAAAAGTGTCAGGTGAAAAGAGAATATCATTTTACTCTTAGCTAACAAAAATTACATTTTTGCAACCTGTAGCATTATAGATAGCATCAGTGTTTACAATGCCATACTGTTCTTTACAGATATTTATACCTAATTGCCCCTGGTACATGTACATTAAAAGAATGTGGTAGTCAAGGCATT
Source organism: Pyrgilauda ruficollis (assembly GCF_017590135.1). NCBI lineage: Eukaryota > Metazoa > Chordata > Aves > Passeriformes > Passeridae > Pyrgilauda > Pyrgilauda ruficollis. Next base: position 1,570,788 of record NW_024508324.1, on the reverse strand, counting down.
ATCGAGCATTTGAGGACAAAAAATAAACATAGAATCATAGAATTATTTGGACTGAAAGGAACCTTCAAGCTCATTCATTCCACATCCTCCTGCCATGGGTGGGGACGGCTTCCACTAGACCAGGCTGCTCAAATTCCCATTCGACCTGGCCTTGAACACTCCCAGGAATGGGGCATCCACAGCTTCTCTGAGCAACCTGTGCCAGGGCCTTACCTCCCTCACAGGGAAGAATTTTTCCTAACATCTAATCTAAGCCCATTCTCCGTTTGAAACCATTCCCTCAACACTGCCTTTTGGAGACAGAGGAAAGCAGACATATTAAATACACATTTACTATGAAAATAAAATCCCACACCAACCCAATGAAATAATTTTTCTGCTCTCTAAAGATTGCAAGCATCTGTATGTACATGAACAAATAAAAACTGCACAATACATCATACTATTTCAATTTATATTCAGTATCCTACTTTCAGTGAAATTTAACCCATGCCTGTTTTCAAGGGTGAGCACTGGCATTGCATGGCCATATTTTTTTTACTTCAAAACACAAATCTCATCAGAAAAGAAGTTAAGTTCTTTTTAGTATTAAGTACAAAAGTAGTTTTTTACCCCCAAAAATTTCTCCAAATTTTTCAATCCAAGTAAATGTATGGAAAGAATTCCAATATGGTTTTTAATAATTCTCTTGATGTACTTTCCTTTCTCTGAACATTGGGAGCATGTTCTGCTGTAGTATCTACCATCTACATCTTCAGTTCTTTATTCACACAAAAGATATTTTAAAGAAAAATGTACTTGCATAAGACTTCTCAATTTATTAAATTAACCATGTGATACTTTTTATATAATTTTCAAGAAAGACTGCCATAAGCTGTTTCCCAGTTTTGAGTATGCAACCTGTAATCGCAAGGTGAAGACTGTAGCTCCCATTTTAAAAGAAAACAGCTTTAGAAACAATGGGTACAAAGTGTATGAAACTACTTTCTTCCTGAATTGATTATTTAGGGAAGAATAAACAGAAATAATAAATTAAATGTATGTAAATATGAAACACAATGCATTGCCATGACTGGCTTTTGTAATGCTAAATTTTATAAATTGTTACATTTCAGTGATGAACACTTTTTTTCCTGGAACATATTTTAGAAACCTTCTAATCCTTCCAAACATCTGTATGACATTCATTATGTCAGGACATATACTATGCTTCCTGTATTTTGTGTTCAGTTGTAGGATGAAAGTCAGAAGATAGACTCCTTAAGACACATTTATCCCAAGTAATCTTTAGGAAATAGATAATTTTTGGAACTACATGAAAGCAATAAGTCTTCAAGTAATTATTTGCATTTAAATTACATTGACATTAAAACCTTGGCAATGCCAGATAGATTCTCTAAAATCTAATTTATCTCAATGCAATGTGGTGTTATGTTTTGGTTTTTTTCCCCCACTTCAATTATTTGAATTAGTGGTTGGTTTTAAAAAGCAGAAAGCCCTCTTATTAAGAAAAAGAAGACCCTATTTTTTTTAATATAATTTACACATTTTTTGAAGGTGAATACTAATAATTATGATTTTTCCTCTTTTTCAACTAATGGTTAATCTTCCTGAAGAGTGAGGAAAAATAAATTTTGAATTTTAGAATCCAAGACAAATATACTACCCTGCTACATAGAGTGTTTCTTTAGGGTTTAAAACTGTGTTTAATTCTTTAAAGGACATTAATCTATGGTACAGGGTGTATTTTCTCTCATGTCATCAGGCATGCACTGTTTCACAGATAGAAATGTTATCCCTTATGCAACATTTGAATAATGTTTTTTGTGCCAGGTGCAAGATTCAGCTTTAAGACTTACTTCTGCCATTTCAAATTTATAGGGAGAGTGATTTCAGAACATTTTACAGCCAAAATATTTACTTGAAGAGTATATAATAGCAGAAGCTCTTCTTTTGAAACTGAGATCACATTGTTGCAAATAAATAAGAAGCTTGGCTAGATGTGGCAGCTGATCCACAGATGTTGCTAAAGAAACATTAACTAGCATTTACAAGGGTGGAAAGATTCCCATTGCACACTAGTCTGAAATAGAAAAAGCATTAACTGAGTGCTCAGTTGTTGAGAGCTTTGTAACAAGCTGGCTCCTGGATAAGGGTCACAGCCAGATTAATCTGCCCGAGATACAAACAGGAGAAATGTAGAGAATTTTGTAGACAGTTAGCTAGCTAACAAAGATCATGCTGGAATAATACCGTTAGTTAAGCAAGAAGGAGACGAAGATAGGAGTCAGAAATCAGTGTCTAAAAGCAGCAAGGTCACTGTGCCCTTGCCGAAACTTGAGGTTGTGGGAGAGGTTCGTTAGCTAGCAAGAATGAAGGAACGATAGAAGAAACCATAACAAGGTGAACACAAGAATGTAAACGTAGACGTAGTTGACTGATAAATGACTAACCAATGATGAGCTCAATTTTTGCAATATGCATTAGCCTTATTAACACTGCTATAAATGTGTGTGCCTATTCAATAAACTTTTGAGACTTCTTGTTCATCATCTGGTGTGCAAGTCTTCCTTCTGCATCACTCAGTTCCGGAGTGACAGCACCGAGCGTATCTGGGTACTTCCAGACTCCAGTCAGGCTTCCCAAGGCCAGTCCAGTTGGCCCTGAAATTCTCATGTAAAACACCCAGGAGAGCTACTGAGATTACAGCATGAAATGTGATTCATGTGAAACTGTTTCAGCCAGTGAGTGTGACTTTTTTAAGCTTTAAAATAATTTTGGTTCCATCAAAGCTTTTTTTCTGTGATTGAAACAAAGGCATTCAACTGTCTAGCTGATATTAATTTCTCATTTTCTGCCCTATCAACTAATTGATCAATGACAAAGTGTTACCTTATATCACTCTGATGGGTTATGATTTAGCCTTGTTCTTCAGTAGTTTATTCTTTTTTACTATATCTTAAATTAATTTAAATACAGCTAAAATATTTTGGCTTTAAGAATTTGGAAACAAACTTTTCTCAGATCTCTTAATCAAGATCCTGTTTCTCAGTTGAAGCATTTATGATGACCAACCATCAGGTCATCAGGATTCAGCAATGTAATGTTAAGGTTATTAAATGTAAATAAAGTATTTATTTTAATGTCAAATCACATTTTTATTGGACATGTAATTTAGCCAACTCTTAAAAGATCTATAAGAATACTAGGAACAAAGACCCTGCACTTGCTTCCATATCCTGAGTGAGAACTTCAATGAAGAAATATCCACTTCTGCAAATTCCTGTAAACATTATATTTTTTCTCAGTATAATGAATTCTGTTACATTCCAACAGGTATTTTAGATGCACACACATCCAAACAAAGAGGAGAAGGATATTTTAGAGTCAAAATCCAGTAGCACAACAGTCAGTTCTAGTCCTAGATCTACACTACAAATCTCTGAACAAAAATAACTCAAAACCACTCTATAAATATGCTGAGAAATTAGTCATATCAAAGAAAAAAAGAAAAAAGAAGGAAAGAAAAATCAGATCCCAAAAGAAAAAAAATCCCTATTTGGTGTATGTTGCCAGTCTATATGCTTTACCAGCTGAGGAATATACAGGTTATGCTCTACTTCTCAAACTGAGATGGAAAAACATTGGTGTTCACTTCAGAAAGTATTTAATTGATTTAAAACCTTACTGGCAGAGCACCGTGTAATAGTTAAATTCTTTGTACTGTAAGTCCAGATTGGTGAAATTTGTTCCAAGCAATTCATATTCCCTATGTAAGCACTTTCTGTAATAATAAAAAGCAGCAGGGAACCTATGGAAAGGAAATAAATTCAACATCAACAGAAATACAGCCATGGGAATGTATTATGGATTCATCTTTGGAATGTCAATAAAAGTAAATGCTGTCATAACATCTGCTCCATGTTTTATGGCTCAGCCAGAAGTGGCCCTCCAACAAAACAAGCAAGTTGAAATTACGCATGTATTGTCTGTGCATCTTGTTTTCCAACTGTCACCTGCTCTCTTGTTTAAACGGATGTAAACAGGATAAAAAATGCTTTGTATTTGTCATTTATTTGACTGAACAGTTTATTATGCCACGTTTTCACTGTACACTATCGGTTAGACAGCTTCCTGGCATCCACCCAAACCCACAGAACATTTTAAAAATGGAGGGTGTCTCTGTAGATCACCTAGTCCAGTCCTCTGCTCAGAGAACAAGGGCATGGGGCAAGGCGCCCAGAGCAAGTGCTATGCAGTTAGTAAGCATGTCCATGGACAAAAATACCTCTTAGAGCAGCCTGTTCAACACCTTTTGTTACAGGAGCAATGACTTTCTCTCCTCCCCTATAATAAGCCCTGAATGCATCTGTTTGCTGAAGGTAGGCTGGAAAATAGCACAACATGTGTAATCTTGTATTAAGCTTTTGAGAATTTAGGAGAAATTAATGAAGCAGATGTGCAATAAAATGCAGGAGGCCACATGAAATCCATCAGTGTTATGGATAATGGTGGGAAAATTGGCTGTATACATCAAATTTGCAGTGTCTTGCAAATGAGGAGCAACTTAAAGCCAGTTTAACAAGCTGGCATTTTTTACATACTTCAGAATAATAAAGAGCTGCTGAAGTGCTGATATAGCTCTAAAGAAAAACTTAAACGAATAAAGAAAAATTAATTTTGCTATCATTGCCTGCATCATTGCCTATTATTTTCTGCCTGCTGCAGCTCCTGAAGGGCTGGTGTCAGTGTTGCTGCATTGAATTTGCTGCAGCACAGCTAAAACACATAATTGGTTTTTTGTGTAAGAATGTGCCACTTTGGTCCTGAGCACTCACAGAAACCCCCTGTGAAATACAGTATGTCCTCACAGTTCACAGGTTGCTTGGCTACCCAGTGGATTAATTGCATGCCTCCTGTTAGAGGTCACATTGCTGGGTAGTATTTATATATACCTTCTTTCTTGTTAACTTTACTAGATAAGTACATTTTAAAATCAATAACCAATCAATCAGTGAACAGTGCTACAGTAAAAAAAAAAAAAAAAAGATTACACAAACCTGAGGTAAAATTTACTAGTCCTGTGTTGTCTCATTATGCTTGGATAGCTGCTCCTCAGACTATCTTCAATATACAAATGACCAGTTATATGGATTCAAAGGCTGATAACATTATTTTTTTTCATTTACTTCACATTCATTATTTCAATATCTCCCAGAGAACAGATGTTGAAAAAATTTCAGGAAACCTTATATTACTGCTGTTAGCTACAAATGGTCATCAGTGGGAAGGGTTGGTTTCTGAGAGGAAGGTCAAGGGACAGTCCAACAGTTGACAAACAGCTGTTATATGACTACATATATTCAACTACCTAATTTAAATTACTTGAGTTAATAAGACTTGGCAGAATACTTACTGGAGATGCTTTTATCACAATAAGCAGTATATAGGCCTTTGATTAATAAAATTCTTCTGCACTTTTCTGGAAAAAGAGGGGACAGAAAGGCATGAAATTAAGGACAAAGTCAGAAACGTTTCATGGAAATCAGGTGTCTTAAGAAATTGTTCATTTGAAACCCAAACCAACAATCTATTTGACCTATGATCTGTCAAATACAGGCATCTAGCAAATTAAAATGGGGGTTTATATCTTTTAACTACTTGGAAAATTCAGATTTGCATGAAGCTCTCTGTTTAACATCATGGTGGATCAATTTTGGTGCAAACAAAAGTATTCACTTGTGTGTAATTGGGCATGAGGTTTTCATGAAGATTTGCAGCCCAGAGAAACTCACTGTGGGATCCCAAACAGCTTTTGAGTGGGCTTGTAACAACTGTAAAGATTTTATCATAATAATTAAAGCAAGGTATAGGAAAGGTTGAACTCTACTCAAGCGTGTACAGAAACTATTGTTCCTGCTGCTCAGATAAAATGTGCAACTTGACTTAGGTAATTGTTTACATGACTCAGAATAAAGCAAGCAGAATGCTGCAGTAATACCTGCATCAATTATTGTTTTGGGAGTCCTGCTCTGGGTAAGATAATACTTCTCTTATGCCCATGTAACCTGGAGGATGAAGCACCATATATGAATAAAAAGAAAGTCCCGATCAGTCTTTTACAGAAGCTGTTCTGTAGCCTTATGCTGCAGCACCATATGTCAGGTTTAGAAGGTTTTCTTTTCACATGCTGTTCTTCTTATGCTGCATGCAGTATGCTAGCTTTGTCATGGAAGAGATTTTGATAAATAATATTATACTGAACTTACAGAACAAATCAAAAAGAGTTCAGTAAATCAAGTTCTTCCTTCTTGCCCTGATATTTTCCTAGTTATCAAGGTTTGGTTAGATACTTTTTTATTATTTTCCTTTACTTGTCACCCATGTTCAATAGCATGTTGTCATCAGCCAGATCAGGAGGTAACTATAAAGGGTACATCTGAAAACTGGTAGCTGCATAACAGAACCTGAAACCCAGACAGCAATCTCACATATGTTAAGGAGAAGCTTTTTGCAAAAGTGGGTAATTTGCAAGGTGTTAGTTAGATTTTAGATGGCTTTCCAGGTAACTTTTATGTTCTGGGGAAGTCCTGTAGACAGTTGTCTCCCTTCTCTGGGAGGGTAGTGTTTCCATTGTCAAAGTGCTACTGCTTTTGGGTGTGGCAATATCAGACACTAGAAAGGAAACAGTGAGTTTTAATTCTTTCTAACTCTTCACTTGGGAAAACAATTTCTCATTTGTTTATGCAACCTCGATGATACTGAATATTTTCATCAGATTCCTGTGACACACTTGTACTTTGCAGTATATATTCAAACTGTCAATAGACACTAACAAAACGTGGCATCTTAAACATCAAGTCTTTATTAAAAATGTTTGTTTCTACCATTTCCTGGATGTTATTTTAGACATTTCTTTCTTTCTACTTGCAAACCTTTATATGGATTCCTGGAAGCACTTGTATCTGAATCCCAAAGCTTTGCATGATTTATTCTTTCTGTCCTCTATGACGTCAAGTTATAGTAAAGCAGGATTTTTTTTGGTTCATCCTACTTTATTTCTAGCTTTCTTTATAATGCTGTGTATTGTTTGAGATGCTATATGAGAAGTTCCACAGGCATGTGTTTGGATACTCATTAGAAGCAACAACATGGCTGAGTCTTGTAGATTAGAGTTCACAGAATGACAGAATGGCTGAGGTGGGAAGGCAGCCTGGGAGATCAGCTTGGCTGCTCAATTAGGACAGCCATGCTCACTCAGGACCACATCCAGGTATCTTTCAAGTAACTCAAAGGTGACTCTACAACCTCCCTGAGTGATTTTATCCAGTGTTTGGTCACCCTCTCTGTGAACAAAAGTGTTTCCTAATATTCAGGTGGATCCTCCTGTCTTTCAGTTTGGCCATTGCCTCTTGTCCTGTCACTGGGATCCACTGAGAAGAGCCACGAGCTCTCATTTGTTTCACCCTCCCTACAGACATTTGTGTCCACCAAGGTCTCCCCATAGCATTTCTTTCCCCAGGCTGAACAATTTCAGATCTCTCAACCTTTCATCATAGGAGAGAGAAAATCTAGTCCATTAGTCTTCTGATTGCCAGATTCTCTCTAGGATGTCCATGTCCTCCTTGCAGTGGGGAGCCAAGAACTTGACCCAGCACTCATGATGTGGCCTTGCCACAAGTGATGAGTAGAGGGAAAGAACTACATCCCCTGGTGTCCCCATGACCTGCTGCCAGCACTCCTAATGCAGCCCAGGACATCCTTAACCTTGTTTGCTACACATCCCTGGCCCATGCCCAGCTTGGTGCCCACCAGGATTTCCAAGGCAAAGCCACTTTCCATACACTGGTATCTGGGGTTGCTCTTCCCCAGGGGAAGGACTTTGAACTTGTCCTTTTTAAACTTCCTGAGGTTCCTGTTGGCCCATTTCTCCAGCCTGCCAAAGCCCCTGGAAACCATCACAACCATCTGGTATATCAGCCATTCAAAGCAGGAATTGTGGAGATGGAAATAATTTTAGAACCTGAAAGGAAAACACAAAATGTCTTCCTAGAAATCTGTTTACTATCACAGCAGCTCATCAGAGTGCATTGACTAGACCAGCTTCAGAAAGAAATGGGTTGACTGTTTGAAGTATAGGTATGCAAATCCTTTACTCCTAAGTTAAGCACTTATTTTCAAAAATCCTGAAATACAGCCAAAATTATTTCTGAAATTTGCTGGTTTAAAACAACAGCAAAAAAACTCCTTTGAGTTATGTATTTGCAATCAGTTACAGAAAGATTAGAAGTCCAAAAATGGAAGCAAAAAAATACTTCTTTGCTCATACTCAGTGGCAGAATTGTATTTGTGGGCAATTATTACAGGTTGAAAACACAATATTCACTCTCATTTAATTTTTTTTTTTTATTCTGATAATTATTTACATAATACAGTAATGTGCATGGATCTTTAAAATAATTAGAGTGGAAGAAGATAGGGAAAAAGTGGAAAATTCTTCAACTTATAGGTAACATCTAAAGCTCAAAGGAATAGAAGTTCAATAAAGAATAGATGCAGGATGAATGTTAATACTCAAGTGTTTGATATAACAGCTGGATTTTGAAGAGAGCAGGGAGTGTGGGGCTATGGGCACATTTTCTTTGGCAGGCAATTTGGAATTAAGGCCTCTATGCTTTCTGGCCAGTATGAGATTGTCCAGGGACATTCACATGAATAAAACCATTGTTTTCTTTTCTGATTTATCCTAGTTGTTCAAGGGATAAAAAAAACCCCATAATCCCTGTGATCTGAGGTCTGAGAACATAAATTACTTATAGAAAAGACAAGGAAAGACAGCATAATAGCATGGCCATGTATTTACTCTTCAAGAACACAGTTGCTGTATCAAGGGGGAACTCTTGCAGATCTTAAGAAACTTTGGATTGAGTAAAATAACTGATGTGCTGCCCTTTTTGTAAAATACTCCTTTCCTGTTTCGATACAAGTTCAAACTATAAAGGATTGGTAGAAACAACTGTATACTGAAATTCAAAACTAAAGTTCTTTCAGTTCATGCTAAAGATGGTGATTTAAAATTTTTGACAGTGAGGTTTCATAAATTCAGGATTTTTTTTCTGTTTTTCTGTTTAGTATCTACAGATACTAAAAGTCTAATTTTTTAAATACTTCATGCAGACCAATATAAATATCTAACTATGTAAAATTGACCCAGTCATTGTAAAATTACAGTAAGATATTTATATCTTGTAAATAAGGAACTTGTCTTCACATAACACTCTAAAGCTCACTATTTTGGAAAAAAGAGAGATTTTGTACATCAGAATTAGAATGAAGTAAATATAATTTAAATTCTGAGCTTATTGATCTAAAAGCAGTGAATAGTAAATCTCTTTATGAATCATAATTTAGTATAGTTTTGCCTCACTTCAAACAACCTCATCTTTGTCCTTAGAGATATGTCATGCACACTTTATTTTTTAGCATGACTACTACACTGTTACTCACAGTAGTGCAGTGTCTGACAATCTACTGCTGGGGTTGCTTCCTACCATTTGCAAAAATTGACTTTGTGTCAACAGCACTGACTTGTGCTGATTTCTCCCCTTTGCTTTGCTAATCAGAGAGTGAGCATGCAGTTAGAAATGGGAAAGATGGGACCTCTGGCAATACAGACCTTTGAAATTTGTCTTTTTTTCCTTCTTCCTCAGGCCTTTGTTGGAGGCATTGTCAGTTACTGTGAAAGCTTTCTCCTTGCTGTATGCCTGGTCAGAATGAAGAGAAAGAACTTATTGCTTGTTGCTCTTGTTCACTGGTGCCTAATCAGAATGCTGTAAAGAATTTTTGCTTTGTCTCTTAGGCTTCTGCTGTTTGCTCTAGGCAGTCTCAGGCTCCATGTGGGAATTGAGTGGTAGGTTTTTCCATTAGACTTGTGTGGTTACAGAATACTGCCAAAAATAGCAACGCATGTATATTACACACTCTCCTTGATGCACAGAAGGACAGCAATGCACTGGAATCCCTGCAGCTAGGATTTGCCAGCTTTCTTTCTCTTACTAACTTGAGGAATCCTGGAAAGACTGATGACTTCTGTTTTCACTCAGTTGACCACCATGACACCTCAAAAATGTTTCTCTCCTGAGAGATGTTCCAGCCAGACTGGCAGTCACTGTATCCTAGGCAAGACAAAACACCACTAGTTTTCTTTTTCATTGGCTACCTGCAGATGAATGGGTGTTTTCTTGGATTACCTGAGCTATGGGAGCTCAGAATCAATATATTCGGCAAGAGCAACCACACTGTATCTTGATTTTTCTCATCAAGAAAGTTGAATGCAGGGCCAAAAAAAAAAATCTATATTATATCTGAAGTTCTGCACACTTTACAATGCATTATTGATATAAATGATGCATGGCAATAGATTTCCTGGCAGACCTGTTAATGGTGGTGGACAAGACCTATAGACGACATTTAAATGCGTAACAGAATTACAAAATGAAGATAAATTATTGCATGCCGCTTCTCTTTCCCTGGCTAGCTGATGTTGAGAGTGGGGGGTGGCAGTTTTTCCCCCTGGAGCTCCACTGAATCCCAGTTGTCAGTCGTTTCGGCGCATAAAACAAAAAGCACGATACAACAATTGCATTCACTAAAGAAATTAAATTAAAATGCATAATGCAATAACAGTCAGTTTTAATAGCTGAAATTACCTGCTGTTTGAAGAAAAACTTGCTATTTTGGTACCATATTATACATAAGTATTAGTCTGTATATTAACATAATACTTTTAGTACTCTGAAAAGAAAATACACAATACTTTGATTAGCTGTGGGTGCAGCGGTAGAAGAGTCTCTGATTATGTGTTCATTTTTTGTCTTAGATCAACTTCCTAAGGGACCTGCAACTTCTTTCTAAAAATTATTTCTAACTGAAACTTGATATGTAACCTATTAGACTAAGAGCATGTATAATAAGTTATGTTTCTATGAAAAAATATAAAGGAAAAAATAAGAGCATTTCTAGTGTGTGCTCATCTTTGCCTTCAAGTAAATACCTTACAACATCAATTTAAAAATTGCTTTGTCTAACATTTTTTAACAGTTCTGTTGTACTTGGAAAATTTGGCGATTATTTTTGAAGGATGGAGAGGGAAGGCAATAGACAGTATTTAACTGAGGAAATTCATAGTGATTTTTAAAATTATAATTCCCTGCAATTTGTAAATGTGGGGTTTCCTGATACAGTGTGCAAATACATTTTTGTATGTATTATATATGCTTTGTATATAAATATATACAGTTGAAGTTATGAACTGAAGGATTTCTGCATGTGTGTATAGAAGCATGTGTACACATTTAGTAATATAAACATGTGCTCATTTAAGCCAAGACATAGAAAAACTACATTTTTTTAAATTGGATTTTGGTACAAATTGGCTTGATGCAGTTGCATAGAAAATATCTCAGACACAGTGCTCATCCGAGGTTATAAATACAGAAGCATTCATTTTGTAAATGCTCAAGATTTGTATTTCCATATAATATTTATTCTTATAGTAAGAGCATTCTAAGTTGTTTTCATAAAATGATCAGAGAGTCTTGACTCAGCCCCTCTGCTGTATGTTTTGCTAGGCATTAGGTTGAATATAGCTTGTTAAACCCTCAATCAATTCTCTTTGGCTACGCCATTTAAAATTGTTCTTTTCAGGATTGTTTTTTTGTCATTTATTCCTCTATCCTTAGTGTTGTGCATTGTATGCAAAAAATTCTAACTCTTTTACATCATTGTCAAGATTACATAACTTAAAATTATCACGTGTAGGGATTTTAAAATATTTAATGGCCTGTATAATGTCAAGGATATAATTGTGGTGAGGAGCTTCAGTTTGGAAGTAACTTAACTACTGACTCTGAAAGGGATGATGGAATTTTTTTTTCTTTTCTGTTTGCAAAAGTGTGTTTTAAACCACCATATCTTTTGAAGGAGGCAGCATTGTGGACCATAAGCTATGAAGGTTTCTGGAATGCATTCCTGACACTGGTGATGGAGAAGCCCATGGGTTAAGATGATCTGCTAGACCTGGTATTAAAAACAAGGAAAGATTGATTGAGGATGCAGGAGTTGGGACAAGTCTTGCCCATGAGATGGTGGAACTCAGGATCCTGAAGAACAGTAGCAAGGGAAATCATGCCTGATAAACCCAAAGGGTTTCTCTGATGAGGAGAGAACTGTGGATATTGCTGGTTTCAGCAGTCTCACATCACATCACAATTGAAAAAGTGATGCAGAGTGGACTTAATGGGCAGGGAAGTGGAACTGAAACTGGGCTGGGTGGAAAGGGTTGTGATCAGTGGCAAAATTCAGTCCCTGGCAGTGCTCTGCAGGGTTCAGGGCCTAGTATTTCTTAATACCCTCAGTACTGAGCCATATGACAGGACAGAGGGCACTCCCAGCAAGCTTTGTAGATAAACCCAACTGGACTGATGGACCAAAGCGATGCTTGTACAGCCTTCCACAAGAATGTGAACTGGAGAAATGGGTGGAAGGGAATGTTGTGAAGTTCAGCAACAGGAAACATGGAGTCCTGTACTTGGCTGGGAGGGGGGTGGTGGGGGTAGGGTCCTGGAGGAGGTCACGAGCAGCCAATGCACCTATTTGGCATCCTTGAAAATTCTCACAAACTGGCGGTTGTCCTGGGCACCTTGCCTTGTCCACCAGCTCTCTGAGCCAAGTACTGGACTGGTAACCCCCAGAGATGGCTCTTAACCTGAGTAATTTTTTGAAGACCCTTCAGACTACTAGCTCAGTTTTGGCACTAACCAGGTTCCTAAATGCTTTCTGATAGCTAGAGCATTTTTCTGTGCTTTCTGTGTCAAAGATGAAAATATATATTTTTTTTTTCTTTTTTTGGAAGTTACTTCTGAGGAAAGAAGAAACATACATCAGTTAGTATGGAGATGCTGTAATAATGGTATCCACTAAAGAACTTTAAATACAATGGTGATTTATGCTTTATTTCTTACAAGTTTTTTCTTGCTGCATCCACATAGATATCAAGTACTTGAAGGAAGAATCTGATAAGAATTATTACTGTATGCAATTTGAATATATCATAATAATTACATAATTGCTGTACTATATTATAATTTCTGTCTCTGAATACTTCAAAATAATTTAATAAGTAACATTAACTTTAAAAGGTTCATTTTTACTTGTGTTGCAATTGTGCTTAATAATCTGTGGTGTGCATTGCACCACTGTTTCGATGAATATTTTTTTGTGCCATCAGGGGTAAACCATACATTGCTGTTTTGTGCCAGTTATTTTTTCCCTGTTGCATTTTTTAAGAAGGGGAGTGCACCTTTTTTTCCCCTTTTGTTTATCAGAGGGAGATATTAGTGATTCTAATCCTAGTTGTTTCTAATCCTAGAGAAGTTTCCTAGTTGAGCTCTATGAAACAGTGAAACTCCCAGGGCAGAATATTGAAGCACAAGGTGCAGAATTACTGAAAAATTAGTTATCAAATGTGATTTTAGAGATGAAATGGTTGCTACATCTGTGTAAGTCTATAGTAGTACATGGTAGTGGCATAATAGTGGTGTAGCAGCAGAAAATACTAAGGTTCTTGGTATTTTGGCCAAATATTTTTGAAGTCATCCTGTACATGAAAGAACTGAGCCCACGCACTGTGATAGTGCTCTGTATTTCTATCCGTGGTCTGTCATAAAGGGATAATAGACACAAATGCAGGGGCAGACAATCTCTGGAAAAGGCAATAAGAGCTGCATGTTTTTCAGGCTCTGTGAAAAAGATATTTTAAAAGGAAATTCTCACCTGTTTTCTCCAGCTTTACATAATTTTTAATGTTTCAAAGGGTAGTAGATGGAGGAGGAACAGAAAGATTCTCAGTGCCAAATCAGACAGCTGTAAAGCCTGTGTCCTCCAAAAAGTCGTATATAATTAGTACTTGTCATTGTGAGGAACAGTAATTAGTTACTGTGTATAGAAGCACAAAGAAAAAACATGTGATATACTTTTCAAATTTTAGAGAGAGAGAAGCTTTGAGCGCAATCTAAACTATCCCTTGATTAATGATAATAATGGTAGCCTAGAAGATATGTACACCTTTATTTTAAAGATCAGTGAGACATAAACCTAATAGCAAATATTTCCCAGGTGTTTCACAAACATCGCAATTTTTAAAATTTCTTTTGACTAATTTCAGAAATCAGCAGCAGCAATTGTCAGCTAACTAGTATATTTTCAAACAGAGTTTTATTTTTCTAATTGAGAATAATATGCAGATACATTTATCTTCTTTGATATGTCCTAGTTATTAAGTGTAAAAGTCTTTATCTGTATATATGAATATTGCATGCATAAATGAACATTTTCACTTGGTGTTCAGTAATAAGCATTTTAACCACAAATTGAGATAACACACAAGCCTTCCCAGAGTAATTGTAAATGGTTCTCTAAAATCTTAACTGAGTGATGGTTTTATTAATTAGTCACCAATAGAACAAATGAGTGACTATCTGCCCGTCAGTATTCCCTACAGTACTTAGTCTCCTTTGAAATATTAAATGTAAGCTAAATAAAAATTCCTATACGCTATAAAATATGTTTAATAAAATACTTTATGTTTCAATCCCCTCTTTGTAAGTATTGAGTGAGAGATGATTTTTGAAGATGAGTTGTTTGAGCTCTGTATAGACACACGTGAACTTTGTAACCCTTGATACGGAATTGTACATGATATCATAAAACTTCTGTTCCTTGTGGGTACTGTGTTCAGGGTAGTTTTAAGATAGAGCAGCTGTAGTAAATGAAATCAAAGGTCTAGAAAATATATTGCCTTTGATGTTGATCAGAAACGTCAGTCTTGAGGAGAATAGACAGAACATCCCAGAGCCAAGTCCAGAGCTGAGCTGACAGAACACAACCATGTCACTTAGGAATGGAGAATCCAAGTGGGATGAGCAAAGCAGATAGACAGAGGTGCGCTCTCTTTCTCAGTAAAGGCTTCTAACCACCACTCAGGGAAAGAGAACATTTACTTGATCTCATCCAGATGAGCATCATCTTCTTGTCATTACTTAGCCTTTCCACAGACATATCTGTGTCTTACACATTATGTAATGCTCCACAGCGACATTTCACTTGTTTGATGATATCAGACCACTTTGGGTAACATAGATTAAGTTTTTGGGGATCCATGTGTGTAGTACAAATTGAAATTAACTGTATTCTTTAATTTTGCAAGATGCTTACGAACTTTTAGATTGTATTGCAACACATTGCAGGTGTGTTCCAAAGAAAGAAAGAAAAAAGACAAAAAATTAGAAACTGAAGGGAAGAAAATGAAAGGAAAAAATAACATAAACCCTGCCATTTTGATCATATGCAAACATTTATGCTTTGGGTTGTAATTGCCACATATCACCTTACTTTGGAAGAACACTGAAATAATGCAGAAAATATGCTGCCTTGTATTTCTCAAGGATTAGTGTGGATATCAACATTTCCTGCAGACAGCAGATATTTAAAGCTGTTGACAGGTAGAGGTAATATTGTGTAAGGTAGAAATGCAGTGGAATGAGGAATGCTGTTGCTACATACAAACTATGTTTACTGTCTAAACTATTAGTGCTTTAACATGTCACTGAAAGGTTAGTCTTAAAGAATAATGGATAAGCTGTTGGAATGAAGGGAAATAAATTGAAAAGGATGTACTGCAAGTTCATTCCAGCTCTACCTTGTTCATAGAAGATGTTAAAGTAGATTTTTTTTATGTTATTTTCATTGTATTTTTTGTTTGGGATTTGGGGTGTGTGTGTGTGTGTGTGTAATTTGGAGGGAAGGGGCATGTGTGTAGTTTTATTTATTTGTTTGGTTTGAGTTTTGGTTTTTTGGTTTTTTTTTTTTTTTATAATTGTCCTAGTTTTGGTGGTGATACAAATAATTTTATTCCTAGTAGTTGACTGGTTTGGATTTAATAGGAGAATGAATCACACTGTATGATTGTTGCTGAGTGGTGCTTACCTAAGTCAAGGACTTTTCAGTGTCTCATGCTCTACCAGGGAGCAGGTGCACGAGTCGCTGGGAGAGACCACGGCCAGGACTGCTGACCCAAATTGGCCAAAGGGATATTCCATAACACAGAATGTCATGCTCAGGATATAAACTGGGAGAAGCTGTCCAGGAAGGTCCAATCACTACCTAGGAATATGACAGGTATCAGTCAGTGGGTGGTGAGCAACTGCGTTGTGCACCACTAGCCTTTATTGGATTTTATTCCTATTTAATATCTCCATTTTCATTGCTATTATTATTATTACTATTATTACTATTATTATTACTGTTATTGCTACCCTTACTAGTACTACTATTTACAACAACAACAGCTAATAATAATATTAATAATAATTCAATTATTAAAGTGTTCTATTCTCAAACCATGGGTTTTGCTTTTCCTGTTCTCCTTCCTATTCCATCGGGAAGGTGTTGGAAGCAGGTAACTGTGTGGTACTTAGTTGCTGGCTGAATTTAAACCACAGCGAAAATGAGTAGGAATTAAGCATTTTCTAGATGTGTAATACTCTCCAAACTAGTAGTGAATTCTAATCCTGATATGATTTTAACCAACATTTTCCTGCATTTTATAATTTGATTCATTAAAGAAACCAAATGTACTGTAAGAACAGTCCTATTTTTTAGCCAACAGGGAAGAACTTGGGTAACACCAGTTGAGTGGGTGCTCCCCGTGCATGCCAATACCAGAGCTAAGGAATGTGCCCTTGAACAGGTGCTCAAAATGAAGCTGCATCCTTCTACTGAAGATTTTTTTGCTAGTATACATTTATATACAGCATCCCTACCACATGAGTAGATGAGTTCATTCATACGATCTACCCATATTAATTCCTACTGATTTTTATCCTGCTCATTAAGGTTAGTTATTTTTGGCACTATTACATGATTTTTCTGTTTTTCCACCATAATTGTGTCTGCTTTTGATTGACCAAAGAGAACATACATCTTCATGGCTGCTGCTGATGTGCAGTGTCTACCTTGTCAGCTTTAAGTAATTTGCATTGATGTCTCCAGAGATGTGGTACGGACACCTGTCCTGGGGTGACCTTATGATGCTTGTATCCCCAAATGTCTGTTCTCTTTATGCTGGATGTTAAGTCCTGAACCTTTAAGACTGGTTCTGAGAAGCAGTCGAAGAAGAAGAAGAAGAGGAAGAGGAAGAGTGCAGTTTGTTTTCAGAAATTGCACTCACTCCTCCACATTGCTGCTCCTACACTGTATTGTCTGCAGTACAGACAGACGGCAGGACAGAGCTCTCCTTTTCTTTAACTAGTTTCTAGCTAACCGAGGCAGAGAAGTTCCCTGAACTGTGGTTTTTTTTCCTTTTCTTTGGACCTGTTTAAACCTGCTCTGCACTGGCAGCCCAGAAGAGCACTGGCAGCTCACACCTGTGGCCACCGGGCCAGGCCTGGGCCACGGCATTTCCAGCGTCAGAGGGACTGAGCAGAGACTGAGTGAGCTGAGCTACAGCCCAGGGAGGGACTTTCTGAGTTTGTCATCTCTTCAGGGAGGTGAGAGGTTTCTATTTAATATTGTTCATTTTTTTTTTTTTGTGCTAGGGAATGCTTTGCCAGTTAAATAAACAGGGTTTTTTCCACTTTTATCCAAGGAAATCTTTCCCCAAACCAGCTGGGGGAGGGACCGCTTGAATCTGCTTTCTCGAGGAACCCCTCTGGAGGTTTTCCTCCCAAATTTGCCCTAAACCAGGACAACACCTTTGCATTAAAATTTGAAAACAGAATCACACAAAATAGTTAGGGTTGCAATGGAGTTTTGGAGATCATCCTCCAACCCCTGCCCAAAGCAGGGTCACCTGGAGCAGGTGGGTTTGGAATGACTTCAGAGGGAGACCTGTGCATGTACTTGTTCCAGTGCTCTGTCACCCTCAGTGTAAAGCAGTTTTTTCTCATGTTCAGGTGGAACTGCTTGTGTTTTAATTTATGGTGTGCTGCTTATGAAAAGGTTCAAGAAGTGCAAGCTTCCAAATTGTTTATCAACTTATAGTTTAGCATAAAAAAGGCCGGTGTACCAGTGATGAAGATGAATGACAGAAAATGAATGTCAGAAGATGAATGTCATGGAGTAGGAGGACCTAATGTCTAGCTATCTCAAATGGTGAAGCCAGCTTATCTGGAAGAAACAGAGCCCTTGATATTAGCAGGAAACTGAGTTTAAAAATAGCATATAGGGGGAGGTAAGTCAATGAAATTTATCTTTTTGAAAATTATTCAGGAAGTATCCCCCTAAGAATACTACAAAAAAAGAGTGCTTTTTTTCAGAATTTTCAAACAGAGACCTCTCTGTTCTTCAAAAACTAGCTAAAAAAAATGGTATACTTGCAATTAATCAAAAATTCTATATACACCAACAAACAAGTAATACATTAAAACAGTGAAATGCGAAATCGATGCAAGAGATTCATAATTTAAAAAACCAAGAAACTGCTCATCAGTAAAAAAAGCTTCTGTCATAAAATAATACTTGAAACAATTTCACTTGAAAGTGAATTCATCAATTCACTTCTAAACATATACATTCATAAAAAAACCCGCTCTTACATTCAACTATGGAGTGGAAACTAATGCCCTTTGAGAACACAAAAAACAGGTCACTCCTCATATCATGCCCTCCATTGACAGGTCATTGATGACTTCATTAACATTACTCGTGACAAAACATTTTTTTTAAATTTCAAATATTTAAAAATAGGACTAGACCTTCAGGAGTTCCAGATACCTGAACTGTGTCTATAAAGCAGGTTTTCTCTGTCACAAAATTTCAAGTGACTGTGATGCTAACACAATTCAAAGTAGTCCTTCTTTCACTATACGTGAAAAAAACCTATGTTGTGCAGGAACCAATGGGACAGCCCAAAAAAACCTGGACACGCTATGCACTGGGCTCGTTCCCTTCAAATTCCATTTCTCTCCAACTTTTCCAACAAACTGGGGAAAATCCCAAAACAATGTGCTCTTGGTATAAGGCTGCAAAGGATGGTAGGAGAAGGTTCACCAGTCCTCTTTTGATAGGAAAGGCTGAATAGTAGCCCTGCTTCAATGCACGAGGGGCCAGAATGCAACTAATTGCTCCATTTTTGGAGTGGCATTACAGGCATTTCTAGAGTTAAAGAGGCAGTCACTTCTACTCAGGACTATAAAACTCATAGCCAGCTGTACCACTGTGACATTGCACACATGAGATAGGACTATCTCAGATACTTTACTAAACTGCAGCAGCAAAATTTTCCCAAATGCATGCAGGAAAAAAAAAAAAAACAAACCAAAAAAAGGTGAAGAACAAGTCTTGAAAGAAAAATGGGAAACTATCGTGCAATACAAAAATAAATGCATTTCTATAGAAAGAGATCTCTAAGCATTCCAGTGTCTGTGCCAGTGCAACACATAGAAATTTTTACTGCATGTCTTAAGAAGCATAAACATAGTAAGTCTGAAATTTACTCAACACCCTGGTGACCACATCTGGAGTGCTGTGTCCACTCTGGTCTATGCAGCACAGGAGAGACATAGAGCTCCTGGTGTGGAGCTCCAGTGTCCAGTGGAGGTTACAGAGATGATGAAGGAATGGAGGTTCTCTCTTATAAGGAACGCCTGAGGGAGCTGGAGCTCTTCAGCCTCAAGAAGGGATGAGTGAGAGGGGACCTCATCAGTGTCTGTCAGTGCCTGCAGGGAGGGGTCAGAGCAGGGACCAGGCTATGCTCAGTGGTGCCCAGCAATGGGACAAGAGTCAATGGGCAGAAATGAATGCACACGAAGTTCCACCAGAACATGAGGAAGAACTTTGTTCCTAAGCAGTGACCAGGCACTGGAACAGATCACACAGAGAGCATGTGGAGGCCCCCTGACTGGAGATATTCCAGAATCATCTGGATGCACTCTTGTGCCATGTGCTCTGGGATGACTCTGCTTGAGCAGGGCAGAGGGACCAAATGACCCTCTGTGGTCCCTGCCAAACTGACCCATTCTGGGATTTTTTGAAATATTTCTTTAAAATTCTTGCCCAGAGCTCCTGGTGTGGAGCTCCAGTGTCCAGTGGAGGTTACAGAGATGATGAAGGAATGGAGGTTCTCTCTTATAAGGAACGCCTGAGGGAGCTGGAGCTCTTCAGCCTCAAGAAGGGATGAGTGAGAGGGGACCTCATCAGTGTCTGTCAGTGCCTGCAGGGAGGGGTCAGAGCAGGGACCAGGCTATGCTCAGTGGTGCCCAGCAATGGGACAAGAGTCAATGGGCAGAAATGAATGCACACGAAGTTCCACCAGAACATGAGGAAGAACTTTGTTCCTAAGCAGTGACCAGGCACTGGAACAGATCACACAGAGAGCATGTGGAGGCCCCCTGACTGGAGATATTCCAGAATCATCTGGATGCACTCTTGTGCCATGTGCTCTGGGATGACTCTGCTTGAGCAGGGCAGAGGGACCAAATGACCCTCTGTGGTCCCTGCCAAACTGACCCATTCTGGGATTTTTTGAAATATTTCTTTAAAATTCTTGCCCTGGCCTAGCTCATGAGATTTCTTTTTTAAATTTCAGGCACAAAGAGACTATTTCTGTCTTCCTGGAAATTTCCAACTCCACTGACATACTAAAGGTTAAGACTAAATGTAGTCTTTATAAAGGGCCAAACAAAAAATAATACCCGTATATATTTTTTTTTTTTCATTTCTACTATTTGGACAGAATTCATCTAACATAACTTGCCTATGTTTAAAGAGCTATCTAAACCCAGGATGAGTCACCTCAGTTGAAATTTTCTCTTCACTGATTCTGCAGAGCCTACAGATTAGTCAATCTGGAAACACACACTTGAAAATACATCATGTAACTAAAATGTACCATGCTCTTTTCTTCTCCCAGGAAGGCAGGTCAGAAATACATACATTAAGCAAACTCACAACCTTCAGAGGACAATTTTTCTGCAATATAAATAAAAAACCATCTTGCTACCCTCTTTTTTTTTTTTTTTTTTGTACTTATCCTTACTAAGTTTTAGTCAGTCTTTCAAAACACATAGATGAGTGTACAGGCATATACCTACATTTTATATACATAAAACATATGCTGTCATTCTTCAGCTGCTATATCAAATACAGGGGACGTGAAAACAACTTCTCTCAAATTAGTAAAAAATAAGCTTCTCCCTCTAAGCCAATTCTTGCCTCTTCAGTAAATATACTTGTGTAACTAAAAGCCACTTTCTTGTCACAGGACTCTGAAAATTCTCTCTAAAAATTTTGAAATATGTAGTTTGTTTCAGTCTGATACATGAGACTATTTAGGTTTAGGTATGTCTCCAAGACACACTGCTCTCAAGCACAGCAACTGATATTAGAAATGCACTCCTTTACAAAGGTTGTTGGAATTCATCCACTCAAAGAAATCACATGCTTCTTGCATGACTGCTGAATACCACTGTTGATCAAAGACTGAGAATACATTAAAAACCAAATCTGCTATGAAAATTTAGGTAGGTTGATGTCTCTTTAGAGAAATACTCAAGATCAATAAAAAAATCAATTAGAGGAAGAATGAAGCAATATATTGGTCTAATATGAAAGCAGATTGTAAATGACACCATGTCTTTACACATTATCTCAGAAAATTAGGGCTCAGTTTTGATAATGCATGTTTTCACTAATCTGAATTGCCAAGCAGAATTCCTGCCCAAACAGAATTCCTATCCACTGATCACTTTTCCTGTATAGTCAGAACAAAGATATTATGCTCTAGAAAAGACCTTCCCTGGCCTTTCAAATACCAGAATTTATCAGTGTGTTTGAAACAGTCTCCTCAGCTTTCCCCCATTTCCCCAGATAACATGAGCACTCACATGGGTAACTCACTGGACAATGTTTCTGATCCAACCATGGATCTAAGGCTTCTAGGAAGGATGGGCACTTGGTATTTATACTTTCTCAAATCAATGAAGGTATTTAGGATGGATTCTGGGAAACTGCCCTATAAAATTATACCCTCATTTCCAAGGATCCCTTAACTCAGAAGGAGTCTCTGAGACACAACTTCAACCCATAAAACACTCTTAGTTCTTGAACATATTTAAAACAGACCCTGAAGCTTCTTACACATGAGTACATTTGCTAGGCTGCCTTAAAAGGACAGCCACAACCTGAGGTATAAACACTGTGAGATTGTTTCCCCATTTCAAAATTTACAAAATGTGCCTTTTGTGTTAAAACTGGTCAGCAGTAAAGTTGCACGTCCTACTCAGATGAAAGACAGAGGAAAATTTTTTCACTGCCACAGCAGCTCCTCTGTTGAACACTTCAACACACATCAATAGCAAAGAAATTAGGTGACTGCTCTACAGTCACCTAAAAGAAAAAGCTTCCCTTTTTCAAATGGGAAGCTGGATGGAAGAAACATCCTCCTTAGGAAGGTGAGAGGGCAGGCATGGGACCAGCAGTCAGGAAAAACGAAGTCTGGCTGGATCCTTCCAAGCCTTGTTATTGATCCAGGTGGTGCTAATCTGCCTAAGTTCCCTCATTAAAAGAACCAGGAAGCTCAAACACAGCTTGCTTGTGGAGGATCAGCACATGGCATAAAAGATGTCAGGGATTAAATTGAAGCAATACTGAGAGATCACAATTACATCACAATGAGCATATCTTAAAATAAACATGGCAACAAAAGTTACAGGCAAGGCAGATGTTTAATAACATAAGAGCTATGTTATTTTATAAAAATGCCTCCAATATTTTCTTTTAAAGGTTATGTTTGGCCTCCAATCAAATGTGATTCTAAAAGAGTCAGGAGGGTGCATTTCAATCACTCATTACTCAGACTGCTTCTGTTGTTCAATAGTGCGTCCCCTGACAGGCAGCTCCCCCAACTCTCTTACATAACAGCCACAGATACTCTGATCTAATCAGTACCATGAAAGGGAACAATGACAGGAGACTGAAATAAACAGAATATTTTTGTTTTCTTCTGTGTATATCAAAGGACTGGATAATTTAGTACATTTGATGGTCCCCAAGAAACCAGAAAGTGGTCCCCCAAGAAACCACTTTCTATAACCAGAAAACAGGCTATTCAGTGATTTCTTTAAAAAATTCCTTCTACAATTTCACTTTAACATTTGTTTTACTTTGCTGAACATTGAGGGAGTAGGCATTTTAAGACTGACATTTAAAAAGAACAAGCATCAAAATCTCTCAGAGCACAATAATTTTACTCATTCCCAAATAATGCAAGGACGTTTGCAAATGTATTTGTGGTGAGCATTTCCAAGATTACTACATTTTGTTCAGAAATTTTCGAGTAATTAGTCTTCATCTTACAGAATCAAAGGGGAGGCTGAAAGGGACCACAGCGGATCATTTGGTCTCAGTTCCCTGCTCAAGCAGAGTCATCCCAGAGCACATGGCACAGGATTGCATCCAGATGATTCTGGAATATCTCCAGTGAGGGAGACTCCGCACCCTCTCTGTGTGATCTGTTCCAGTGCCTGGTCACTGCACAGGAAAGAATTTCTTCCTCATGTTCTGGTGGAACTTCATGTGCATTCATTTCTGCCCATTGACTCTTGTCCCATTGCTGGGCACCACTGAGCATAGCCTGGTCCCTGCTCTGACCCCTCCCTGCAGGCACTGACAGACACTGATGAGGAACCCCTCTCAGTCTCTTCTTGAGGCTGAAGAGCCCCAGCTCCCTCAGGTTTTCCTCATGAGAGAGAACCTCCATTCCTACATCATCTCTGCAACCTCTGCTGGAGCTGCTCCAGCAGCTCCCTGTCTCTCTCGTGCTGAGGATCCCAGATCTCAACAGGCTGAAATCTCTCTGCTGTCTTTGATTCCCAAGTGCCTTCCTAGACACAGGCCTGTAAAACATGCACAGCGTCTCTACAACATCACCTTCACTCCTTGGGCACATAACTGTCCAAAGATGTCTCTTCAAAACATTTTAGAGATATGCATCAATGAAAGCAAATAAGCACAGAAATTGGCAGCAAATCATAAAACAATTTCATGTTAAAACACCTGCAAAAAACAAATGTATTTCCCTGCCTCAGTTTACATACCAATTCTGATCCTCCAGTGCAAGTCATGCAAGTCAGAGCCCTGGACCTCAGGCAGAGATCACTCTCAAAAGCACTGGACCTTTCTTCTAATTAGAGAGTTTAAGTATTTTTTGTAGGCACCACAATGAAGAGAATTAAAAGGGTACCAAGATTAGTACATAACTACATTGTCAAAATCAAAAGTGTCACAAGATTGGAGAATCAAAATGCAGTTTGCAGTCTGACACCCATACACAGAACCTCTAACACCGGGAAAGATCTGGTACATAAACATTTCCCCTAGACTGTTACAATAACATTACAAACCAAAGGGTTTATACAATGTTTTCTTCAGCTGACATATAAAGCACTGTCTCATTCAATTTATCCCACCCCCTCTATATTTATCCTCCTCAGAAGAATGTTTGGGTGGCTCAGAATTGTCAGGACTCAACAGCCATTGTATAGAGGCAGAACAATAAAAAAAAAATATTCCAGGGTTTACTGTATATAATTCAGGCTTTAAAATATGTACCCAGCACAAAAGCTATGCAAGCAGCTGACTCTGACACACAGAGTAAATGCTTAAATGTGTAAAAGCACATTCTACACATCCACACAGAGTCTGCAATGTTTCAAGCCCTTATCCAATACTAATTTTATCTGTGTCACCTACACTGAATGAAAATCAGTAAGATAGGATATTTCCAAACATGCTTAACTATTCTTCAAAGGAATGCAAGGGCTGGACTTGCTTACCACCATTCCAAACTGTTAACAGAAGTAATCCTCCCTGCTCATTACAAAATCTGAACAATTCAGGCTCTCCTGTGGGCAGCAGGGAAGTACAAGCCAAACATTTCCTGCTCCAGTACTTGATTATACACCTGAAGTGTGAAATACTGTAAACTTCCAATAAATAGATTGAAATAAGGTTATTTCTCAAGGTACACTTCTGTGTGCTGCTTTTATGCTGCCATTGTTGGCAGTGCCAACTCCAGCGGACAGGATCTAAAAATCAAGATGCAGCTTTCTCCTGATCTTGCACAGACAAACTTCTCAATAACTTCAGTGGTGATACTATCTGTACAGTCTTCAGCATCAAGCTCTTCAGCAGCAGCACAAACAGTTTGGTACTTCCTGAGTCACTTTTCCTTCATCCTATCCCATTATTTAAGTTTTTTTATTATAAGTTTTCTTTAGGATCCTTTTGACAATTACTGTGAAGATTCTGGAGTGCAGGGGGTAATGGAGATGGGGTTTATGTATTTCATTATTTTTTCGACTGTCTTTTCATAATTGCACATCATTGCTCATTTTTTAATGGCATTTCAAGAGTCTTAATTTCTTTCAAAATATAATAGATACTGAAAAATTGTTTTTAATGCTATGGGTTTGCCTTCCAGCCCCTGTGCTATGATGAATTATATATAAAACTAACCTGAGTGTTATGCCTAGTTTTCCAAACTGGCTACTAGGAGGCACTCATTTTATTGTCAAAATAAGATTATTTCTTCTTTACTCAAACTGCTGAAGTGCAATAAAAAATATGGAAATAAAGTATGAAATGCAGTTTTTATTTTGCTAGAATTTATTTTTGCTGGAAGGTTGAGGGAATGGGGACACATGACTTTTCCCAGAAATTTCAGTGTCAAGTAGAAGCATTGTCACCAGAAATGGCTCTGCTTTTAATTCTGTGCTGCTAAGCAAAGTGCTTTGACTGCATAAGTGTATTCTCTACATTGCACTATGAAACGTGGTACTAATCCCGGGAGCCCTAGGCAAATAACACAATGCACAATAGTGTTTTTTTATCTAATAAAAGCTGTTTTCAGCTGTATGGCTGTACTAGGTAATGTCAGTCTTCAGTAAGCAATACATTTTGGAAATGTATTTAGGTGGCATAAATAAGTTCAGAATAAATGTAAACAACTGCAGATATCCCACATTGCTTTGTTATCCTAGAAAACTGAAAAAAATGCTTTATGATTTTGGTTGAGAGCACTGGTCTTGACAGCTCTGCATGTTTCTCCCCTAAAACAAACACGATAAAAGTCAGATAAAAGCTTTCACTGCAGCAACTCCTGGATTTTTTGTCATTTTCACAAGCATAATACTTATAACCATCAAATTTTTACTGTTTGTCTAGCTGAGCACTGAATTCAGTCCCAGAAATTAAGCAGATTCACCTGTATCAGAAAGGTCTACAAGAGCAGCTTACCTTACATAAAGACAGGCTGTTTAGAAGCTCCAAGAATTTAATAAAAGAGGGATATCCCTGGGAATGGTCATAAGTGCCTCTCACTTTCCTATAGAAAGCAGTGACTACTGCTTAGGGTTACTGCCTAAGGGCAAAATCTACACACAAACTAATTCAAACCTTGTAATTTATACCTTCTGTCCTTCACAGCTAAAAAGATACCAGCAGCTGTCTGACTTAAGTCATAGAGATACCACTGAAGTTCAAAGACACTCTGAGAGTTATGATTCAGCATTTAATACAAACCTGACCTTGAAAGTACCAGCAAGAATTTCCATTAATATCTATGGGAATTACATATGCATGCCATGGAGACCATGAGGCTCTAAATGCTTTTATTGAATGATTTAGAATCCCCTTAAACTGGGTATCATGGTATTTGAGGGCCTAATTCCTCCTGCCTTATCCAGCCAAAACTCACATGAGGAAGAAATGTCTGGATCCATAAAACATACTGAATTAAAGCCCATAAAAGAAACCAATTGCTTACCAAAGTGATTAAATTCAGATATGGTTCCACTGGGAAAATAAGAAGCTTCTTTGCAAAAAATTTGCTGCCAATAGTAGCTAAAATTCCCTTTAGAGTTAGTCACACTTTTCTTGAAGTATTTCTAACAGACAGTGAGGGAGTCATGAAACTTAATGCTTTCTTTCCTTTTCATATGTCAACCTCTTCCCTCCTCCCCAGCTCTTCCCACTGTACTTTTTATTCTTTCAGATAGAGAACACAGACACACACAAAGTATTAGACAGGTTTATTCTTCAATTTTCATCTTTTTAATAATCTGCTCCTCTTCCCTATAAAATTCCTTGTCAACAAATATTGTTTTTCTCTATAATACAGTTTTATTTTGCAGCTAAAGGTTTGAAAAAATGAGAGAAACATCACTATTGTGTTTTCCCTGTATTAGTATATGATGGGCTGGCATCACCTATTGCAACACACAGTTGTGAAGGTATCTGAAAGACTGCAATTATTCCTCACAAAACAGGAGAATTACAAAAACTTCTATTTTGCCTTTAAAGGTTTAAAAACCCGCCAACTTATAAAATTTATGAGAGAGCATTCATTTTCCTGAAAAAAAATGTTAAACTATTACTTCAGACAAAAGAAGTGTTACTAGCAAGTAGAGTTTTACTAATGGGCACTTTTATATCAACCATTAGTATTTTATCTGTTTCTATTTTGTCCTTTTCAAACATACCTGAGTTAAAAGACCTAATTAATTTTCTCTTAGATATGGTTCGTTTTCATCATCTTTCAACTTTTTTTGGCCTTCAATATGATATTTGAAGGTTCTAGGAACATATTTATCCTTTACAACATACCCTAAATGATTCATTTCCATAGAATCATATTCCCAACATCAATTTTTGTTACACATACAGCACAAGAAGTTCTTTTCATTACATGCCATGGATTAATGAAATTGATTAATTTTCAAACTTATTCAATATTGTACCCCTAACTAACTGGAAGTCATGATGCTGGAATGAAAAAGAAGCCTTTTTTAAGAAGTCCAATAGAAATGGTCAAGACTAAGAAAGACTAAGACTGTGAAAATATTATTTCTAGACCTAGGTATCTGCAGGAATACTAAGTCAACAAGGACCACAAAAAATGGAAAAGGACAAAACCACATATCAATATTCAGGAAGAAAAAATAAAGGTATGATTTCATTACTCTTCTGCTTTAAAGGATTGATTCACTCAGATTTTGACCAACACCTACACTCTAAGGAGGCACAGAAATTTATGAACCTGACAGAAATCCTGTATCTCGAAATCCTTCAAGGCAAGTAAATACTAGTAAATACTAACTGGGGAATCTGATGCTTCAAAAGCCTTATGATCAGGAAAAGAAAAACAAAGAATAACACCCCAAGCACTGCTCAGATCATAAAGAGAAGCCAGAAAGTTCCAAATTGGAAAAAATCTTCAAATGACCATACATTCCTTTATACAATGTTGTTAATATAAAAGCATGTTCCACATGAGCTTTCTGTGGTACATATATCATTCCTTTTGAGCCACACCAAACTGGGGAGTGGATGTCATACTCTTAGAAACAATAACATGGAACAAAATTGTATGTCTCATCCAGTCAATTGTCATTAATAAACAAATGGAGGCTTAGTGCAAAACAGTATTTAGCTCTTTTTGTAACTGGGTCTCCTATTTGATCTATCACAGCAGAAGGTTGGCAGTGAACTGGCTGCAATCAGTGTGAACTCTCAACAATGCCAAAACCCTGCAGCTGACTCTTTATGCTACTTGATGCACAGGAGTTGCCTTCCCAGAGCTTAGAATGCTTACTTTGAGTATTAATTTTTAGTCAGTGCATACTAAGACATAGGTATTGTCACTTCTCCTGGAGGCTCTACTAGGAGGTGAAAGGCTCTAGTGTCTCTGCTGCAGATCACTCTGTATTCCACAGCAGCTGAAATCATTCCAGCAAATACAAAACACATCCCCACCCCTGCCTGCAGCACACACCTGTGGGGCTAATTAAAGCAACTGCTAGTCCCACTACGGTATCCAACTCTTTCTCCACAAAGCTGTTATCCATCCATCCATCCATCCATCCATCCATCCATCCATCCATCCATCCATCCATCCATCCATCCATCCCCTACTCTGTAAACTGGGGATTGCCCCAACTCCTGTGCAGGACATTGCACTTGACCTTGCTGGATCTCCTGAGGCTCACATGGGACCATTTCTCAAACCTGTTAAAATCCTGCTGCATGGAATCCCTTCCCTCTGGGGTAACCATCATGCAACTTCCTGTCATTCACAAATTGGGTGAGTTTTGAATCTAATTGTCTGTGTCCCCAAAAAAGATCACAAAGGTACAGGAGAGTCCCTTCGGACTGAGGGAATGACGTCTTCAAACAAAAATGAAGAAATTCTGAAGAAGGAAGAGCAGCAGGCCAGGACAGAGAATTTAAGAATATGCTGTAAAACAAAAAAAAAAATTGAATATGGAGTGAGCATAGCTGATCAGAAAATTAAGCTGTTGGGATTAATGGATGAATTTCTAGGGCTGCTAGCCATCCTAATGCATCATTCCTGGTATTTGTGGGCTTGTCTCCAGGTTATGATCATCCCTAACATTTGCTCCATGGAAAGAGGTAAAAGGCTAAAATCAGAGACATCTGCTGCAATCATTGAGTACTCTGCTAAATCAAACAAGAGCAAAAGCCTGTAATAGCTCAGCTGTTCTCTTTCTGTCATAATTAGGAAATGGAACTTGATTTCATGGAAGAAGAAAACAAGGACAGTGGGACAACAAAATGCAAGGCTCCAATAAGAGCTAAGTTCAGGAAGTTCTGGTTTCTTTTTTCCAGAAAAGAAGTTCCATGGTGAGAAAAAAGCATGTCAATATGTCTCAATTTAATTTATTGAAAAAAGGCAAACTTGAATTGGTATATTTACCTCTGACCTGAGAAGTTAATGGTACTTTTGGTCTTATTTTACTGAAATTCAGTCATCTGCACCTTTTTCACTATGTGATTATGACAGAAAAGAACCCCACATTCTCCAATATGGAACCAATCTTTCCACCCCTTTTCGGATGCATTCTGTCACTCCAAAAATGAAAAAAATCTAAACCAGATCTTTAGAGTAGTGTCATATATAAAATAATTTTTTTTAAAAAGTGCTCATCCATGATAAAATTCCAAAACAAGTTTATAAAAGAAACCTGCAGGCCTGATTTATTTGAATGGTATTTCTTTTATTCCCAAGAGCCTTATCAGTAGCACCCACAAATAAGCTTTTACCAGGGTGTACTTCCACCACTTTCCATCAAAAGGTGGAAAGATTATTTCCTGTTTTGTCTGTTTGAATGTTTTTTTTTTTATTTTTCATTCTGTCTCTTAATACTTATACAGAACTTTAAATAGCAACAGGTCTACTCTTTTAAATTTGTCTGATGAGAAGCATGGTATTAATTAAAACACAGGAACAATCAGTTGTCAGGGGGATGGGAGGGAATTTGAGCACACATATAAACACTTGAAACTCAAGTTTTCTGCCGGGAGCAAGAGTTCTCAACCTGAACCTGGGGGAAAGGACATGCTGTTCCTCCAGATGTTCAATTAAACATCACACACTGAGGCAGGAAAATTAGATAGAAGGTGATCTCTCTAAGCAAATAAGTTCAGATGATGAGACCTTTACTTCTCTTGACAGAATGAAAGAATTCCTAAGAGATGCTTTCAAAATGCTTTTAGAAATTTCCATGTGCTCTAGATTACAAAAGCAAAGATAAACAGACAGCCAAGGAAAAAAAAAATACCACTTCTGTTTCTGCCTTTTAATACAGAAAGAGCCTAATACCCCACTTCTTTCTGGGGCTGGACTATTGAGTAGATAATTTAAACATCTAGGATAAAATAAGCCCCACAACCAGAAGACACTCTTTCATGTGCTGGGGTGAAAGAAAAAGTTATAAAAATATTGAGAACTTCCAAATCAGATTATTTCAGTGAGACTGGTCTCTGAACAACATCCACAGATACTTTACAAGTACAAAAAAAAAAAAAAAAAAACACCTATCCAGTCTCAAAAACAACTGTGGTTTCATTATTTAAAAAAAGAAAAAAAAAACCCCAAAAACAAAACCAAATCCTACACCAAGACAAACCAAAAACCAACCCCTCTAAAACTACACTAAGCAAACAAAACCAGCATTTCCACATTATAACAGTTAATGGGATTCTGAGAACAGAATACAAGAGCAATGGCTGCCAAAACCATGTGTTTTATAATTGCATCTCAAGTTTCCTAGGAACTCCAAATAAACAACAAAACATCTATGGAAAATGCTATTGCAGAGGGTAGTTAGACACCTGACAGACTTCAGCTGAAATGTAGTCTTGTTTAGCAAATAAAAAAGAAGCATTAAAAACTAAAATATAAGAGATCAGGCACGACCTTCTCAGGTTTAATTTCTTTAAACTGAATTTGGAGGGTTTCTCCCCACTTTTCCTGTGAATCAGGACTGAGGTGCTTTTCAGACATGATTGCAATAAATTAAATGTGCATTGCCAACGCATGCTGGGAGGGACTGGCATACTCAAAATCTCGATATGGGTAAAAATAAGCACGCTACACAAGTGGAGCCAAGAATTTATTATCAGCCTAGTGAATGTTTTGACATTCAGTTGGGCCAAATAACCAAATACAGAAAATTCAGAGTGGTTAAAAATGTTACATGTATACTTATGTATGACTGTATAAAAATGACATTCCTAGTCCTTCCTTTCTCTGGTTCGCCTGTGTTCCCAAAGCCTGCGTGGGTCCGATGTTTTTCCCCAGAGAGAGCTGGGGAATGCCATGGACACATCAATGTCCTCAGCTCTCTCTTTGGGGCACCTGGAATGCTGGTGGTGGTGTCCTTTCCTTGCCAGAGCCAGTTCAGAATTCTTTGCATATATTTACTATATATATGCATTACATATTATGGCCTGCTCCCTTCTCCCAGGGAAGAGGTGAAAGCTCCCCCATGGCCACCCAACATCCCTGGGGCTGTCAGCCCCTTCCCCAGTGGCATTCCCAGAGCTGGACTAAGACAGTCTGGGCAATGGGAACCCAGCTCATTCCCCTCAGGGCAAGGGCAGCCCAGTCACCCTTGGGACCCAGCACAACCCGATTCCTGCCCTGACAGCATTTACATGTTAACATGATTTTGCTCTTTTCAGGTACATGTAGCTACCTACGTTAATAGATTTATTCTCCAGCTGTTCTCCAGCATGATGCATCTGCTAAATAGAGAGATTGGCACCATTTGGAATTTGTGCTAGACATGGCTAGCTGGGGAGCTATAATTCATATTTCACTTTCTGAACACATTTCAGTGCCTGCTTGCCAGACTTTTAAAGTTACTCAGGATTACCTGTCTCTCACTTTCACCCAGTTCAGCAGGAGTCTTAATCAGGATAAGACTCATTTGCTTCAATAGGATTTACTGCTTAAATTAGGCAGATGCTTAAGACTCTAATTCAGCAAGGTGTTTAATCATTACAACCTGCCTGTCAAAACAGTAATCCCAATGGGAACAGTGATTTAACACTTAAACTCCTAAATATATATTTAATTTATTTTTTTTTTTTAGTACTGTTCGGAATATAAAGGAACATAAGCACATGCTTAAACTCACATACTACATGCTTTGATGCATGGATTTCATATTCTTTGAAATACCACATTAACAAGTTAGGAGAAGGATTTACAAACTCTTCTATCCTTTTTGCCTGATAGTCTCACCAGGAAATCCATTATACATATACACAAAAGCTTCAGTCAAAGGGGAAAAAATCATACATTTTTTATTAATAATAGAAGAGTTATTTGACTAGTATTTTGGCAAAAATATGAGCCCTTTACACTGTTATGGAGGTGTTCATAAAACAGGTGAAAATGAAAACTTGGAAAGGCTATAAAGTGCTATTACCATGATGAACTTACTTGAACAGAGATGAAAGTCAGCTCAAAGTTATCAAAACTTTGAAGAACTGCATAACTATATAAATACATCCTTTTAATTAAAGTATTTATAGGGGGAGAAAAATTACCACTCAATCAGTATGTGTCATAGCCCTTATGATGAAAGTTTTAAATCTTTTTCTTACTCAAAACACTTTCATTTAGTGTTAGTATGTGGGGAAAAGGACTGATCAACAGGCTTCTGGGCATTCTTTCTTCCTTCTGCTTTGTTTGCTAGCATGAATGCTCAACTGCTACTGGGCATCACAGCAAAACATCTCACTGAGATCACTGCATACAAACACCAGGTCCAATAAGTTTGTATATAAAATTTATTAATTATCTGTTTATGAGATAAAATAGAATCATTCCAACCTAGGGAAAGGGTACAGGAATATTCTTAGTCATGTTTTACATGCCTTTCTGAATAGTGACTTGAGTAGTTTCCTAAATGGAGGCAACCTCCCAAACTGGACGTGAGGCCAGAAGGACTTGCTCCAATAAACAAGCCCTAGCAGTCTAACAAGCCTAACAAGGTAGCAGTCACTCAAGGTAATTACATAGTTATCTGGAATCCGATAACCTGAGACTTCCCTTACTTTTTTAG
This sequence comes from Pyrgilauda ruficollis, assembly GCF_017590135.1. Classification (NCBI taxonomy): domain Eukaryota; kingdom Metazoa; phylum Chordata; class Aves; order Passeriformes; family Passeridae; genus Pyrgilauda; species Pyrgilauda ruficollis. Next base: position 1,537,297 of record NW_024508324.1, on the reverse strand, counting down.
AGATACTGTCACTCTGAGATCAAGGAATACAAAGCAGCTACTTTCAAAGTAAACAAGATACAAGGCTGGAGCAGCCTCTGGGGCACTTTAGTTAAGAAGTACATCTGTGTTCAGTGAAACCTCATTTATACACATTTTACCTAACTTTATTTAAACTGTTCAGTAGCACATGGTCTGCAGCAGCAAATTTGGGGATTTTATCCATTTGTATCCTACCATAAATATGACTGAAGATTTAATTTGAAAATGAGGACTACGTTTCAAAGTTACCAAAGAAGGAATTTACACAAATTAGGTTTTTGAGAAGAAAATGATCAAAAGAGCAACAACAAAGATAAACTCTCTCCTTAATGGCAGGTCTGAAGATGTGTATTTATCATAACGACACAAGTTAAGTATATATACTTATCAGAACACAACATGACAGCAATAGTACCTATTACCTTGCACCATGGAATTACCACAGTTTCCAATAAAATTCCTGCTGAAATGCCATATATCACTAGTATCTAGGCATGTATCAACTACTTTCTTAAGGAAAAAAGAAGATTTCTTTTTTCCTTAAGGAAAAGAGATTCCTTTCCTTGTAAAACCATGTGCAACTTAAAATTGAAAAAGTGTCCAGCTCACAGATTTTTTTACTTGAATCCCAAAAAATAGGAATGAAAGGATGGAGACATACCAAGTAAATGCAGAATTTTGTCTTGTGAAAACTGGGCTCTTAATAAGCAGACTCTTTTTTTAATCATTCTTTTGAGACATGTGTGAGCAATATCTACCAAAATGGGGCTTAGTAATACAGCTTCCCAAGCCTCCATGAACTAATAGAGCACAGGAAAATGACAATAACAAAGTTTTTTTGATTTTGACTCCTGCAAAATCTTGAATTAAAGCCATAAATTTGAAACTACCATCTTAAACACAAGAGGTAAGGGAAGAATTCTTCTAAACTGATTTACATCTCAGTTTTTTATTGAAAAAGAATGCTGAATCCTGCCAGGATAAGCCCAAATTTAATAAACAAGTTTTTGTTTATGCATGCCAATGAATATTGACAGGTATAATTGTAGTTTATGCCTCAACCTGTAGGGAGTGGTCAAATTAGAGTTTTAATATTAAGTCAGTAAAGAAGGAGGTATTGCACATATTTTTAAGTATATGCAGATGTTTTTATATTTTGATACTTAACCAATACATTTCACGAGTAGCAAACCTATGAATGGATGGAGACAAACAAAAAAAAAAAAAAAAACAAAAAAAAAACCCTCAGAATTTCTTCTTATGAAAAATGGGCTCTTTATAAGCAGATATTTTTAAAATCATTTTTTGAGGCATGTGTAAGCAATATCTAATACAATTTACTCTTATTCTTTGGGAATACACACATATGCTATTCCTCTCCACCAAAATCAAAGTAGAGGGTAGCAGCACTAAAGCCATAATCCGTGAAGAAGTTTTCTTCAGGTCTCCATTTTCTCTGCAGATGCAGCATTGCAATAAATCACCCCCTGTACAACCAAGATGATTCTAAAATGCTGTGCCTGAATTATTCTGAGAAGTTCAGCACTGAGATTTGAATTGCCCAGAATAATTTGGAAGTAATTACTCCTCTTTTTCCTTCAACTAGTGAAATTTTATCTTATTTTCATTTAATTTTCTGAAAAATCTTAAAATATCTCCATTAAATTTCTGAATTTTAAACATCAAAGTAATATAATTTTTTTCATGTTTATGTCATCTCTAGGGTTTTTTTTTAAAACCATGTGAAAATTTCTTGTACTTTGAACATTTTACATTGGCATCCTATAATTTTATTGAAATAATATACCTCATATTCAGGTACAAGCTTTTAGTCAATTTTCTTTAAGAATGATTCACAGAGGTCTGAGGTTCAGACACTGCACACTTCCAGAAGAAATCTGTTTCTCTCAGATGTCCTGCTTTGAGTCCAAGCCTTGTTGTGCAGTCTTAGTTTCAGCCTTGCCAGACATGTAATTTTCACTTCTACTTTTAGCTGAACAAACTATTGCATATCCAAGAAGAGGTTAGGAGAAGAGGAAAGAAAGGAAGAAGAAGACATCCAAATTTGTATCTTCTCCACAGTGTCAAAATACATCATGCCCTCATTGAAATGGGACTGCAACAGTGAGCCTGTCCACGGTATGTGACTCGTCGTCTCTAATCAGCATTCCTCAGTTTGACACTAATGTATCCTAACAAGGACAGCCAGAAGTTGTGTAAAAATAAAGAGAGATTTGGCAAAAAGCTGAAGTTGTCAATAAAATCTTAGAAGTAACTCAAGGTCACTGTGTCAAATAACTCACTTCAGCTTGTGTAGAACTGCAAATTGACATGGGAAGACAAACAGTTTTTCAAAGCCCCATCTCTGACTGCTGTAAGACAGATCCCAGGCAGATTTCAAATTGGGTGTTTTGAAATCTAAACACTGAAAGTATCACAGTTTCATCACCTCTATAATTTCTGCCTGTGGGCAAAGTAAATTGAGGGTGTCCCAGAAATGTTTCATTCAAAGCTAACATAAGTATGTGTTGCGCCACATAAACAAGACTTGGAAAGGTCTATCTGTTACTCCACTATGAAACACAGATGAAAAATGCAGATTAAAAGAACAGAAAAGAGATACTGAATGTCAGGGACAAAACAACAATGTCATTTTAGTCTAAAGACATGAAAAAGACAGAAGTGGTAGAAATTTCAGAATTATATTACTTTTAATTACACAATAACAACAGAGGCTCCAGCTGGAACTTGGGTTTGGTTATTCATGAGGGAGAACTGGATATTATATGATTTAGATTATATTTAACATTAGAAAGAAACTGGTTAGTTGAAATAAATTACAGATAGAGGAAAGAATGAGATAACGTAAGAGCTAAAAATAAAAAATTCAGCATAGAGTATCAGAGGAAACTTGTGTATAAACTGAGTAAAGCCTCTCAGTATATGAATTAAATATTATGTTGAAGTCAAAACTATCTATAAAGATACAGACTCTATTAAACCAGCATAATTAAGAGTAATTTCTAAAAGTTTTTTTGATCATTATGGCCATACAGAAAGTTTAGGCTTTAAACACAGAGAGTTTTATTACTGCAATGATATTCCTGTCCATACTTCTTTAATCTAAGCAACTGTGTATGTGTGATATATATTTCACTATTTCTTTTATTTAATTTTTTTAGTCAAACTATGAAAAGATGCAATGCTTTGCAGCGGCAGCGGCTGACCTTAAGGTGTGTCCCGGCTAGCTGCGGCCAGCACCGCCGGCAGCATAGGGGCACTCTCCCGATCTGGGGCTCGGTCAGGGGAGCGCCTAAGGCTTTCGCCTTGAGGGACGAGGATCCGCGGCTAAGAGAGAGAGAGCGCTGCTAACCCACAGGAGGCAAATGAAGAGATGGACTCCAGCGGTAGTGCAGTCTGGGTTTAATGTGCAGGGGAGCTACCAGCTGAAAACCCTCAACTGGGCTCTGACCTGGGTTTTTAAAGTGGGGCGGATACAGAGAGGCAAGGTGGAAGGAGAGAGAGAACCAGGGCAGAACCATTACAACTTAAAGGGGTACAAGGAACAAACCAAATCGGCATAACGAACACAATACAACAATGCTTCTAAAAAATGCCAGGTGAATGACTCTGAGAGGGGAATGGGGGTTCACACCAATATGCTGTTGATTTTGACACTGGAAATTCTACCGTGTATATTGACAGATTCAAATACAGAAAAAAACCTGCAAATATCTGAGAAAAAAAAAAAAGAAAAAAAGTGAGATTTGCATTATGTTAAAAGTGATGAGCCAAGGCTTTCACTATTCCATTAAAAAACAATATCATCCACATTTGACAGGAAAAAGTATGGTATCTCTGTGCCTTAGAGATGAAAACATGTTACTGGATTCATGAAATTGGGACCTCCTGGAGCATTTGATGGAGTTAATAGCAGCTGTTTCATTGAAACAAGCATTTTGGAATGTAAAAAACAACCCTACCATATTGTAATTAGTTTTTGTAGCTATTTTGCAACATAATAATAAATGAAACAACAAACAAAGCTGGTTTTAAATACAAAAATTTGTAAGTACAAATTTACAAAAATTTGTAAATACAAAAATTATTGTTTTAAATACAAAAATAATTTGTAAAGAGATATGTTAAATAATCTGTGTTATTTTTCTTTCTAAAAAGCTGTTATTTCTAATTATAGAAATAAAAAAAAAAAAAAACCAAAACCAACAAGACCAACCTGCTCTTATCTTGGATAAAGGAAACAAACCAAACTCACAGCTATAAAAGGCCACTCAAAGTAATTTTTTCTGCTTCTTATTTTATATATAATTTTTAGTATGCTTTCCCAAATGTCTAGTGGTTAAAAAAGAAAAGATTTTTATGTTATAAGTCATCTTTAATCTTATGCTCTGTTTGTACTCTCCAGCCTAGCTAATCTAATACATGTAAATTGCTGAAACTCACTTTACTACATAGCAAGGTATATTAGCAAAACCTATTAACCTAATATTTTTGAACAATGAATATATTGAAGCCTTGATAAGGTCAAAAGGAAAAAGGTTAAACATTCATCAAATAAATCATTCATTAGAAATTAACCACCAAGTTCTAAGAGTAGAGGGCTGATATTTGTATGTTTATGGTGACTTTCTAAGTGCAAGCTGATGGGGGACTTTAAGACACATAGCTGGAGACACTTGGCTTAGAGTTACTTACATATGTGTGTATTTTCCTTCTAACATATTTTCATTCTAGTATTTTATTTTCTGAAAGACTAAATTAGCCTGTTAAAAAAATTGTAAAGCAAGTCACACAAAAGCTCCTTTCTGCATTCTTTTACTTCAATGACATTTGAATATACTATTAGGAAAAGGTACTAGAAAATCTAGACTGCAGACAGCATTTACATTGAATTTCAGACTATCTATTAAATACCTGGAATGATCTTAAACCAAGCCCAGAGAGGAAAACTGCCATTAAACTGCTGTATAAACATACATTTTCATTAAACCTTCCTCATACTAAAATGCAGACTAAAATTTATAGAAGTTCATTAGTAGCTAGTAAACAGACTGTGCCAAAATATTGCTGTGTGACTTCTGTGATGTGACTACCAATCAGGAGTTGTAAGTGAGAGCAAACAGAGTGGACATGCTTGTGTTTATTTATGCAATCAGAGCTTCTCAAGTCTTTCTTCCTGATGAACTACTACTCAGCTGAGGGGAAAAAAGAAAGATTTTTGGCAGACCCAAAAGCAGGTTACAGAGATACCACAGATGGCGTGCTGGGGCAATTACACACAAGAGCCAAATAATATCAGGTAAGACAGAAATCACCAAAAGGCTTCAAAGCAAAGAAAGGAAGATATTGAGTTATATGTGTAAAACATTAAACTTAAGACAGCTTCAAAATTATTTTTTCAAAAAGTTCACAGCACAATTATGAAATCTAGAAAAATAATCGAGGATACAATCCTGTCAACATGTATTATGAATTAATATTAATAAATGTTTTATTTTATATTCTTGGAAGATTCATTTCTGTCTGTCAGATTAAAACCATTCTGTTAAAAAATCCCATCCACCTCCATATGTATTAAGACACTGATGATTCTTTATGGATCCCTCTACCTAAAGAGAAAATAGTTTGATATGTCAGAATTCAAGTTGTATTAAAGAGAATTAACTGTATATTAGACCACACTAGCACAAGAGGGTTCAATTAAAAATCTTTTAAAAACTGCATGTATACAACATCAGAAGAGTAAGAGATTCTGTATTTCATATGCAGATGACAATAAAGCCCTGGTATCTTAGCAAGACCATTGATTTCAAAATAACTTTATACTTAGGGTCAATATTTTGTTCTGAAAGCTTCCTAAATTGGCAGCATTCTGTGGGTGTGCCTGTTACAAAAATATTTTATGAAATAGAAGACAAGGGTCAGTCAATTAAATTTAAGAAGAGCAGGAATAAACAGCTCCTCTTAAAATCAGATGGAACATTCTTCAGCTCAAACAACTGACTATCAGATCCAGGGAGGTATTGGAGGGGCAAGCATAATGCAAAAATAAGTTATCGTATTTAACAATTTTAATGGCATTATTATTAATGAGGATTTTCTGTACTAATTGGGATTGTGTTCTTATGGCTGGACTAGTAACAATTGCCACATTTCGATTAGGCTTTATAGTTTTCTGTTAGATTAACAATAAATTCTTGATACTCCTTCTCCTGTATGTGCTGGAGTCTTTCTCTGTAATAACAACTTGTAATTTTGTACATCTCAGTTTATTTTCTTGAACTATATGCCAAAAGCTCAAATAAACTGCTTGTACAATTGTTTTTAGTTCTGTGCATAGACATCAGAAAAGCTGGCAGTCCAAAGTTGCAGTCCTGTTAAATATGATATGACAAGCCAGGAAAAAAACATTAAGAAAACAAACAACTGTGTTGTATCTAGCAATGTGAGGGGAAAAACAAACAAACAAACAAACAAAAAAAAAACCTGCCTTGAAAGCACATAATAAAACAAAACTGTAAGTTCTTCATCCTTATCCAGAGCTGTGTTGTTTCCTCCTAGTACTTTAAGATGATAGTCAAAATGTGACTTAGTGATGCTTTCTCACCTGTATCTTCTATCTTTTAATCCTTATTAAATATATAATTACTGTCCTTTTTGAATACAAGGCCAGTAGTTTAAGAAGTTTTTTTCTTCATTAACATTATACTTAGTTTTTACATAATGGCATGAAAAACCACAATTACGTTTTCCACAAACAAAAAGCAGAAGGACTAAGGTATGGAATTTGAGGTGCAAGGAGCAGAAGTCCTCTGTTACGACTTGCAAAATGTAACCCTTTCCAGGCAGTTGTCTGGATCTAGTTTGGCTTTGTTAGGACTACGTCAGCACACACCACCAGCTTGATCTGCTTAGGGCACAAACCAGACCTCTTTATCCTGCCCATTTAAGTGTAAGCCCATTTTCAAAGGCTGACATCAAAAATCGGGATGGAGGAAAGCCTTGCCTCCAGACAGGCTGAGAACAAGAACATGGAACACTGGATTTACAGAGCTGCAGCATTAAATGTACCCAAAGTGAAGAGGAACAATCATCTGAAATGCCCAACACATGGGGAAACAACTGTTTCAGTTTCAGCATGTTCTGAGCAGTCATTTCAGAGGCTGGATCTTTGCTACCTACAGGATGTGTGGAGCCATTAACAACCACCTTCCCTGCAATGGGAGCAAAGGCAAAGAACTTACCCTGGTACTCTCTAGAGTTCCTGCAGCAGCTGTGTCAAAGAAACAGGTGAGAAGGAATTTCTGTTGATTAACTTGTAGCTCAGAAAGAGCTGGATATGGACAATCTTGCTATCAACTAAATCTAGAGTCCTCTTTTCCATACAAAGATCAATCTAATGGCTGTGGCATCTTATCATCCTCTCTTTATTAGCATATTAAATCACACACCAAGTAAACAAGCACTAATTTGGATCACAGAAGAGGTTCTTTTCTAACTGGGAGAAGAGAGAACTAAAACAAACCCTAAAATGAACTTTCTTCTTATGGGAAGCAGCTCACTATCCAGCTTTTCCTTCTGCCTTCCTGCTCCATGATTTTCCTTCTTCATTTTCTTACATAAACAGAATACACATGGAATATAAATTCTTCTATATCTCTGGCTAACATTTTGTATACAATGAATTGCTATTTAAGTCATCAGGAATGTAATTAGGATAATAACTAACTAGGCAGTAAAAACTTTTCTTCTTCCTCTATTCAGCCTCCTCTCCCTCCCCCTCTCCCCATGCTTCTGCACAAGTGGAGGATGTTAATTATCTTTAACAAAAGGTAAAAAAACCTTCTAGTGAATGTTAAAAAAAACCCAAACTACATGGTTTTAAAATAGCTGCTATGTTAACTCTTCCATATCAGTAAATTAATTTTAGCTTAGCAAATACAGCAGACCTAGCTCAAAATATGTGTACAGAGTAGTCTTAGGCAAGAGCTGCACTGAAAGACAGGCCTATTTATAAGCCATGGATGAACATAGAACACCAGCTGTGGGGTATCAGCACTTAATTTTCTGCAACAGGTTTGTTGCTCCAAGTGTGAAAGGAAGCTCAGATAGACTGCAGTACTTGGGAATGGGTTATACCTGCACAAACACAGATCTACTGAAGTTAGATGGAATATATAAGAGAAAACCTGCATGGTGAATCAGTATTAATAGGGAAGATTGTCCATTATACTTTCTATTTCCATAGAGCATAACAAAAAGCCTACTTCATGGGTCTTTAAATGGGGACTGAGCTGGGGTCCACCACAAAAGCAAAGCTTTGATGAAATTACCAGTGGAGTCAATTTGCCTCCCTTTGCTCTCTGTAGATTCCACAGCGTATCTGACATAGCCTTTCTAATTTTGGGTTTAATTGTAGGTGGCAAATTCTGTGATGGCTATTTAACCATACCAGGGACTGACTTAACTCAATTTACGTATATCATGTTAGGTCTTATAAAAACCTATCTGGGATTTTTCGTATTCCTGTTTTCATCCCCATGCAACGCTGAAAACCTCAGCACAGATGGTTCAGCTTTATAATACAGTAATTTAAAGTGTATTATCTCAGATGTTTTGGCAGTTCTGGATGGTCTGAGGAGGTTTTTTGGCAAGGGAAGTCAAGCTGGTACAATATTGTGATGAAATGGAAGCAATTATGATGTTTATTTCTGATATATTTTGTAGCAAATGATGGATCAATCTTAATTCAGATTCAGGTAGATATTTATCTCACTGAAGATATTAAACTTCTAAGGAAAAAAAGCAAAGCAAACAATCCATATCTATCTGCCTGTATCTAAATAGCTGTAAACCTTTGCTTTGAGAAAATGCTACCTCTTCATACCGTGGCAGAGTAACATGTGGTGGACCATAAAAATCAGGAAGAAGCTGTGCATAGAGGCTGTGTGTAAGTCATCTGCATCCATCCCAACTCAGATCTAATAAAACCTTAAATTATACTGCTATTGTATTTTGAGCCTAACAAAAATAACTGATGAAATCTGGACGTATGGTATATCTTTACAAGCTGGAATTTCTTTTAAAGTCAAGTATTACTTGCACAACTAAATGCAGCACCGTGTGATGGCAGTTTGTGTACAGTGACTCAAAGGGCGTAAAGAGAAGAGACTACAGAAGAGAAGAGAGCTGAGATGGAAAATTTCTGGATTTGAGCACATTTGTGGTTACACATGCTAGCACTCAGACAAGAGATTGACAACCTCGTGTTAACAGACTCTTTGTAAAAGACAAATAAACAGTGATCAATTTGGCTATAAGGAAAACACAGGACAGAAATAAATTTTAACATGATTTGGAGCTAATTTTTAGAGTGTCTTGTCTTACTAAATACAATGGACAAAAATACAATTTTTTTTGGCTAGATGAAGGCAGTCCATTTTGTTTCTAGAAAATCCCAGCCTGGTCTCAGTTAATTGGAAAGGATATGAGTGAGATTTAAAACAAAGAAGTATACAAATATTCAAAGTTTCTCAAATTAGCCATTCACAATAGAGTCCTGTGTTTTTTTTATTGTAGTAAAGAGTTTTTTGAGACACATGTATTGTATGGTCATTCTGCAAACACGTCGAGTAAGACCCAAATAAATGGAAATCAATTTAAAAAGAAATTAACCATATTCCAATAGGTAAGTTTGTTCAAACATTTAAATCGAGTCAAACTCTACAAAGTCTGCCAGTCCACCCAGTCCATTCCCAGATGATCTGCCCAAGAGGGCACTTCTGGATCGGGGAATAGTTGTTAAGAAAAATCCAAAACCTTCTAAAGATGGATATACTTCGTTATCCAGAATGTTGTCATCTGCCTGCTTGCTCAGCTAAATGAGTGAAGTAAACCACAACAATTCTAACACAACTTGTCTGCCTGACAAATTTTTGAAATTGAAGCAATGGAGTCATGACCACAAGTACAGGAAGAATATGAGGTCATGCCATAGGCTCATCAGTAAATAGATCCATAAATGGTCCAAAGAAAAGGTCTGTGCACAGAGAAGGGAACAAGGATAACACAGTATACTTCTCATGTTTGTATTTTTTTTTAATTCAAGCTTGACAGAGAAAAAAATTACATAGTACAATAAATGTTCAATTACATAAATTGAGCTTAATCCATCCTTAAGGCTACTCTAAAAAGAATCCATAAAAAGAAAAGATGCGGGGAATATAATTTATCTGGACTAAACAAAAATTCCACCTCAGAAGTGCTTTGGAGCACACCTAGGTGCTATGCAGTTTCCAGAAGGAATAGTGAAATAGAACCCGAGAGAAAGCAGAAAAGAAAAGTTTGGGTTTTGTGCTCAGCACTATAGGAATAGATGATGTTACACAGGTCAGAATGCTGAAGGTGTAACAGTGCCTGAACCTATGTACTTACCTCTGGGAAAGAGCCAAGTTACATCTACCAGCCAGCTGCAAAATAGTCACACCATGCTTGCATTTGTTAACCCCTTGAAAGGTGCCCTCAATAGGCATAGTAAAGAAAAAAAATCCTTGAATACGTTTATTCTGCTATTACAGATAGTAAAGAATTTTAAAATAGGTTAGCTAGAATAAGTTAATGTTTCTTTTGTTGTCTGTTAAGCTACTCAAGCACTTCCAGGGAAGATTTGTTGATGTGGTATATGAAGATATTTTCTCTATTCTCTGAACAATAATTTAATTCATGGCTGCCCTTTCACATAGAAGTAACTGCCAACACTTCAGAGGAATATGTCTCAACAGGCAGCATAACATGTTGATACAGCAGAGGTTTGGGAAGCTAAGCACAGGCATTCAGTTTCTCATAATTTGATAAAGACTGCATAACTCTTTGGGATGAAGTTAACAACATCACCATTATTGATAATATTTCTAATTTGTCCAGCTTGCCGCTTAAAAATTTTACAGAGGACATATTCTCTTCTCAGGATTTGGCTATTGCTCTTGTGCTCAGATAGTGGTACCAAGTCAGCTGTTAAATGTGTGCTGGGTAACACACACATTGCAGGAGCTGAATGCTCCAATATGTTCAAACACAAACACACTCACAATCCATGAAGCAGCAGGAGAAGGATTTCTCACAAAACACAGCAAAACCCTCTTTTAACCTAAGGTGTAAATCTGGCACACTGTTTATGCTTGTTCTTATATTTATTGAGAGTAGTCTCACTGAAATCAGTAGGATAAATGGGTCCATAAGTCTTTAGCAAAAAATAGCCAAGGAGAGGAAAATAAACATTACACTTTCCTGTCAATTGATTTGCTCAATCCAAGCGACTGTCATCCAAAATGGAAATCAGACCCTCTGACCCCTAATCTAGTGCTATAGCCTTTCTCATTGCCCTCCCATCTAAGACAAATTACAAACTACAAGGACCTTATCTCCCAAGAATCTTGTACAAAATAAAACCAATCTTACAAAGAGTCTACTTGTAGCACTATGTTTTCCTCAGCTGAGAATTGTGCTTAACCTGAAACACCTGAATAATCAATATCCTATTGCTTTAAGATGTTGGCAATGGGCACTTACCCAATACCTATCTCCAACCCCCACCCCCCCCCTCTTTTTTTGTTGTTTGTTTCCTCTTCAACATTTAACCCAATCTGAGAATAGATTAAATTCTTTGTGAAATTTTTCTTTAGCCTTCCAGGCTCTGGGAACCCTGACTGAGCCTGGAGCTCCCCCCACCTTATCCACAACCCAAAACTCCTAGGGCCATCAACCCCTGTCCCCACTTCAGCTTCACTCACACACCAGGGGGATCCTGGCTTCATTTTAGCCCTGCATCAGCCCTGTGGGATCGCTGGGGCTGAGGATGCCTCCCTACTCCTCCCCATTGTCCTGACTGTCTTGTTCCTGTGATAAGGATGGTGGGAGAGACCTTGGCTGCCAAAGACTCCCAGATCCCTCATGGGTCCCCCAACACCCTAGTGCCAAGGAGCTCCCAGACATCATGGCACCTCAACACTGACATTTCAAAAAACATCAGAGAAATCTAATACTAGTTTCTAACTGCCTCATGGGTTTATTGATATTTTTAGTTAAAAGAGTTAACAGCAAATTCATCAGTGATTGATGGAGTGGCTTTTATGCCTCTACATTACTGCTTCCTTCTGATTCCCACATCCAGCAAGTAGAGAGTGACATCTTCAAAATTCCTAGTCTGATGCTGGAATCAAACTCCCAGAAAACAATCAAACACTTTCTTCGGTCAAATTTGCAGCATGTTTGCTGCATGCAAATACAAAAAATATGGATGCTATAGCATAAGACAAGACCATGGATCCTTCAGCTAGGAATAGGATGTTTCAGCTTTGGGAGTTTATGTTGACTTGAAGAACAAAAGTGGCCATGTGCATGGCAGTGATAATAATATCTGAGTGTTATATCACCAGATTATACAAGTGATTTTTGTCTGTTTTCATTTATGCAAAGAAAAAAATTCCTATTTTCCAGAGTAAATGCCTTTAATTTTTCAAAAGATCCCACTTTCTACTGAGTATATACTTTACAGAAAGGAGGATAGAAGGAAATGCTGCAGATGGGCATGTCATGAATTCCAAGAAGGGCAGAACCATGACTTCAGTGTAACAATTGACACGTACATCCCATTACGGAATGGCCTCATTACAAAACTTTTTATAAGTAAAAGTTTTGCATAGGAAAACTCTAAAATACTTCACCACATTTGTTCTGTGCTACTTATCACACAGCAGATTGAATTTCAATGCAAGAGCCTTATCAATTAAATTTGCAGTATACTATCTGCAAGTGCCATTACTTTCTCCAAATTCTTTTTTTCTTAAAGATATCTGTAACTCATAAATCAGTTTGAAAAAAATTGTTAAAAAAAATCCTGATGATTTTTTCTGATGGTTTTGGAGAATGTATAGCAGTACATAGCAACTTTCTATTTCTTGTGATTAAAGATTATTTAGCCTTCAGATACAAGTTAATAATGAAGTATTATTTCCGTGATCTACGATAAAAATAAGTGTCAAAGTAAAATTCATTGATCATGTTGTGGTCTGTGACAATGAAAATACTTTTTAAATTTTAAAGTAATAAGATATCATTTCTCACTTCACAGTTTAGTCCTAAAAGATGGCATTTGCTTAGTAGAATAAGGTTTTCTTTTTAATTACAAAAATTTTGTTCTCTTTATCATTGGATTGCCTGAAAGAATTCTACAGATTTGTAGACCTGATCACTCTCCTGCCAGATGTGATTCATTCTGCTTTCTCAGCAACACCACTGACATTGCTTTATACTGGCACTGAGTGTGAATGGGCTTCAGTGCTTTGTTTAATCAAAGACAGTTTTATCTTTTTGCTGCATAAAGGATTTTTACAGAAATTAAAGTCTGACACTATGCTCAGTTTAGAGGTTTGGGTTTTTCTAGAAAGTGTTGAATAAATCAAGAAAGAAATTTTAACCATATCCCCAAAAATAAGCATTTTCCACATAGGAATGAGTTTACAAATACAGCTTGTTTTTCAGGATCTGCTGGGGCTCAAATGAGAGAGTTAGTCATCTTTTGCCAAGAATCGAAGTGCATTTTTTTTATTTGTTTGGGTTTTCTTGGTGCAGTGCCAGCTGTATCTAACTTAGGAATGACACAGATAAACAAATTGTCATTATCAAGGTACCTGATTATAATTTTTTTATCTTGTGTTTTAAGTAGCATGTCTGAAACATGTGAGAGCATGACATATTTTGACAAGGTTAAATTTTAAAAAGTTGAATGCGTTTCTGAACATGTCTTACATTACCTTTTTGTTAGCAGCTATTTGCAATAATTGTATTAATACTCACGTGTAAATTAAAGGGGCAACCTCTCTTGTGGCCACTGCACTGAACTGAATGGCTCTCAAGAGATCTGAACTAAATTAATGCACAATTTCAGGATATCTGTGCTTTTATGATCAATAAATATGATTACATGAAAAGCTTTCAGTGACAAGCTGATGCTGAGAAGACACTGAAGCAGTTCCCTCATGTTCAGTTTTTCTACTTTGTTAATGCTGCTACTGACACTTAGGGGAAGCACATGCCTAAGACATCTGCAGTGACAGAGTTTAAGGATCTGTGGAAGGAAGAAAATGAAGCTGTGAAGACTTTGTTGGGTCAAAAAATATATTTCTCCTATGTACTGCCCTTCCATTCTTAGGCTGGTGTGGTTTTTTTAGAGCTTAAGTTACACTCAGAAAACTGATTCTTAGGCATGAATACACAATCTAGTAAGTTTCTCTTGGTTTACTTAATTTTATTGGTGGCAATATGGATGCCACAGACACCCCTCTGCCATTTCAGGGAAGTGGCTGAGCTATATTCTCTGGGCTGTGCTTTGCCCATTTTCCATCTTTAGTGGAATAAAACCCAGGACAGCAATAAAAGCCCATTTCATTGCAGACCATGCCCGACCTGTTTTCATCATCTCCTGGTGGTGCTAACACAGTTACAAGATTTTTGGAAGGTTCTAGGTTTGGCAAAATAAGGTGGCTTCTGTTGATAAAATATTTTTCTCTGGCATAAACTAAATGCCTCTAAAATGTCACGCTTGCATTGTTTGGAAAAAAAAGAATATTGTCCATCAGCACATTATCTATTAGGCATGATCATAACGGGCCTCAAGCTCAGCTGGAGACTCAGAATGCTAACAATAGATATATTTTGAGAGGAAAGAGAATAATAAATTGCAGGTCTGTGTCAGCATTATTCAGTAATTCTATAACAGGGGTAAAATAAGGGGTATGTTTCTTTTTGGAAATGAGACTCGTAATGAATCAGACATCTTGACAGAAAGACACTTAGCAAAAATAAATGTAACTGCAACACTTCATTAAAGTAAAAGTATCTTTACTATTAATATACAAATGGCGAAGAGTGACAAATAATTGATATACTTTAAGCCATACTTTCAATGTCTTTCATAAATACAAAACCAGCATCTGCGATATTACTTCTTTTTACAGTATAGAGATATATATATATACACACAGCATTTCATAGGGACATAAGATTCTGAAACAATAAACAAACTAGCTCCAGTGGTAGCTAACTTATCAATATATAATTCAGGTGGCAGATATCGCAAGTGGGCTGTTGACATGTGGAATAACAAAAACAATATATGGTATGCTCATACTGTACACAGCATACAGATATGTACCAACTGCTCATTGTAGCAGGAAAGCCTTTTCTTTTCTCCTTTTAAAACCTTGTCTAAGTAGTTCAAAACTCTTAGTGAGAATTCTACACCAGGAGCACTAAAATTATTTTCTGGGGGAATCTGACTCCTCTATGTATTTGTCATTGATTTGTAGAGACTCTGAGGGTTTGTCTTGCCTTCCTCCAACCCTGCATTTTACATCCGAAAAACCGTAGCCTAATTACATGGGGGAGTTAAAGGATGTGGCAGGGTGCCTTTTGGCAGTGCCCTTCAGCAGCCTCCCTTGCTTCAGTTGCTCCCCTTTTCCCTTGTCTGTGCTGAGGACAGATGCTCCCAGCCCGCTCCTGGCTCACCCTTTGGCACCTGTTCTCCCTGGCAGTCACTTTCCTGAGCTCTGTTGGTGCTGCATCTGGTCACCTCGCCCGCTCCCAATCTCACCTGCGATTTAAAAGCTGCCAATATAAATTTGGCAATAAATATTTATTTCATTTCTCTGGGCTAAAAAATGGCCAATATTCAAGTTTGAAAGTCAAACATTATGAGGATCTCAATGCCTCTTAAGAGAAAAGATAGACTGGTAAACTGAGAATTCTCAGAACCTGATCCAAAGCCAAATTTGTAAGGCTTATTTTGGCTCAGGTCCAAGTAAATTGATATAAGAACACATATGAGCAGTGGAAATACTGAAGATCACTTAAAATAACAAAACTGCTGTCAAGTGGACAGGGTACTTCAGGAACTTGAAAAAATCTGGAAAAGGGATATAGATTTTTTTAAAAAGGTTTATTTAACCATTGTAGCTTTTCATCTGTCAGAAAGATTATCTGAAGCTAAACAAGGAGATTTAAGAAAGATCATTATTTACTTAGAACATTTTCATCTTCACCTAGAGAAGAATTGCAAACATAGTGAGTTATTTAAAGAGATGTTTTATTTCTGGACATATAGTAATGTATGGGATTAAACTGTCATCAGATATTCTATCACTATTCAGTGAAAACTCCTGATAGAGAAACCTCTTCTGTCCAAAATGTCAGTAGGAATCTGGCAGGACATTTGTGTTCCACTTACACCTGGAAATCTGATTCACAAAAACAACTCGATCAGTTGAGGACACGTAGAGCCTCGCTGAGATGGATGAATAAAATCCAGGTCCTGACGGAATTAATTTAAATCCCAGAGGCCTGGATTGAGACCTGGATTCCACTGTGACTCCTTGTGCAACACTCTTAGTACCCCTCCATAGATCGAAGAGGTCTTGAGCTTTGTCAGTAAATGGTCTTTTTGGAGGTCCTTTAATCAGGAGTGAATATCCAACAGACACAATTATTCTACAAAGATGTTACTTCCTACAACATCTTACATAGCGATGGTGAGGATACAAATGAGTGCAAAATGGACATTCTCTCCAGTTTATCTCCAGAGGTAAAATGCTGGGAAGATGCTCCATATCATCTTTCTGATTTGAGGAAAGATTTTAATGTTTTAGGTCTAAGCACTTAAATAGAACTAAGGAGACATTCTATCTGACTCTTGAACTTGAGAAATTGGTCAAAACACCCCTTCACATTCACTACGTTCTCCATCTATTTGAAACTTTTCAGCAGTAAGACACTCACCATGACCCTCATTGGAATCGTGAGCTCAAAAGATTTTTGCAAATTTTGTGTTTCAAATATTTATGTTACTTGAAAATACCTTCAGTTTGATTTAGATGAATATTTGAGAACATTTGAGCAGAAAATTGTGTGGCAGTAAAGCTTTCAATTATTTTAAACAGGCTTTGTAGACAAATTATTGAAGATTTTTCTTTAATAAAGCAGACTGGCATGCTATCAAAAGGCACAAATACATTTCCATTATCTGGTCTAGGAAACAGAAAAAATGTCATGATGATTATACTACAGTTTGATGATTGGCACTTAAATAAATAATCAAACTAATTACCATCATGAAAAGAAAGCCACTTTTTTTTGGATGAACATCAATGCAGAGGCTGAAGACAGCAGTTGGGATTTACTGCGCCAGGGACTGATGTCAAACAGCCTTTGTAGATGATGGCCACGGTGTAACTACGTTATAGATATCTATGAAGAGATAGAAAGTAGGCCCAGTCCTGCAAGGTCTCTTATGAAACTGCATCCATCTTCCCACTCACATCCACCCCACTAATGTCAGGCTGGTGCCATATAAGGGGTGGGTTCAACCACACAAAATTTCTTGCAAGACTGAGGCCAGAATAAATTAATCTTTGTCACATTAGGCATTAGCATCACCAGAATAGCAAATATTTCTGCAACCACAAAAAAACCTTGTAAGTCAAAAAAGGCAAATAAACAAACAAAACCAGGAAAAACCTCTCCAGGGTACGTTTGATTACTAAATTGTAAAATATTAATTAAAAATTTGTTATTATTGTGGTAAATCAGAACTCAAGTCCACTAAAAAACCAAAAAAATAACAAGGAGCTTTAAGTAATTTTACTTAATTTTACTCCTTTTTGTTTTTTGTTTGTTTTTTTTTTGAAAAGAGATTGTCACTGCCACATTTTGTTCAGTACTAATTTCAATGGCTCCCTCCCACCTTGGTCCCTGGAGTATGTTAGTGTAACAATTCAGATTACTTTTACAAATAGTTATATTTTGTCAACTCTTCTGACATTTCATACTAACACTTAAAATTACTTTTTGACAGTAAAAGTGACATTTATACAGATACCTGTTTTTGCTTGTTTTGTTTTGTTTTAAATCTAGAATAGGAAAAGAAAATAAACAAGTGTTGTTATTCCAGTTCTACATATATCTTACAAATTACAATGCACAAATTATTTCCTCATTTGGAAATATTTGGAACTATTTTGAAATATCAGTGTTTTCAGCATTCTTTCATAGTGAGAGTTTGGTTTTCTCCTGCACAGCACAGTGTTAAAGCACAAGAGATAACCTATTAATCCACAGACCAAAAAGGTGTGCTTGGACAGTCCATCAGAAATTTAGAGCTGTTTTATTCTCAGCCCTCACACAGATCAACTGCCAAGAGACATAACAGCAAGAAGAAATTAAATACTCCTGGAAACAGCTTTTGATTTGTAATGCAGTATAGTGGGAAATGCTTTTGCTTCCAGTATTGAAATAATACTGCAATATATTTTGCTTGTAAAGAGTAGCACAGGTGTATTAGCAATAAATGTGCTGACAAGACCTCTTAAATCTTCTAATCCCTTCACACTGTAATTAGAGGCCATTCCAGGAAAAAAGCCCAAAAACTAAAAAAACAAAATAAACCACTAAAATAGAACTGTTAAACCATGTTTGTTTTTTTTTTTTTTGTATTGTCTTTGTGCAAGTTCAACTAAGAAGTATTAAAATTTGAAATGCATCTGCAGTTGAGCCTAGACACTGTTAGTTCTGCTGCAATGTATAGGCACCTTCTTGTGGAAATGATCAGGCTAGCTTCAGAAAAAACACTGTTTGTGTAGAGAAGATTGAATGGTACCATCCAAATTTGTCACAGCAGGTGGAAGAGGAAACTATGTCTACCATCTTCATCCTCATCCCGTAAAAATACTGTGTGAGAGGATGTTCAAGCCACACCAACCACATTATTCTCAGCTGCTGGAGTTGTCCAGGTTCCTTCTTTGCATTTTGATAGAAGAAAGCCCAGCTGCAAATACATACTTTCTGGAAAGACTATAAATCCATATAGATAAATGAGACAACTGTTCTCCTAATTATCAATTTAAATATAATTTCTAATCTGATTAGAAATTATCAGAAATCTGATAATTTCAAGCAGCTATTTGGTAGTACTGCCTGCCCAGTATGTGGGAGCAACATTGAGAGCTCATAAAGGAAAGTCTTCATCTTTCCTTCACCCAGAATTAGTGCCTCAGCATTTAGAGATACTTCTTTTCAGCAGTTTTTAATTATCTTCCATGACTTTCATCCCATATTGTCATCCCCTCTTACCCATTTTTTTCACTTTGGTACTGATTTTGTGGGAACTTGGCCTCCTATCCTAGCCACACCAGCAGTATGCCTCTGTCCTCAACTCCTTGGTTCATTTTAGATATTTCTCAAAGTGAGGAAAAGTTGTAAAAAACTCATAAAATAACTTGGTTTTGAAAAATAAGAAATATCTAAGAATTAAATATAAATATGTTCTCCTCAGCTCTTTCAAATGCACTTAAACTTGGATTGGCAAGAAGGTTATTATGATATTTTCCTCAAATTTAAGGAGATCCTTTTGCATTTCACTTTCAGTTTTACTGAACAAAAGTCAAAAAGTACAAAGACTTCAAATAAGATCAAAATTCAGATATAGCATGGAGAAAACACAATTTGATGAGTAAAAGTACACTTAAACCTCATGCATGACTTAGATGAGGAAAATTCACAACTTACTCTACCAGTTACTCCTGACAGGTAGAATTTTCCTATATGTCTAGTTTTCTATATGGTTTATCTACTTCTTTCAAAGCAAGGCTTTGAAGAGTTTGATAGGTGTGGATACACGATGCTGGAATGGAAACAAACTATATTGCTCCAGTTAGTGACACCACTAAATTAATGATTAATTCATATGAATGAATTTCAGATCAAATAAATCAGTCAAATTTCCTGGTTGGGAATATTGATCAGAATAATAAAAAGGAATCTCTTAAAGAAAGCTTGACATGAAAAAAAAAGTATTTGAATGAATATAAGATTGCATTAGTTAATAATTTAAAATTGTTCCAAACTGCTCAGACAAAGTCGCCTTTCCATCTGTTCTC
The DNA here is from genome assembly GCF_017590135.1 of Pyrgilauda ruficollis. Lineage (NCBI taxonomy): Eukaryota > Metazoa > Chordata > Aves > Passeriformes > Passeridae > Pyrgilauda > Pyrgilauda ruficollis. Next base: position 1,517,270 of record NW_024508324.1, on the reverse strand, counting down.
ACATTGTACTTAAGACAAAGGGTATGAAATCATAAAGGGAAAAGTCCTGATTCAAAAAGTCCAAGTTTCATATTTTTTATACTGATTTGGGGAGAAAATGTATTTACTTCACTAAACTACGGTTTTATCCCTTATCTGAATAGTTTGAACTAAGACAAAAATGAATACCCTGTATGTATAAATATGTTAGGACAAATATTGAAGTGAAGATTATGATTAAAAACCAGTTTGCTTTTTACACCTTCGCTGCATTTTAGTTTACGTGTAACTTTCAAAACTTTCATATAGAAAACCTGAAGCATTGAAAGTCCTGGAGCCTTTCAGAATCACATTCTTGTAGTTAGGATGAGGCCAATAGACTGTTGTGAAATATTTAGCCAATTTTATTTAAGTTTGTATATTGTGGGTACTAGCTTTTTTTTTAAAAAAAAAAAAATATTGAAGAAGCCAGCAGAAACTGCAGTGGGACCTGGTTCTGTGTTGAAGAGTTTTGGGTTTTTTTGATTGCCTCAAGTGATAATCACAGCTGGAATGACTATTGAATGTCAGGCAGAGCTAAGGTCTTAAACATTATACTGAGACTGGTTTAGTTGGGTATTTGTTTTTTTTAAAGATGACCTAAAATTTCATTTTATTATAAATGGAAATAAATACATTATCATATGGCACTTTATGTATGTAGCTTGCACTGTAAGATCTGGAGAGGCCTGATATGCTGTTTGTGGTTAGGGGTGCTTTAGACTTTTTCTTCTAAGTAGACACACTTTTTTTCATATAATAAATTATACTTCCTATTCTGCAGATTTTTCAAATTTATAGCATGGGACTTGATGTCAGCAAAAATTCATACTAAAAACATTAACAACAACAACAAAAAAAAAAAATAGAAAAGAACTGTAGACAGGAACTGTTTCATCATATGTACACATGTACTAACTATTCCAAGCTTAAGTTTCCCAAGAAATTAAGGTCAGCTGTAAAGTTTTGGTCACAGGATTACTTCAATCCAAATGCATTATCCAGACAGCTGTAGTTTATCTTATTATGCTTTGCTATCATCTTCTTTTGACTGGATGATGTCATTAGCAACTTTGATTTCTATGGTTTCTGGATTTAAAGCTTCTTTGCCATTTTCTTCCTTTAGTGGCAGCTTCCTATCAGAAAAAAAAGAGGAATCATGGTAACACAAAAATAAAACAATCTGTAATTTAAGTCTATAACATATATACGTTTCATATAGGTCACAGTGTAGAACAACAGGTTTTTTTTTTAAGTAATGTATAGTTATTTTATTATGAGCACTGAGGTTCTCTGCTTTTAAAGCAATCCATATTAACTTTCCTTTTCTATAAAGCCAAAAAAACACATGATAAGAACATCAGTGCTGCTCAAAATGCAGTTCTTCAATAAGACAAAGAAACCAAATTACTTGACCCAAGACAGAAAAGAGGTATGTGTTGGCTAGGATACTGTGAAACACTTATACAGTCAAGCTTTTTGCTTGACTTTTAAATCTCAATTAAACTCTTTTTAATGCCTTTTCTAAATGTAAATTCAATTGTATACCAAAGAACACAGCTATTATTGGAGATTATGCCAAGACATAGGTAAAGAATTTCTTATAGTGCAGGAGGTAATGGAAGTTATCATTAGAAAGTTCTACAGTTTAATTTTCATGGATCACACAATGTAACATCATTAATAACTTACAGGTCTTTTAAGACTTAGTGAAAACTCTGAGGATTTGGCAAAAGAGTCCCCACCCTCTTGAATGTGATCTCATTGAAAAAGGTCTTGAAAATCATTGATTCCCTTCTGCCAGTAATTAGCTGTCAAAAAATATAGCTGTCAAAAATATGTATGGTTTACTGAGATGTTCCTGTAATAGTGTCTCCTGGGCATAATAGCTCTCAATCATGATTCCAGTTTGGCTTTGCTTTCTGGTTTTTTATTAGGGAATAGTATGCATATGCCTTTTTTATTCATAATAGCTGTTAAATGTTTCAGTAAATTTCTGCTTTGCTTGATTCGATGTCCCAAAGAGCAATACACTGTTCAAAACCTGTCTGAGGAATCTTGTAGGAATGTCTTATTACAAGGCAGTGTTTAATAACAGAAAATAAAACAAAACAATACCTGAATTCCTAGTCTTATGAATTTTAAGTTGTCTGAAATGAACTAAGAAAGATTCTGTTTATCCAGAAGTTAAACAATGAGCACAACACGTATCTGAGAGAAATAAAAGATTAACTTGTTCTACTACAGTGAAATGCATGGGATATATCATCAGATGTCTGGCTCTGAGCACAGAGGGAGGTATCTACTAATTGTCTGTTTCTCATGGCAAACCCAAAGGAAACAGATTTCAGCCCACAGCAAGATGTCTGAAAGAATGGAAGCAACAGAATCAACATAAATCTATTTTTAACAGAAGGTAAAACACTGGGGCAGAGGAAAGGCAGCTCATGAGACACATTTTTTGGTAGGCAGGCATGTGTGTCAAAGATCTGATTAGGCAAAACAAGTACTAAAAACCCCCAAAACCTACTTTAGTTTTAAGAAAAGCAGAGTGATTTCTCAAAAGATGGTGCTGGAAAGAAGGAAATATTTACTCAAAGTCAAAACTGGGGAATTGACAAAATATGTTGTGTGGAAATTTAAAGAAATTGGTTTAAGTGGATTATGACCATGTTACAAAATACTTGAAATAGGAAGATATGCTAGAACCCTGTTGAAGGATATTGGACATTATTGAAATCCATGCTCATGCAAAGAGTGAGATAAAATTAGCCTTGATTTTACTTGCAAGCAGAGAACCACAACTCAACAAAAGCACAAGTAAAAAGTTCTATCATCAAAACTTTCCTCATCACAAAGTCCGTGCACCATTCTTAAACCTTATTGTATTTTAAAACTTGTGGTTTTGAGTTTTTTTTTTAATAGAGTGTGAGTTATGAATGCAAATTATCATTAGACATTGTTCTTTTTTTCACTATGACAACGTTTTTGTTATTTTGGAATTTTTGTTTCTGTTTGCTTTAAATAAATATTTAATCTCTATCAATATATTAAATAATTTTCCTCTTTCATTTAACTATTTCAAGTGTAAGTGTTCTAATTATACCAATTTTTCTACATCAAATTTTTCTTTAGCTACATCTATTAGAAAGAATTTTATATTTTTCAGCTGAGCAGACTAATCCTTTCAAATGTTTATTCATTTTATAATAAAAAGATTTAAAAAAAATCCAACAAAAATGCAACACAAAGTTCTCTCACTTTAGTCAGATGTTGACTGCTATCAATTATTAATAATATTGACTTCCTCTAGCACTGCATGTGGCCAAACATCAACAGTCTGCTGGTACCCATACAAAACTTCAGCTTAAATATTTACTTTCTTATTTTATAGAAAAATTACTCCTAGCCATTCTGATACTGGAATTCACCCAACTGCATTAATACTAATAAAAAAATCAACCAATATTAGAAACATATTAATGTCAGACTAGGAATATAATTATTGTACCACATTGTATGTGGTATTTTATTCATATTACAAAAGTGTGATATCCAATGCACAGCTTAAACTGACTTCCTGCCAGCATGATTAAAACTTCTTGACTTGCAGGTAATGTGCTTTGAGCTAATCTCTGTCACACATGGATTCCAAACATGGTTTTGATGAGGATCATCTGAGATAAGGTAAAAAATTTGCCAAATAACATACCGAGCAATATAATAAATAATATTGTTGTAAGAGGAAGTAATCTCTTTACTAATTAGTTCCCACGCCTTCTTAAATTGCATTTGAAATTCTGAGTGTAATTTTCTATCATTCAACATAATTCAATAATTGTTAAAAATATTTTATCTAATTTAACCTCAAGGCTTATCTTGTATACCTTTAAGACAGCCAGAATTAGTCATAATGAACCCCACCTTATTTCACTGCCTCCCAGAAATGTCCTTGAAATTTTCTTTCCTGCAAGCTAAGCTCTCCCCTCCAAGATCCCTTCTGGTCATCCTCACCCTGCCCAGCACGTGTCTTTCTGGCTGTTGCTGACAATGTATTTTTGTGTTATTCACACGAGAGACTGACTTCTCCTCTATTGCATCTTCCCTTAGTGCATCTCACTCCTACTTTATACTGCTTCTCTGTTTCATTGGGTGTGACCTCTGGCTGAGTCAAAGGTCTTTCCATATTCCCCTGGTATCAACAGCCCTTCAGGTGTCCCCATTGCACCATCTCTTTTCATCTTTAGTTTCCCAAGTGACACTGTCCCAAATCTTTAACTGACTTCTGTACAGCTGTGCTTTGGACTGCTGACACCTTTTGCCACTGGTTATGAGGGAAGAAATTACCAAGAAGGAAGCTGTCATCGTTATTAATATCTCTTAGTAGTCCTATTTTTCCAAGAACATAATGCCCATCAAATACTTACCAGTTCCTGGGAGTTATTTTTTCAGGGGTTTTTGTTGTTTATTTTTTTGTTTTGTTTTCTTCTGTCATGAGAGTGGGGACTGATTCTTTCCCCCTCCCCTAAGATAATAAAATATTTTTGATTTTAACTTTCTCATATTTCACTCCTGTCAGCTGATCTAATGATTGTGATAAGCAGAAAGAAGTGAACTGGATCTTTCATCTTTCATGCAAGATGCATCTGATTTGCAAGATCTAGTGCTAAAAATAGTCTTGAATCATGAACAAATATGATCTGGTGCTTTACCCACTAACATATCCAAGGCTTGCTGGTCTTGTCCAATGTTTGCTACATTCCCCTTACTCTTTAGATAACTGTGGGCTTTCCACTGTGCCCCTGATTATAAATTCTAATATGAAAAGCAAACATATCAGTAGTCATTAAACAGATTGCATAATTATTTCATTAACAAGTTCAAACTCTTTGTGCACAGCTTCTTCAAAGAACTATACAGCTTAACGTGCAGCTACTTAACTCCTTATTTACTAAAAATATCAATGACAGCTGGTGGCAAACCTATTTTTTAATTAAAGGTTCTGGCTCTTACAGTTTTACATAATGACAAAAATTGAAATTTATTCATATTTTCAGAAAAGAAAAAGACTGTTTTGTAAGAACACCCTCTCCTTTTAAAGAACCATGATTTCATCAAATTATCAACAGGTGAATTTCTGTATTTACTACATAATCATCTTCATAAACTTGTTGCCTTGAAGATGTCATGAGGTAGGAGATTTTCCCAACACCTGGAAATTGTTGGGCTCAAAGCAAAGAAAACTTAGAGGTTTCTTCAGTAATTTCATCCCTGGGCACAAGGATGGTGCCATTATTCAGAAGGCAGCCAGAGCCTGTGAGCATGGCTGCAAACTGCTGTGTTTTCAGGGTTGCAGGGACAGGAAGGGGGGATGAGAAAATGGAGCAGAGGTTGCCCTTCAGCACGATTAATCTAATTACACTGTGTGGACTTAAATACCCAACTAAGTTCTCAGTTACATGTATGAAAGCAGGAAGGGGCCACTCTAGTGAGGAGCTGGGTTTCTGGAGCACAGTATCCTTGTACCCCATCTTCAGGATGTGTGCGAAGATGCATGTGAGATTCAATTTAAAGTAATTTGTGAGAGCTAGGAGATTGTTCCCACAGGATAATTAATAATTGCTGGCTAGGTGGTAAAGACAAGGTGCAACCAAATTAAAAAATCTTTGTACTGCTGTGCTTAGCCAGTGTCAGTGAAGTACCATGATTTAGATTGATTATTGTAAAAACCAAACCAATCAAACCAACCCTACACTCACACACTGCCTTGGAACAGCAGACTACGGTGATGCTGTGTACCTCCCCTCAGAGTGTGGGAAGTCTGGTCTGTCCACACAGCCAAGATCAGCTTGTATGAAACTCCAGGGAATATCGGGCTACTTACTCTGGTTCTGTGAGGGGAGTTGTCTCATTTGGCTCATTTACTGGACTCCCATCTTCATTACTGGTAATTCTTTCATCCTCTGTTCTCATTTCCACTATTGGCTCTTTTGATCCATCTTTCCTAAAAATTATTAAAAGAGTTTTAGTCTCTTATCATCACATTAACGACGTACATTGCACATAAAGAATTACTAAGATCCCTTCTCTCAAAAGTTGGCAAAGAAAAGGCAGAACTAATTATCAGTGACTAACACCACCAAGACACATTTAACAGTGTGTTCCCAATTCCTTGAAGCCTTCAAAGCATCCTGTATCCATGGTTACTTCCCTAACTCTGTAAACATGATAAATTAGCATCTCAAAAGAGCGTTTTGTTTATGACTAATAATAAGGTGACAGCTTCTTCATGGGAATAGATGTAAACTTCCCTAACCTAGTATAATAATGATTTGACTTGATGTCTAGTTATACTTGAACTTTTCTGGCTGCATTAAAGAGTCATTATATGAGCATATACAGCACAAAAGTGTGCTTTAATCTCCTGGGATTGTGACAACCCCAGCTGCCATCAATGCAAAGAGCTCTTGTGTGCTAAAAATCCAAGACCTTCTGCTTTTGCTGGTAGAAAAAACTGTTTCTACATCATATTTCCCCCATTTTAGGAACAACTGCTAGCCTCTCACAAGTAAGCAAATGTACAAATATTGTGCTAATTAAACAATTAATTATAAGGAGATGGAGCAGTGAGTCCTGTCATTATGATTTTGTTGGCAACCAGAGTTATAGAATAGTTTGGGTTGGAAGGGACATTTATAGGTCATCTAGTCCAATGCCCCTGCAACTAGCAGGGACATCTTCAACCAAATCAGGTTCCTCAGAGCTTCATTCAGTCTGACTTTGAGTGTTTCCAGCAATGGAATGTTTACAACCTCTCTGGGCAACCTGTTCAAATGTTTCACCATCCTCATTGTAAAACAGATTTTTCTCATGTCCAATATAAATCTACCCACTTTCACTTCAAAACCATCATCACTTATCTTTATAAAAAGTCTGTCCCCATCTTTTTTCATAAATTCCCTTTCAAAAGGGTGCAGAAAAGTCTTTATCTCAGCCTGACCTCACAGAGAGTGCTCCATTCCTCTGATCATCTTTGTGTCCTCCTCTGGACTGGATCCAACAAATCCATGTCTTTCCTTTACCAAGGACTGCTGAGCTGGATGCAGCACTCCAGGTGAGGTCTCACCAGAGCCGAGGGGCAGAATCACCTCTCCTGAACTTCTAGTCATGCTGCTTTTGATGCAGCCTGGGACACCTTTGGCTTTCTGGGATGTGAGCCCACATTGTTGGCTCATTACCAGCTTTTCATGAACTAGACTCCCCAACTCCTTCCCTTCAGGGCTGCTCTCAGAAATACGGATGTGATCTGGAAATATCTGTTTACTGCAACAAAGTATTAACAATACATAATAATTAACAATACTTATTTAAAGTAATAATAAACTTTTATACAATTTTGCTCTCAAAAGGCAGATCAGATGATAGCTGAGATATATATATAGATATATATATATATATATATACATATATGTGTGTGTATATATATATATATATATTTTCTTTTTAACCAAAAATCTCTTTTGATGAAAATATTTTCTTCCAATATCGTGGAACAGCATCAGCTGCAGTGTACAAACAGAGGGTAACTGAGTTACGATTACTTTTATATTATTAGATCACTTAGATTTATTTATTCTTTAGATTTTTTAATTTAGATTATTTTCTGTACTGGGATGTTGTAGGGAGCTGTTAAATTGCTACAAGCCACACCAAAGACCTGGCTAAATTCTTCTCTAATTCATGTCCCACATTTTCATATTGTTTCTTCAATATAATGGATAAAACAGGCTTTTGCAACAGGAAGTATCAGGAAAATTCTACTGTACTCTGAGAGGTATCCTTAAGGAAAATCTTTGTAGGTTAATAACAATGTAGCCCAGATAGAGAAATAGAAGAGAAGAAGAATTAATAGGTAAAAAAATCTAAAAATATTCTAAAAGTCTAAAAATCTGATAGGTAAAGAAATCTAAAAGATTTCTGTCTATTAAAAAAAAACCCCAAAATTGCATGTACTTATTTATCTCTGCAAGTGACACTTAAGATACACAAATGGATACAAAGCTCATTTTGGTAGATGATGCACTTAACTTTCATGCCTACCTCATACCTGGGAAAACACTAGGGATCTAAGTTGGACTGGTGGTGTATTAGTGAGTTCTTCTTGCTTTGTTGATACATCTACAGTCTTACAAACAGTATTGCATGACAAAAGGACTAAAAAAGGATGTTACTTGTGACCAGCATGTATATTTACAGAAGGTAGAAACTGTAGCATTTCAAATTTTAAAGAAGGGAAAGTGATTTGTAGGAAATCCATTATGTCATGGGTATCTGTGTGTGTTACATGGATTATATCATCATCACTCATTATGTATAGTACATATATAACACATATATACATATATGTATCTCCTACAATTAAAACGTAACCAAGAACCATATCATAAACCACCCAAAAATCCAGAATGCAAACTAGCATATTTAAAGCAGAGAAATGTCAGTGAATTTTTGGGCAATATCAGTTACCATGATATAAATTTAAATGTTGACTCTTCAAGTATGTCCTGGCAGTTTAGTCTGACAGTTTATTAATGCAGAGAATAGGCTAAAATAAGAACTGTCCCAAATATTTTAAGGTCTGACTGACTGAAGACCATTCTGACAAGGAAACAAATATGATTAAATAACATAGTTGTTTTTGCAAAAGAAGTGCAACAGAAGAATTAATATCAAGAGACGAGCTCAGTGCTTTTTTCGGACAGCATGGAATGGCATTTGGTAATAAGATGTTGATAACAAGGTATAAACTGCTGTCAAGTGACATTTCCAACTTTATCTCCCTAAGGTCCTCTCATTTAGGAGAGTCTGTACACCAGTTTATAGTTAGCCACTCCCTGAATGGGAAACTTAAGCATAAACTGAAGTGCTGTGCTCAATAGGAAAGGACAGCTGAGTCAGTGCCAGAAGCCTCACATCTTAATTCTATTGATCTGGACAGACTGGCTTCACAGGATGGAAAAGAAACTCCTAGTCTTTTTCTCACTGTCAAATGTGGAGAATTAGGAAATAGCTACTTTATGTCATTTCCTCTATTTAGAAGCATTGTAAATACTTTTGTGCGCTCTCACAACTGGTTTTGTTCTGTGGAGCTGTTTCTGAAATGGTACTTATGTTAAGAAGAACCCAACCAAGATGTGTAGCCAAGTTACCTAAGAAAGACACAGCCTGAAACCAAATGGCCAGAATTAAATCCTAAAAAGACACACCTCCACTACTCGCAATGGAGACACCTGCTCAGCTATGAATAATGAGGATTGCAAGATCTAGTGTGCTCTACATCCATCTGAAAATGGATGGGGCCTAGGAAGCTGAAGGATAATGAACTGTAAAGCCTGACTATTGCAAAAGGCACATAGCAGTTGGACCAGCAAATGTTATTTAAACCACACGCAGACAGCACTCTCACAAATATTACAGTGCATGTGTAAGTTGCCTACCAGATGAACAGGATGAAAAAATTATAGTTTTTTTCTAGGAAAAAAAAAAAAGGGAAATGTTTAAAATGAAGGACCATATGTAATCTTCTTTCTAGTTTATATGTTGAAAACTCAGCAAATGTTGCGTCTCTAAAGTGTGATTATTTTATGTCATCAGTACTTGGACTGTTTTACCAGAGATCTCACTATCCACTCTAATAATTTAAAAGACCATATTTTCACCAATGATCAGTTCATTCACATTTGTGTGATGGAGTAGCCACTACAAAAGAGTATTTGTGAGAATCAGTATTGATTATTTCCCACTCATGTTTCGCAATCCTTGACTGTTGCTGTAAAGAACAATCACTCACCACCATTTCACCAGCATCCAACTCAGAACTCCTATTAAAAAAAAAATCTACAAGATCTTTCATTCCTAAAGTCCACAGACAAGAATCAAGGTTTCCCATCAAGTGCTATATCTAAGAAGAAAAACTCTCTCACGGATTTTCTATAATACCATCTCCTTCACTCCTGGATTTACTGGCACTGTCACAGCCATAGGCCAAGTTTCTGGGTGTTAGCAGCTCAAAGAGGGATTTGCAGAAATGGAGTTACAATGATCCATTACCTGCTTCTCACGAACCAAATCTGTGTCTCCAACTAGTACTGCATTACAATTGATTTCCTTTGTGTCAAGCTGGACAAAGAGGTCATCCTAAACTAAGCTACAGTATATTTCTTTTCATGTCTCAACTTTTCTTTTAAAGGCAATAAAAAACTCTACACACTTCAGAGAAACACTTTTCCAAGTAGTAGAAGCATTTTATTAATTCCCTTTGCGACACCACAAAACAGTTAATATGTTGGACAGCCAACTTCTTTTTTTTAAGGATGTTTCCAACCCATGTGATTAATACTCACAAGTAAGCAGCTTTTCCTTCTTCCAGTTCTTTACTTTTTCCACTTGAACCACTCTTCTTCCCACAGATTCTTCTGGTGATGCACATGAGCAATCCACATTGCCGTACAAAGAAGCAGCTAACATCAGTCACAACCAGGATTAACAAAAGGGCTGCCACTCCCAGGCCAATGACAGCACCAAGTCCAAGACCATTAAAAAGAGTGTCTTCAAGGAAAGAAAATTGAGATGTATTAATAACACTAATCCTAAAATATAGTTTTCTAAGCTGGTAGTCAGGAGAGTAAAGAATGTTTAGGAATTTAGAAATTATTGGAAATAAACAGTCCTGATGATTAGGAATATATAGTACCTGATTGAAATCACAAAAAATCATTTCTTCTGCATAATATTTTCCAATTGCCAAAATTCCAGTAAGTTCAAAAAACATAAATGGCATTAATTAATAGCAAATAATATCACATCTTAACATTCCATGACTAAGAGTATCAATAAGCAGCCTAAGGAAAATATTTTCAATGTTCAACATGAACATTGATATAAGTTATCTTTTCTGCATTTCAGATACAACTAATTAGTAGTGGTGCTAAGCAGAATTACTGAAAAGTTTAAGAGACTTTTTTTAGTTTATTTTTTACAAACCAGTATTTATTCATGTAATTTTCTGGATTAGAGTGAAAAATAACTTAATTCAAGTTATTTAATCTGAAAACAGTTGCACGCACTTAGTCTTAAATAATTTAATGTGGGGAAAAATATGTGTATTGTCAAATGATTATAGGGTTAGGACCTCATCTTGTTTAGTCTTGTACCTTGAAAATACAATCATTTCAACACTTCAAAATAAACATAGTCCACACCTGATCTTGCTTTCTGTGTTTGAATTTTGAGAGCTGATATTTAGTTAATTTTACTTCATTACAAATCTCAGGAAAAATATTTTAATGTTTTGCCTCAGCTGATATTCCTACGACAGCAGTGCTACAAACACTTTTGAATCATGTTATTCTCAGGAGTCTGTGAATTCAGATGAGGCTTATAGAGGAATGGATTTGTATCTGATCATTGTCTAGGGGGAAAAAAAGGCTCATGCACTCATCTAATTCAAGAAGATGCCAAACTAGCTCAGCTATTGGCCAGTGACAATTTCCTGATGTGAGACTGTGCTGAGTAAACCCCAGGGGAGTGGAGCTGGGTGAGTTTGCCCATGGGGGCTGCACACCAGCATTGCTTCCCTGGCGCTCCTATGTCCTGGAGTAATGCCTGAGCCAGCACCACTCACTGGGACATTTCCACCTGCTCCTCTGCCTGTTGCCAAAATAAGAGCAAGATTATTCTGACCAGAGATTACTTGAATGCTGTTGTAACAGATACAATTGAATAATGTAATATAATATAAATATTTTAATTGGGTTACTAATATCATCCTCTTATTTCTCTTCCAACTCCCCTATACACTATAGATTGTTTTCAGATTAAACACAGATTTTCAGATTTCTGCTCAAATCATTTTAATGATAATATCTTTACCATTTCAAATGTAATTTGAACTTTATCCTAAATCAATAAATATATATTAATTGTCTAGTCTTTGTTTAGAATTTTAAAATGGAAAAGTAAAAACTTTTTTCAAAAACAGGGGAGCATTTTACTTCTTCAGAAATTGACTTCATTGTCTATTGTATGGGTTGTTTTATTATAGAAATGATCTTCACAATGTTATTATACAACAAGCTAGAATTCAATGTAGATATTTCCATGGATGGATAAGCAGAAAAACAGACATATTATTTCCTTTGTTCAGAAGGACTTAAAAACCACTACATAAATTATAAAAATAATGGTGCATCAATGAAATGATTTATCACTTATGCATTGCCCCATCAGCAATGTCAGAAGTTGATGTTTTAATTTTTTTTTTAAACAACAACATTTTTATTTAAATATTATACTTTCTGATACATCTTTCAAAACTTATTTTATTCCTATATCCACCCACATTTGGTGAATTCCTTTGTAAACCTTCAGTAATTTTTTTTTTTTTGCCAGTATGAATTGTCAGAAAGATACAAGTGGATATTTGAATCCAGTTTATTAAAAAGCTCATATATTTCAATTGTTATAACACCAGTAAATTCTACAGTCAGCTTTAAAGACCTCATACAGCAAATCTCTGTACCTTCTCAACCATCAACTAGAATGGGAAGGAGAAAAATTAAGGTGATTTAATCTGAACTTTGAAAGAAATTCAGGGTTTTTTTACTGGTTTAGTTTTAGGAGTTTTTTTCTTGATAAAGTGTTAAAAAGTTTTTACTGTGAAGAGATACATTTTCCACTGCTGTGAACAGCACTTTCAGTGTCCTTGGAACATTGTGAAATGGCAAGGTTCTCATTCTAAGTGATCCAGTGGCAGAAATGACTACCTAGTATCTTCACTGGCAAGCGAAGGAAATGTTTACAGTTGCAATATTGCCCCTTTGTTTTGCCATCCTTGCGTGGGATGCTCTGTTTTTAAATTTTTAATTTTCCTCGTGTGGGTGAGACATCTGAGACACAAGTATTTGACTGCTGCATATTTCTCCATCTCTTCATGGCTGATGATTTCCTTTACATTCAGCATTCCCCATCCTTGCTCTCCTCTAGCAGTCCTGAGTAATTTTTTTCCTGCTTGAAACCCTTTTGTTCCTGCAGGTTTCTGTTTCATAAGTCTGATTACTTAAAATTGTCAACAGTTTTCCAACATTTCTCTCCTTTCCCTCCTGTACCCCAAAGGGTGAGACTAACGTGGCCAAATCCAGAGGTGATGTGAGGAGCATGGTTGTGATCTTCCTTCTCACCTGTCTGAGGATCTTATGTCCTTCTTCTGAAAACAGATAGAAACTGGGCAGCCTTGTTCTTTAAATCTACCTATATTATGGTTTATCTTTAATCTTAATGAAAACACACAAAACTATTTTTTTAGAAGTTGTTCTGTGGCTTAATTCTGTTCTTTCTTGAATTGCTTTGATTTTGTACTTGCCTATCTGCTCCCACTAAAGTCAGCTGTAAAACTAATCCAAATAACTATTAAAGCAAATTAAGGCCTCTCCTCAATGGTTTCAAAAATCATATCTTAATATACATGCAATTTCAAACCAATGTGAATTTTTTTCCATATATGTTATGACATCAACAGAAGTTTTAATTCTGTGACAGGATGAAATATTGTAGTATGAAATGTCATACTACAAACAGTGTTCCTACCAACTTTGACAAGCAACTTTGTTATCAAAAAGTGCCTTAAATTAAGTTAAAGTATTACATTTTGTTATTATAGTTATATTATAGTTATAGCTGTATTATAGTTCTATCATAGTTATATAGTTATATTACAGAAGCTATTTTAAATTTTTGGGGTTTTTGCAGCTGCCCAGTAAGTACCAAACAAACTCAAAATAGTAGTTCTACTTTGTGCTCTAAAATAACAAAGTATTTACCCATTATATACTTTTTTTTATTTTCCTAGCTGAACAAAACCACTTTAAATCTCAAAAATTCAATGTTAATGTGAAAGAACCAGTTCTTAGAAACTTTTTGAAAATGTTTATTGTATACCTGACTTAGTCATCTAACTATAGAGGGCCTTTTAAAACAGTTGTTGAAAAGAAAAAAACCCAGGGAAGTATAAGTTCCATAGTTATGAATGAGTTTTAATTGTAATTTATTAAAAATATGCTAAATTGAAAAGGATATGTTTTTTTATACAGAATATGGCACAAGTAATGTAATACCTTGACATGACGATGAAGGAAACTGATAACTTTAAAGACACTTTTTTCACCCACTTCTTCAAATAAATGATCATCAATGAATACTTATGGAAATAAGATTTAAAAACATCCAGAAATGTAAAAAAAATAAACTAAAAAAAAAAAAAAGCCAAAAGCAAGTTTCTACAAATGTCATCGAAAGTTTTGGCAATATTCAAGTTTTTCCTATTGAATAACTCATGTTTCTAATGATTTCTAATGAGATAATTGAACATTTCTTCAAGAATTATTATTTGATGAGAAAGAGGAATGAAGAACTTTGGCAGCAAGTAAAATGAAATTTTCCAGTGAAAAGAACTAAGTGAAAAGATACATTTTCTGGACTCTTAAATATAAGTTCAGATTAAATTTCTCTAAGTGTTCTGCACCATATATTCTAAGGGAAGCAGGTCAATAGGGAGAATCTCCATCTCTACATGTGTACAAAATCAGAGAATGGGGTGGAAGGGACAGTAAAGTTCATCTCATTACAACTCCCCTGCCATGGACACCTCCCTCTAGACCAGTTTACTCAGAGCCCCATCCATCCTGGACTTGAACACTTCCAGAGTTGGGGCATCCAGAGCTTCCCTGGGCAACCTGTGCCAGTGTACAGGTCTGCTTCACATATGGCAAAATAAAGCTTTTGCTTCTGCACAGGAACAAAACATGAAACATAAATATATTCAGACCAATTGTTAAATGAACCTATGTCCTTTGAGGTGACAGAATTTCTCTGTGCTCTTACAGAATCACATTGTATATATTCAACTACTGCTACAATAAAATAGTAACTTTATAACAAGCACTCCATGTGATCTGGGGGTTGGATAAGGTGATGTCCAGATGTCCTTTTCACATCTTTAGTAATATTAAGTTTTGCTGGGGAGAAAAAAGCACGTTAGCAACTTCTTTATTCCCTTCTCTCCTCCTTAGAAGGCATGGATTGAAGTTAAGATGAAAGAGAGATGATTACCCAAACCTCCCTTTTGCAGTAATTTGAGTTTTTAAGGAAGAAAAAGCAATGCTGTAAAATACTTTCCTAGCTTACAGGGCAACACCTGGCTGCTACAAATACATGGTGCAGAGTTATGATACATGGTTTTCCTTTCTTTCAAGACAGTCAGAAGATAAAGTAAACTGTTCTCAATCTAAAGTAAAAATTTGAAAATTATGAACTAACTAGAGGGTGAAATTGAAATATTGCCCTAGGTCATGGCAGGAAAAAAACATTCTTGCTCATCAAGTTGAACTACACTTTTGTATTGACTCTTAAAAATGTGCCCAACCATGACAGTTATTTCTGCACTGCCTCTGAATATTTTCTTTGATTTTATATCTGATCTGGAACTTTTCCTAGACTCAAAGTCTTACAAAATGCATATACTTACTCAAAACCTCTAAAAAGACAGAAAATATAGATCTCAAAGTTTTTTATCCATTGATGAGCACCAAAAAATCATAATGCAGTACCAAAAAATTAAACAGCTCTATAAAATTTTCTACCAGTTAACAGTAAAACAGTGGCAGCCCATGACCAAAAGAAATAAAGAATCACTGATCCCTCCCTGCTACCCAAAGAAACTCCAACACTCTGAGTGCCACATCCTGAGCTGCATGACCTGTTTTTAGAAATTTATATCAATAAAACTTTTCTTTTGAGCCAGGTAAGTGCCCAGAAGCATAATGTCTTCCTTCAAATGAAATAAACAAATCACTACATTTGCAACATCAGCTTGCAAGAAATCATTAAGATTCTATGCAACATTTACTGGGGGACTGTTTGATGCAAAAGAGAAAGTGACAGTAAGGTGCATTCTTTTCTATCCCATTCCTTAATTCAAAAAGGTGCTAACAAGGCTATAATCAACATTAATTGTAATGCTTTTTCTTCGTCAGTGTTTTTTTCTACAACTGTCTGCTAGGAGAGATACTGCTGAAGGGCAGTGGACAAGCACATGGATGCGCGCTCTGCGCTGCTCGACTGAGTAATGTGTTCTGACAGATACACTTGACACAACTTTGAAAAATAAGGGGACAGTACTACTGGCTTCCTCTAACTTTCTTCTATTCATCAGTGACAGATCTTCATTGTCTCCCCATCTCAGATGAAGTCTGAGCTGGAGTGAGTGAGGAGAGCCTGTGGTGCCACCGGGACTATCAGTTACAAAGACGTGAGCTACTGAAATAAGTGTGTCTAAAAGGTTGTACTTTTCTGATGCTTATCTAAGTGAAGGAGTTTTGCTTCATTATGGCTGAGATCCTCTTGCCAACAAGTTTTCTGAAATGGATTTTTGCTTTTAAATTTTACAGGAAAATGTATTATGGCTCTCTCAGGACACTGACTAAGTAGGACTTGAGTCCACATTTCCTCTAATGGCCCTTACCAAGATTTTTCATAGGAAGGTGTCTTAATAGACATAAATGGAATAGCTAAGTGAAAGAAATGCAATGTAAATAGCAGCTTGAGTATTTCTGGCAACAGTGTTTTGTCTGTGGTCATTGAGGGATAACAAGGGAAAGGATAGCAAAACCCCTTTTGTTTACTACAAAGAGCATGATGTGTTGTGAAAATGTTTTCTGACATTGTCATTTACTATTTTTTTAGCAAAGTTTTTAAAAAAGAGATCCTTTTCATAATCAAGCTATCCCTAAGCAGACTTGAGGAACATTTCTAATATGCCTAAAAAGTTAGCCAGTTACAGCTACAGCAGTTTTTAACTTGTATTTGCTCAGTCATCAGAGTAAAGGGTATTTTTTTAGCATTGTCTCCTTCCATGGGAAGCCCCATAAAAATGCAGGCAGAGAGACCCCAGTCCACCTGTGCCTTAAGAGGGAAAGGCTGCACTGTGGGTTCATGGCATCAGCACTGCTCCCAGGTTTTGGTTTTCAGTAGACTTGGGAAAATAAGTTTCTGTGTCCAGGTTTCCTCCACTCAAACTGACAGCAGACTTACTGAACACGTCTCTTGGAGGAGTTTCTAAGAACCTCTGCAGATTAATTAAGATTGATATGAGTATTAAGAAATACACTTATGTGTGGTTTCAGAACTGCTATTACATAAAAGGATAAATTATTTTAATTGATTCACTTAGGAGAATTCAAAACCATGCATATACCACAGAGACATGAGAAATTTTTGCATCTTTATAGTGGATGACAACCCTAAGTAGAGTATTGCAGCCTGGAGATCTGAAAAAGAGTCAAACTATCTCAGGATAGTA
This sequence comes from Pyrgilauda ruficollis, assembly GCF_017590135.1. Lineage (NCBI taxonomy): Eukaryota > Metazoa > Chordata > Aves > Passeriformes > Passeridae > Pyrgilauda > Pyrgilauda ruficollis. The sequence goes on along the minus strand of NW_024508324.1, from coordinate 1,499,839 downwards.
TTTAAGTTGAGAAAATGTTTCAAGTTTCACAGCATTTTCTTTAAGGCCTATATAAATTCAAGCACAACAGTTTTAAGAAGTAATAATTGGAATATTGTGTTAAATATATAATTATTTTATAACATTAGGTACAAAAAGAGCAGTTTAATATTATAAGTGCTGCCAGTATATGGTGCATGTTTTTACTTTAAAGCAATCGACTGCTACAACTGCAACTTCCAGCAGAGTCCTGCTTGGTAGGGCAGCTTTTCCCAGTATTAAAACTTCCTTTGGGGATACAACTTCAATCAGGCAGATTAAATCAGAATGGATCAAGCTCAGGCTGCATATTTATACAGACAATGAACATACTTGCTTCACTAATGCAGTAGCATGGCAGCCACCTAATATGAGCAAAACTTAAAAATAATGAATTCTAATTTTAGTGACTTTGATGTTTGTGGTGGGGTGGATTTTTTTGTTTTTTGGTTTGTTTGGTTTTGGTTTGTTTTTATTTTTGTTTTTGGTTTTTTGGTATTTTGTTAGTTTGGGTTTTTAAAATATTCACTATAGGATAAAACACTGTAGATAAAATGCAGATAAAATGCTAAAAATTATCTCTGCAGATACAAAATACATCACGTAGATAGTACAAGAAAAAAGGAGCATTTATCAGCAATAAAGGAAATACAGATAGTAATGCTTTAAGTCAGTTTTCTTTATTACAAAAAATGAAGACAGAAGTTGCATGAACTAAAATGAACTTTGAACAACAGATGAAAGACACACTAAGTTACATATATTTCTTGACATTGAGTTTGGAAAGGTGCTGAGGGACATCACAGTTACACCATGCACACGTTCTTCAGGGAAAAAGCAGAGATGACAACAAGTGCTGCATGCATGAAAAAATCAGTGGAGCAAAATGGTAGTGAATTATGAAAATAAGCAATGTTACACAAATTAAAATTAGCTACTTTAAATCCAGATTTTTTTCCTTGCCTTTCACACTCTTCTTGAAAACAGAAACTTACAGATGTTGCAGTGTATTCAATATTTTTCACAGAATTAGTTTTTAATACATTGTATGTATATTTGTTTGCAATTCTGTTGGATACATACACTGAGAAAATTTATTTTGCTTCTATTAAGGGCATTTAATACATGCACTAAAATTAAAATTTTATGTAAATAAAATATGTGCTGGAAATTACCTCTACAAAAATGTTAAACATGCAAAATAAATACACAGAACTGTTAATAAGAATATTGTACAACATAATGATAGTATGGTGGCAAGCATTACTACCACACTTCTTGGGACTTCAGACCCTATAGTCGATGAAAAAAAATGCATATTCCTACCTCAGTTTCTTGCTCTTGTTGTAAAATTCTAAACTTAGTACAGCACTCAAGTGTACAGCTTACATACACTACTGTTTCTAAACAGGCAAAGTTGGTTCATCTCTACACTTGGTATTTGATGCCATCAGCTTTATAGTAAGATGCCATTGACATTAAAGGGAAAAGGTGATTTTCCATCACTTATACATTATGTCTGATAAATACACAGCAATGGAAAACTGAACATGCCTTATATGCCTGAAGAAAATGAATGGATAAAGTAAATGTGATAAGCGTAAATGACCCCTAAATATAGCAAAGATTTCAGTGATGGCATTATAGACGTCAGAAGCTACATTTCTCTGTATAATATTCAACTTGCATCCTGAAAGTAACATTTTATTTTTTCCCTTTGCTCCTAAAATTCCTGAAAAAATGAACAATCAGGAATCATCAACATACTGGACAACAGACAGAGAATTGGCAACTATTAACACAATCACAAATTGTATACAATTTGTACAATCACAAATTTGTATACAATGAATACACATCTCCATTGTGTCTTAAAAAAAAAAAAAAAAAAAGAAAAAAGAAAAGAAAAAACCAAAACTAACATCTGTTTTTTCAGGCTTAATTAGTTAACTTTACATTTGCACACGCATTTGAGTGGTGCCTATGCAGGTTTCCATGACAGAGAGAGGGAGTACATGGTAAAACCCTGAAAAATGACTGAGAATTGATCAGAAGGTTATTTGTATAATTAAATCACCATATCTATTTATCTTTTAAATAAATATTGTCCACATGCATATAATATTTTTTGCATTAGTGCTTGGCCTTATACTTTTCACCAAAAAATTAAATGGAATGTTATTTTGTTATTTGGTAATAGTATGTTTTGTACACCTCAAAAAACCATTCAGAAGTTATATTTTATACCCAATGTATGCAATATATGTGTCTATTTCTGGGCAATATTTTTCCTATTTAGAGAGACAGCAATTTATATTTTAATAACCCTACAGCAGTAAAAAAAAAGGATTGCATTTGAAGTTGTACTATGTAAATACTTTGATTTGTGAACAATTTGTAAATGTTAGAAACTTGTCAAAACTCTGGAAAGAAGAAAGACAACAAATAAAATCTGATTAGCAAAGAAGCCAGCCTTAGACTCTAAAGGTTGTAAATCAGGACATTTTAAAAATACTGTTCCTTAGAGATATACTGCTGTATCACAGAATAATCATTACCCCTTTTAAGTTTCTGTGCCACCAATTTGGATTTAAGGCACAAGCTCAGCATAGAATATTTTAGGACTTCAGTGTTACAGACTGTTTAATATTAGCATTTCAAAATATGTGACAATGTTAAAAAAATTGTAACATTTTACACTGTCAGTCATAAGACCTAAAATCCCTTTAACAATTACAACATTTAAAGGAACAAATTTACTTATCTAACATTTAAATACTAATGTCAGAAGTAAATTGAATTCAATTTGTAAAGACATATTTATCGTTTTAATAGAGTTTAAATTACAATTTTAAGCTGTTCAGTCTATACCTATGAATTATAATTTAATTTGAAAATGTCTCTTCATTTTTTCCTCATTCTTGTCTGTAAGAAGCCAAGATTTCAAAATCTTCTTAATATTCACACAGATTGCACAAAATACTGTGAAATAATCTTGCTCTCATTGTTTTTAAAGATACAATTATGAAACACTCATAAAGAGAACTACAAACAATGCTGTATTAGTCATTCATCTGAGGAGGTATATGACAACCCAAGGACATTATTCTCTTCCACTTTTTCTTTCTCATTACAGAGGTTTTGGGTCACTGCCCAGAACTGCCTGGCTCTGCAGTCACATAATCCCACAATATTGGTTTAAGTAATTCTCTTTGAAATTTGACGGGAAAAGGAAGGCCAAAAGAAAAGAATCACATTGAAAATACTTGATAACCTCAAAATACAAAGCACAGAATAATTTAAATTGGAGCAGAACTAAAATTTCTCTCACTTAACAGAGCAAATTTATCTAGTTCCCAGCCGAAGCTACTATCAGTTGGAAAAAAAGATAAGTGATCCAAATTTGTCCCTTTGTCCCACTGGCATTGTGACACTGAGGATAAAAGACAACTTGCCATTCATAATGTATATTTAGCTTCTAAAATTTCTCAAGGCTTTTCATTATCTCCTTCACAGTGTGTTTGGAGAGCTCACAGTCAGTCAGTCTCTGCGCCCTAATTCCTATCTTTTCTTCTTATATACTTATCTGCAATGTTAGAATTACTTGCTAAGATAATAAATTTATAGCCTGTAAAGAGCTCTTCAAATGTCTTACCAGAGTAGAAAAATGGTATGGGAATTTTATTTTTCCTGCTTTTCAGCATACCTGTAGTAGTGTCCAATCTTGCTTTATTAAAAAAAAAAAAATTAAGAACTGTGACAAGTATGCAGAAGGTGAAAATATATTAGACAACATTTAGCAGAATAGCATCAAGGTTTCAAATTTCAGAAAATTAGGAAAATCCTACAAAATAAGGAAATACTGGGATCAGACTGTCTGTGCAACCTTGTAAGATCCTATTTTATTTTTCAGTTTATGAGACAATATAAATGTTACTCAAGACTCTTTTATCCAGTGGTAGGTGCTCATTAGTTTTGATTGGATCTGCAATTTTATTCTCTTTACTGTTCAGAACAGCAACTGTGTGTCCACAAGAGAAGATGCTGTTCTCTCATGTGCATGCAGTGCCTGTCTTACAGTGGGATCGGAATGCAAAAGGGATGTGACTGCAAAGAGGAGCACCTAGAAAGAATTTACTGCTCCCCTGGCCAAAAGGGAGTCCCAGTGTTAGTGCACCACTGAGCTCCTGCAGACAGGAAGATGTCCCAGCAGGTGTTTGTAGAATGCTTATACTGTGTGTTTCTTTCCCCTTTAGCATCTACTACAGCATCTACTTACTAAATGTTAGCCAATCATCAGTTCTTGGACGATAAGTAGAGATATCCTTAGAATTTTGTTACCACAGAAGGCAATAGTGGCAATAGTGACAACAACAAACATTTTCACTTTATGGATTTTCAAAAAGGTAAGAGAAGAAAAAAGAAAACCTGTTGCAAAAGTGTTCCTGCCCAAGGTGATTCTTTCACTAAAAATAAATTTATCATTAGCAATAGCATCTGTCCGAGTTATACTCAATTGAAAATAAGTTCTCAGATCTGAAAGTTTTTGGTAGCTTATGTGTAGCTAGTAATTCCAAATCCACTGTAACGTAGTTAAAATGAAAAGTTTTGTTAAAAATATTATCTAGCCTTCATTAGTTACATCTCTTGGTTCAATAAGCACTTAATCATTTAAAAAAATAAATAGTATATATTAGAAGAACACCTATACAACTAAATTTCAAAGTCAATATATATATTAACATTGTGCATAGAAAAATGGGCTTTCACCCATAAATAAATACGAACCCAAAGTTTCAGCTCCTACAAAATTAGAAGAGAAAATATCTTTCTTTACCACACTACGTCAGGCACTCATCAATGTAATTAATTTCAAAGTAATGTCATGACATTTTTAGTGACAGAACATATTGGCAAGGGACATGGAACAGTGGCTTGACTTTACAGTGAGAGCTTATCTGCAGATCACAATGAAACTAATGCTTTCTAGATAGCAATCTTTTCAATTCCAGCTACTTCATTACACTAAACATGTGAACTATTTAAAAAAGTATTTCTGTCAATAAATTATTGCATAGACTTACACACTAAAGACATCTTACTTGTGACATAGTCCAGTTTTCTAAAATTATTGTTAGCTGGTTGAGATGAGGAGAGGTTTTATTTTGATGTCCTAAAGGAAAGACTTCCAAAAATATTTCAAAACTGGCAAAAAAAAAAATCATTATCAATATTTCTTAGAAATAAGAAAATCCTTTAACTGAGTGAAGATATATAGATACTTAATTTTGACCAGCTGATTTCCAATTTGTAAGACAACTTTTTTTAGATTCCAAAAGGTATGAACTATAAAGAGGAAAAAATCAACACATAATTTATCATTTTTGCTATATTAAGTAACAATTTGAAGGGAACTGTCTTAAAATAAATATTTAATTCTGCCTTAAAGTGCATTGCTTTCTTGGGTTATTCTGTATGCCACAGAGAAATGAACCATAAACCTAGACAACTACATAAATTTTAAAATCACATATGTGCAATAAAATATATATATGGACTCTTATTAAATAAAATATTTTTTTCTGAGGTTTTACACACACTACTGTAGAGCTCATAATGCTTTTAATATATAAAACAGTAAAAAAATGTTTTTTCCATTTTTACTACATGTCAAAATTGAACCCCTGGAGCTTCCAAGTCCTACAGATGCCATGAAATGAAATGTGACACCTTTGCAGGCACAAGAAGTGACTTTGGTGGACCTATTTTATGTGCTGAGGCATGTCAGTGGAAGGCACAGAAAAAGTATTTGAAATGAAACACTAAGAACTAAAACAATTAATAAATAATTGGTTAGGGAAGACATGCTTGTTAAAGTCCATTAGAAAGCACAAAATATGTCTGTATTCACAGAACCATAGAATGGCCTGGGTTTTGAGGGACCTTAAAGATCATCCAATCCTCTGCTGTGGACAGGGACACGTTCCACTAGACCAGCTTTCTCAGAGTTCCATCCAGCCTGGACTTAAACCATTTTTATTAAGCATAAAGTTTTAAGTACCTTGTGTCAGAAACCAGTGAAAGGACAACTCTTTGCAAAGGATTAGTACAAAATGAAAATACTCTCCTGGAAGATGAATTGGTGGTGTACCTGGAAAGCCATATGACTGACAATGGTAATGTCTCGGTATTAATTTCTTATAATCAATTCTAGTTGAGAAAATAGAATCAAACCACATTGATCAAATTCAGTAAGTCAGATTCTCCATGTTCTGTCCAACCTGAGTGTCAAGCATCATCTGTTGAATTTGTCACAAAACTCACCAGGCTTCCAAAAAGCCCCATGAAGAATTTTGCATGCACAGACTGAAGTAATTACACTATTTAGGATCTTGACTAGGAATGGAAACTTTGGAATAGCTATAGAAAAGTACAAATTTTATAAGGTCTGTGTTTGTTTTCCCACAAATAAAAAATTAGGAGAGATTGGAAGAATACATATTGCTTGCCTTATCACCAACAGTATAAAATCATGCACCAGAAACTTAGGACTACAATGAGAGAGAAAACAGCAGCATTCAGCTGCAGGGACTGGCCTCCATTTTCACGTCTAGTAGCTTCACAGCATCTGTCTGTGTGGATAAGAAAAATTATAGAAAATCAAGAGCGTGAAAAAGAGGTAAATTTTAGAAAAAAAAAAAAAAAGTAGAAAGGTTGAGACAGCATGAAAAAGAAAGTAGCAAAAGGAAACAAAAGTGACAGTGGGAAAGAAAAAAGAAAAAAAAAGTTTACATTGTGCCAACGACAGCCACTTGAAAGACATTACTCTAACAGAAACATCAAATTATGAGTAAGCATAGATGGAGTGGCAACCATTGACGTACCCCCGTCAAATCTATAGAATCTAGTACTAAAACTGTGGAACAGGTATACCTCCATAACAGTGGTCCTCCTCAGCAGTCAAAGTAGCAAACTACTTCGTCTAATTTTAAATCAATTTATTCAAGTGCTTAACCTGAATCATATATCTTGCTTCTCACTGAGACCATTCAGCCAAGCTCAACCGAAATACAGTTTTGACTTTTATGTTGGAGGTACTTGGAACTCACAAAACTGCCATGTAACACCATCCTGTAACTCAGAAATTGTGACTTCTGACTGTTTAAAGCAAGGAGTATTGAAAGCAAGGAGAAACACCAGCCCATAGGCTGAAAGGAGAAACTAGAACTGTGTCAGTAATTACACAAAAAGAAGGTCCCAGTCATACACCAGAAGAGACAAACTTATTTATCTATTTCTCCTTCTTAATGACTTTATCTTGTTCCTGAATTATTGTAGGAGCTCACAATGGGCCACCATGAAAACTGGCTTCAATAATATGGACACAGGTCCAATTAAAATATGAATGACCCATGCAATTAGCACATGCAGCTCAGTAATTCAATACTGACTTTGACACTGGAGTGGGAACAAAGTAGCTTCTTAGACATTCATATCCTCACAGTATGTCTGGTTACAACTACAATGTTCAAATATATTTTTTCTACACATATTTATATTGAAGGTTCACTCTTTGGCATATAATACAGTCACATTTATGCAATATATAATGATTTGACTAGATTTTTTTTCCAGCTACAGTGACACAATAATTATGTTGGTAGTGATTAACACCAGTGTTAAACTGATGTTTTGAAAAAGACTTCAAAAGAAATGAAAATGTATAAAACCTTATGCAGTATAAGCAATAGCCTTGGTTAAATTTTTACTTAAAACTGATTTAAAAAATTGTAATGGAAGCAACTATAAAGCAGATGGAAGCAAACTATAAAGCTAAATATAGTCTTGTATGCATAATATTTAACAAATGCATTATCTTCTTATCACACAAATGCCCCTACTCTTGCACAAATACATACATGATAACTATCAGATGTAGATAACTATCAAGTAGTAAAGGCAGCAATATAAATTAAGAACAATCATGGGCATTATTCCATCCTCACCCATATCTCTACTGTGATGTTTCCAGTGATACATATTGTGTTCAAGCCATTCAAAATTCACAATCAATTCTTTTTCTTAAGACTTAAATAGTTTGGTCCATATACTCACAGAAAACAAACAAACAAACAAATAAACAAACAAAAAACCAAAACAAACAAAAAAACACAAACAAAAAACAGCACAAACCTTGAGCACATTAAACTTCCACATATACTTCAATAATTCAGCTTTTAAATATTTTTTGAGAATATGCCTAAGCATTTCATCTTTTAATTGGCTCTCAGGGATATTTTAATTAGAAAGCATCATAATGCTAGCAATTACCTGCAACAAATAATAAGGATTAGAGTACCATACATGTAAAGTGTGGCCTTGCTCTTCACTATTCAACACCTACAGTGATTTTGTTTTTCTTTATAGCATTCAAAAAGATAAGCAAACTAAAATTCATATGATAAAAAAATAAATTCCTTTTGAAGCAGAAATTCTGAGAATACAGAATAGCTCTTTGATTGCTGCTCCACTGCTATTCAGTGGTAGTTAATGTCTGTGAGAGCTGTACCATAAGAAATAGATTTTATTAATTTTTTTTTCTGTTAACATTTTTGATGGTGCAAGCCTTTTTGTCTCTCTCTCTCTGGTTCATATCAAATAAGTTCTATCAATTTTAGTGAGAGATTTCTACCCCTTTTCATGTAATAACTTTAGTCTTTGCAGGGAATGGAGCAAACAGCTGGTTTTAGCCTAGAGCAAGAACATGCCCTATCACTTTCAACAATGATCGGCTCTTATTCAGCAAATTCCACTACTGGTTTGCAAAACAAAACCAAATAGGTTTTGTGGGGACTGTTATCTTTCTGAAGTTTTAGATACTAATTAATCTGTTTGGTGTGAGTCCTACCAACTTCTTTTCTCAAAGCAGGAGACCTCAAAGATATATTTCATCTCCCTATTCTTTTCAGAAAATAATAAAATTATTCTTTCAGCAATGTTGGCTGAAGGATTTACTTTACACTTTTAGCTCAGTATTACGATCTGAACAAAAGTCAGACAAAAGCCTTCATTTTCAAATTCTTATTTTAGAATTACAGTATCCTTCAGCCTATGAGAAAATGAGTCGGGTAACTTCACAAGGATAATGCTGCAGCTCTTTCTTGTCTTGGGAATATGATCAGAGCTCCAAGGACATAACATGCCACAGACTTTCCTTTTTGACTCCTGCATTTTGTTCTCCATTTTAGATTTAGCTAAAAACCTAACTAGTCAGATCTGTAGAGACAGACTGAGAAATCCTGTAATGCACAAAGTCGTACAAAAGAGACACTAATTATGGACTTAACATTTCAGATCTGTCAAAAGGAAATTTTACCTGTGAAAATCTTTCAAACTTCTTCTGTGTTTTTTCTTTTTCTTTTGTGGTTTAAATTTATGGCAGCTGTACAGATGGTTTAAGGATCAAGGGTCAGAAATTTACAACTAGTCTTTTCCAAATCATTCCAATTGTTAGAAGCATGTGAGGGTTTAGCATAATATTTTGCCTACTGCACTACAGAGAATTTTACTTCTATTTTCAGATAAGATTTTATAAGGAAATTACAGGAATTTTAATTTTAATTTAAGTTTTAATTTTGAAGTCCCCATTCTCTGACAAATTTAGTGAAATTGTCAGCTATATCCAAAAGTTTTCAGAAGCCACAAACTGATGGATGTTTGTGCATGTGCACACACACAGGAAGGCAGTGTAGTTACAAACCATAGGCCTAAAATCAGGCCAATCCTGAAAGATTCTACAGTCTTTTTATGGAGATTTAAACAGGAAATTTGTAAGCCACAAGTGATGACTTTTGGTCCTGGCTCAAGTACTTACTGGCAGCCCTCATAGCTTTTTCTTTGGAAATATAATACAAAAGAAGACTAAAAGTCCCCACAATTCCCCTAATTTAAATTTTAATTATGAAACATAACATTTCCTAGAACTGAGAATAGGTACCATGAGCCAAATCAGGGGTCAATATGGGTTTCAAACCTCTTCAACATTATTAATGATTTGGGTGATGAGGCACTGAGTACACTCAGCAGCTTTTTGGATGCCACACAGAGGAGTGGCTGAGGAACCAGACAGTTGTGTTGCCACACAGGAGGACCTTGGCAGGCCAGAGAAATGGGCTGACAGGAGCACTGGGAAGTTAAACAAGAAGAAGTGCAAACCTCTGCCCCGGGAAAAAAACAATCCTGGTCACCAGTTCACAGGTAAGGGCCATCCAGCTGGAAATCATCTTTGCAGAAAAGGCACTGGGGGTCCTACTGGACACCAAATTTAACAAGAGACACCAATGTGCTCTTGAGGCAAGAAAGGTTAATGGAAATGACAGCAGAGGCCTTGGCCATGCAAGCCTGCTCTCATGGGATACACTGACCTTGAAGCTTGGTTGTAATCACATAAAATCTGATTTCAAACAGAAATGAAATTATTTAAAAATCTAAGAAAAGTGTTTCAAAGGACACAAGAGCTGTTCAGTTTGGAAGTTTACCCACAGGAACGATCAGTCAACAAAAGTTACATATTTTTGTGGTGGAAAACAGAACATGAGTGAGGAAGGTGCTTTTTGGCTTCTCTTAGTGCGTGCATGGTCAGGGGAGAAGGGGAAAATGCCCTTCAGAGCTAGGGAAACTGTGCCAGGGAACCCATGTAGCCCATGGGTTGAAGGGGTGGGCGAGATAGGGTGCAGCAAGGGAATATGTTCTTTGATTGCAAGAGGTGACAGGAACAAAAGCCTATCCCAGCTACACAGTTGGGATCATATAGCATTTATTTCTGTCCTCAAAAGGTCACCTCATTGTTTGACTGAGAGAAAAATTTAAGGAAAATACTTGCCCTGAAAGAAAACTGTGATAACCAGGGAAACTTGTTTCTCTTTTGCTGTAATTAGTAATTTTGAGTTTCTGGCTAAAAAGCCTTATCCTAGCTTCTGTTCTAACAAAACACTGTCAAAAGCTCTAGTGCTACATCATAAAATGTATACACATAAATGCAAACCCAAATATATGCACACATACTTGAAGCAATGATAAGAGCTGCTTTTATTTTTCATTTGTGTCAAGACCACTGCAGATCCCATTGTAGTTTTTGCAAAAACGACTGATAAAAATCATGTTTGACATGGTGATTTTTATCTTTGGCATTGGTGGTGATGAGAAAAAATACCATGTATTACTATCCCTCTTTTGCCTCCCACTATGTGATTTATAGTGTGGTGATACACATGCACGGAAATAAATAAATGAGATGTTCAAGGGATTAAAACGTTTTCAGGCATGGAAATAAAAAACTACACTCACAGTTCATGCAGTACTGGAAAAGAACAACCAACCAACCAAGCAAACAAAAAAGCCTCAAACAACCAGTATCACAAAGTAAGAAAAACAGATCTAAGAGGTTCTTGTTATACACAAATATTTTTTTCATTTTCCCACTATTGCACTGAGTTATTAGCTTCTAGTGAAGAAGAAAAAAAAACTGTGATAAAACACAACGTGCAACCATTTTTAATATATCTACTGGCCTTTCAAAGTAACAGCATTACTTGGATAAGAGCCTTTGGAAAATGACACTTTCATAAATCTGCTGGTAATTCCTGAAAATATATTTAACACTTGCAGAAAGGATCTTTTTTAGCACCTTCCATTCCATTTTCTTTGGAGATTTAGCATTAACCTGTACATGTGATTTTAGGTTGCAACTGTAATGTTTCAGAATGACAGCAGATTTGGACACTTTTGTACCAGCTGTGGGGTACAAAGACAGGATCTCTGTCTTCTCACTGTAGAGAAAGAGTGAAAGGGCCCAAACAAATGGGCTGTAGAGTCAGCTCTGGGAGCTAATAGACTTGAGCTCCTCCCAGGGGCTTTTATGGCTGCAGAGATTAGTGCAAGCTCGTCTAATATGGATGAAGAGCTGAAGCAAACAGTTTCTTTGAGAATCCCACAGAACTAGAAGCTTAACAGTATAGATAAACCAGAAGCAAATTTTATAAAACATTACAAATCAGCACTAAAAGTGGGATAAATACTTCACCCAGAGGCAAAATACACTGAGGTTAGAGCTGTACCTTCTTGCAAGTATTGCCAACTAGCATCCCTGGTGAGATTTTTAGAACACATAAAATACTACATTTAAGAGTGCCACTCTTTCCCCAAGCATGAGTCTAAAATACATGTTCATATACCTAAGTGAAATGTGAAATACAGATATAGAATTGTGACCACAAAACATAACTCAGAAAACTAGGAAGGAAAATGGTGTGTGTGTGTGTGTGTATGTGTATATATATATATGAAAGTATATATATGTGTATATATATACATATACACACACATGAATAAATCTATACATACAGCTATGTAACTCAAAATGTTTTAAAAAGGTTTGCTGGTTGGGCATTTCTTAAAAGTCAGTGCAAGTTTCCATTGGTGAACTGTTTAGAAAACCAGGACACTTTCATTAGCAGGATTTCAAATTGTAAGGAACTAATCACAAATATGAGTGGCTCAGTGAATGGATACTGTGTTACAGGCCTAGGAACACACATCATGAAATAAGTAGATCTACATTTGGAGGCTGCTGAGGCCAACCACATGAAAATTTAAAGGAATGTCTGTCTCATTTATGCACCTCCCTGATGCCACAGAGCAATTTTCAGCCTCAACCTCCTTCCCAGACCTAGACTGTTACTGGAAGATCATCATATTGTGATGGGATTTGACTTGCAGCCAGGAGCTGGTACTTGCACACTTCCCTAGGAAGCAGAAGTTGTGGATTCAGAGCCCACAGGAGTTGTATATTCACATAAGTAGAGTTTTGGCTTCTAGTTCCTGTCCTCAGGGATTACTACTTCTGCCTGATATCCAATGGCTTTTGAAAGCACAAAAAAGCTCCTTCTGCAGAATTTAGAAGCAAGGTTTTAGTTCTTGTGATTACTCCTATTTCCCTCCTAAGCACCCACTGAAGGACAGCCAACACGTCCTTGCTTCCATCTCCCTTCAATCTTCCTTCAATCTCCCTGGTTTATTTCATTAGCTTGTATACACTTCACCAGGGTATTATGTTTTGTGTAGTTAACCAACAAGATACGCCTGGCATAAGTAATATTCATGAGATTGCATACATAGGGTCTACAGATTTATTTATCTTTAAATTTAGGACCAGACATAAACACTCAGTTCAGCGAAATTTGTATTTCAGCAAATACAGATGAACACCTTCAGGAGTCTTAGAGGCTTTTCTAATTATTACATTAATAATATGAAAGAAAATGTTGGTTACTGTAGCTACTCAGTGAGCACAAGAAAAATGAAGATTTCATTCAAAAATTTGCCCCGTTTCATTCTTGTTGTCTATGTCCTTTTTAAAAATTATCTGTAGACACCTAGCTGTTAATAACAAAGCCTCAAAAAAATAGTGCATCATCAGCATTAACTGACAGCAGAAAGAATATTTCTGCTCAAACTTAAGCATTTTATACATAAACTCTATTATGATTGAATAGATTACATTCATATTTTTGCAGCATTATGTATATAGGTATATAATATTATATTGTAGTTATAATATTATGTCATTTCAAAACAAGGTAATCATCCTGACTCATGAATATGAAGACTAATGTTCCGCTGATTCTAAAGGTCTTTTTACATACTTTAAAAAATCGCCTACAGAATGTTCTTATGATGGAAATTATACACTCTTTTTTAGGCTTTGGAGAAACAGTTGTCAAGGAAACTAATTACTTCCACAATCATAATTGCAGTAATGATTCACGCAAAGAAGACTTGAAGTTAAATAGTGTAACAGACTTCTTACAACTACTTAGAGGTTATGCGAGAGCACTGAAAGGAAAAAGCCCCTAAGTACCTATAAAACTCTTTTTAGAGAGAAATGTTCTATCTTTCTTCTGAAATTAAATTAACTAAGCTGCTTCTTACTTGAATGCCTAGAGACCACCTATGTTATCATTTACTGAGGAGAATTAAGTTTCTCTGCTACAGCAGCTATGGCAATAGTATGGAATCATTTACATAATTATAAAAGTCTAAAGTTAGAATACATCGTAAAAGAAGTAATATTTTTGTTTGACATATGCAGAATTTTTAGTTATACATAAATATTTATTTATATGCCAATGTTTTTATTTCCTCAGAACAATGAGTTTCCCTACATTTTTTTCCCCTTTTCTTTTTCAATAAAGGGAAAATTTATTTCTGAATGATGAATCTGAATCACAAGACCCTGCCTGTTTAAAAACAAGTACACAGAACCTATTGAGACCCCGAATTTCAATCAAGATGAAAATCAATTTCAATTCAAGTGCATAAACAAATATTTGTACTAGAACTGGATCTGAGTCTATGAATGAATTACAAATGTGTTTTCTTTACAATAAATAAAAGGTAAGGATGCTTCCAATATTATAAAAACTTCTATGGAATATTCAAACATGTTGCAGAGATCTTGAGATAAATTTCCTGAAAATATATTGGAAGGAAACTTACAATAAACAAGAAAAAAAAATAGCCAGTTATTTCAAAATTTTCATGACTTATTCCAGCTCATTGGCACTGTATGATAATCAGGTGTTCATATTGAAATACAGGTATTAATATGTTTTACATTTTAATATATTTGCCATTGTATTTATTTGGCAAATTCTTCCTTGATTCTAATAGACTAACAATTTGAAAAATGGCAGTCAAAAAATACTATGTTAGAGGATTTAGAACTTGATTTTTCAAGTGGTAATGATGATACTAATCTAATTTGGAAATAATTATTAAAAATGTAGCTCATAATTTCAATTAAAAGTTTGAAATATTTTCCTCATAGCATTTTCTTTATAAAAATTAAAATTTCCCATAATACTCCAGAAAATACTTTATTTTAGCTAACTATTTTTTCATTGTTGCATCAAAAAAACCCCTTATATTGGGAAGTATTAAAACTCATACACTCACTCTTGACTAAAATCCAGTTTTTCTTAAAAAGAATTTCAAACCTTCCTATTTACAGACTTAAAAATATGAACAAAGTTTCAATAGATTTCAAATGTAGTAAATCAGCCTCATAGAAGACTGTTTGGTCACTATGTTAGGGTGAATCATTCACACAGTTTCTAAACAAGACTATTTGAAGTCATAATCTCATCAGGCACTAAAATAAATGCCTTTATTACATGTGTAGCTCAAAGCACATGTAGAGATGGGAATTAAATCAAGAAATCTAGAAAATAACTGGCTTAACCAGAGAACAGGCAGTACAAGGCAACTTGAAAAGCAGGTGTATCTTAAATATGGTATTTCTTGGTGAGTGCCATCAACAGGGTTGAAGAATCAATGTTTCTTCTATACTTAAAAATTACTTTATTACTAAGAGAAGAGTAGGAGACAGGCTCCCATTTAAGGGTCCCAAGTCAATTTTTTTGCTGATAACAAAATCTGGGGCTTCATGTTTTTCCAGTCCAAGATTCAGTTACGTTATGCTCAGATATACACAGTGTACTATGAGTTGTAAATAATTCATAGAGAGAAAACATGATGAAATTAACTTACCTGTAATAATGTTGGGCTTTGGTGGCATGCTGAATTCATACAATGTTGGTTCAGAATAACCCAGTCTGTTGGCAGCTGTAATTTGTACTTCGTAACCCATGGTCCATTGAAGATGCTCTAAGATGATGTGGTCTCTACTACCCTGTACTTTTTTCTCTAGCCACTGGTCTTCCTTATCTTTCTGTAAAGATGAAAATATTTGTTTCAATTCTCCCAAACTCCTGTATTATTTGTCTAAAGTCTGTATGGATATGATGCACCAAGATATGGAGCTGCCTTTACAGAGGTTATGAACACTAATCTAATGTTGGAGTTCTGAGTACTTAGGCTTTTTTGTAATTTTGACTACTCCTTATCATGTTTCCACAATGTGGATTTAGAGAATTTTGTGGTCAATCCTTTTAAACTTTTTGTCTTCAGTTTATTCTTTGCTCAAATACTGGGTTTTATTTTATAGAACAGCAGGTTAATCACTTATATAATAAAATGCTAAAAATAAATTTTGTAAGAAGTTTATTTTATACAGACATTTCAATTACACTTTGATCAATATTAATTCAAACAAACTTGCCGTTAAACCCATTTGTGAATTGTTCAGGAGTCCAGCTGTGCTTATATCACACTTTAATTATTTAACAAAATATACACTAATTGTAGCAATATGGAAACATTTTGCAAATCAGGTTGCATGCAAGAACACAAATACAATTGACAAAATATGAAGTCTATGTCTACCTGTGAGAGGATACATGCAAATCTTTAGGATGGTATTCTAGACAAAAAAGGATTCTCGTAATTTCTCATAGTTCAGGTAATTAAGACATCTACACAAAGAGAACAAATGAGGACTTATATTGCAAACTTAATTCTGGCATTTCATAAATCTGGAGTTCTTACCTTTGCAATAGCTATTTTGAGTGCATAATACTTTTTTTTTTTTTATGTACAGATAGAAATTACACCATTATTAATGAGTGGAAGGATAAAGCAATATATAGTGTCAAACAAAAAAGTAATCTTGTTCAAAGGACAGCCAGTAACAGTCAGTGACAATCCATGCAGCCATACTCTTACGAGACACAGGTACGATAGCATGGCACGGCACAAATATTTGAGACAGATCCTGGCCATCCAACCCCTACAGCAACATAAACCCAATCAGTGGGTATAAACCATATGGGAAAATTTAAAGCCAAACAAACTTATAATACCTGCAAGTATAACTTCTTAGCTGCACACTACTCAGCAACTTATATTTAGGCTCTTTGCTGAAGCATCTTGCTCTTCACTGATACAGGTTTCAGAGAAAATAGCAACTAATTTAGAGAGTTCAGGGACCAATCATGTTCTCTATGACTTTCTTTTTATCTGTCCCCAGTCTTCAGAAAATACAGAACACACCAAATTCCCTTGTGTGCATTGCTGTAATAATTTATTTGTTATCTGCTCTGAGGCTGAAGATTTTTCCATACTGACTTCACCTTTTCATAAACTTTCTTGCTTTGTCTGCATTAGCATTGGTATTGTCACATGATAGTTCTGAGAATGATTAAAATCTAACAAAACCTGTTTTCAGGAATATTTTCATCCAGGTAGAAATTCCTACTTGGTGCAGTGATAGACTAATGAAAAACATCAGAATGGTAGGTCAGTTACAAATCATGAAAATAACTTCATACACTGGAGTAAAACCAGTTTGTTCATCATACAAGGAGTATTTCCAGTGAAAGCGGTATTTCCTGTAAAGGATATTTTCCCATATCTTGATGGATACTTTCTATTGCAATCACCTGAGTGAATCCATGCACATTGTCACTATACTAGACTCCTTTTATAAAATATATTTTTTCATAGCACTGCTGAAATAGAAGGAGCTAATACCGATTGCAATATGCATATGAAAATACCCTTTAGTGATATTATGAATAGCAGTGTTATGTAGCACTGTACTTTAATGGCTATTGAAATTGGTGAGGTATGGAAGGAGTTAGAGGAAATACAGCTAGACTTCAAAGAATGTCAACATGTATCAGAAGTTCTCTACATTATCGCAGTATTGTACACAGATGGCATGTGAATATACTAGGGAATTCCAAGGGGTTTCAAAAACATAGAAAGACAAAAAAAAATATACTAAGTTGGAAACTAAAGATTCAGGCTAACACAGTTGCTGCAGAAAAAGACAGAATTGAAAACAGAGATATGATTTTATTTTGAAAAAAAAGTGCAAAAATCTATGTGATGAATGAAATGAAGCTGCACTTCTGCACACAGAAGAACAAGTGAAAAGGAAGGCGTTCCACAATTTGGTCAGGTGAAAACTAATGAATGAGCTGAAATGTCACAAGATACCTGCAAATACTATGCCAGAGATTCCATAATTTAGTTGAAACTGAAACCAAATGGGTGAATTGAGATACATGAAACAAAGTCCAAGACCTGAGTGCAAAGACAGAAAACTTTTTGAAGAGTGACAAACACAAGTTAGGAGGAAGAGGAATAAAATGTATGGAGAGCAAGGTGTGTTATAAAGACAAAGAGATGAAATCTTCCAGAGTATTTGCTGTCTGCTTATGGCTTCTTAAAGAAGGAAAAAAAAAAACCAACAACAACAAAAACAAACAAACAAAAAAAAAAAACCAAAAAACCAAACAAAAAAGGGAAAATAACTTCTATGACCTTCATTACAGCTGTTATTTCAGCTGTATTGCATCTTTTAAGTACCTTCTCCTAACAGAGCTCAGTAATGTGTCCATGTTTGATTTACTACAAGTGTAAAAATGGAAAAAGAGGGACGAGAACACAAATCATGGGTCTGCCAGGTAAATCTTCCCACAAATCTCCCTGTTTAATATAGGACCCTTTCAATGGCAGCTTAGGAGGAAGGAAGAGAAGAGAGAGGAGCAGAAGAGAGAACCATAAGAGATCACTTTGTACCATATTAGGTTGTTCTGTTACTTAAAATGTATAGAAAGCTCTACATATGCACAGCGTTCTACAACAAAAGGAATGAAACTTCTAAATTACAAATGATAGTCTAGTTTGGGGGGTGAATTAATATAAATGTCTTCAATAATTATCAATATCAAGCAACAAATCCACATTTACAGAAACTGTGATGGGATCTGCAACCTCAGAGATTAAACTGTTCCTTTATTTACATCTTATTTTGTTTCATGTTATACAGAAATACTCCTTTACAAAAGGTCGCTGATAACCTAGCTAGTGACTGGCAGTTCTGGGGATTTCACTGCCCACTTCCATTACTCTTCAGCCTTATTCTAACATAAAACAAAATTAACTGCAAAATCCTCACATCATTATTTCTTGAATGTGTATATATTGGCTTTATATAGTTTTGTTTTCATAGCATAAGCATCAGCCAAATTTAGTTAAGAAGAGTCTGTTTTAAGACAGCTGTAACCTAACCAACTAAATACCCTAACAAAAACAAAAACAAACACACTTCCCCTGAAACAAACCCACCAAAAAACCCCAAGAACTAAACAATGCAGTGTAAAATTTTGGTCTACCATGGCTTGACTGCTTCTGAAAACTGAGGGCACACCTGACAACAGTGGAAATAAAGCCAATTCATTGTTTAGGCAGCAGTCTACTAGTCTACAAAATGCCATCTCTCTCTTTAATGGTCATTCTACATTGTATCCAAACTCACATTCTCTGGGATCTCATAAAAAGTGAGAAAAAGTGATTAACCCCCTTCAACTCTTCCCTTATTCTCCATCATCTCTAAATTGTTGAGCTCACAACTCAGCTCAAACAGATTTATTATGGTGGTCCCTGTGATGAAAAAATGGACAGGAGACACCACAGTATCTTGAAAGCTGGCAGGAAAAAATATCAAGAAATCCTCACAGAAGAAAATCTAAATCATTTAAAGCAGTGACTTCACAAGAATTAACTACATCAGGGTGGGGATTTCTAGATCTGATAATATGGGTAATAAAATTCAGGGGCAAATACTGAAACAAGCACAAAACAGCTGGTAATGTACAGGGTGTTAAAATACACAGAAAGTCAGAGGATTCAGCAGGTAGATGCAAATAATTTACCTGCTTCTTGGTAGCTATCTCAGAGTGGGAGCAAATGAGAAATCATCTCTTTTAAAATATTCTATATCTAAAAGTCTGTTGTAGAACCCATCATAAAGGAACAAAATTAACATGTCCCACATCAAACAACACAGTCAAAAGAGAGAGAATGTGCTTCAGAGCAAAGCACATTATCAAACTCTTATCTGCTAAAATTGAGAGCATTAATAGTAACCCCATCACAGGTCAAAAACAGGCGAAAAAATTTTAGGCCTGTAAAAACTAGCCACTTTAGTAAATTTTTCTTGCTTCTATCAAAAGGTTCTTAATCATAAAAGAGAGTTATTTTTATTATTCTATTCTAATTCCAAATGTTCACTAAAATTTAATTTTCCCTGCCAGAGGAAAAAAAAAAAACAAAACAACCCTCTTGCCCTCACCATACACTTTTTTTTTTTTTCCAGAACTTTCTTTTTAACCATTATGAAGTAAGCTTAATCAGTGTCAACACTTTCCAAAGGCTGCTTTGTAGCCTGCCTTTCTCTTGTCTGTCTGTCCTGGCCACCTGCATGCCCTGAGCTAATGTGACAGCCTCTCCCCTGTACTCCCACTGTTCCTTCCTCCTGGGCCTCCTTGTCTCATCAACACTCAGCACGTCACCATGTGTGTTCCAACCAACTTTGGAACCACCATAAGCAGAAGAACCAAAGGGAAGTTTGAGTTGGCCCCCATGAAAAAATATTAAAGAGTTCCTATGAGAAATGTGGTTGGCTGGTCATCTCTGGCACCAGTCAGGATGCTTCCCTAGAGAATTCCCACCACTGCTCTTTCCAGCTGGTTACCAGGGAGCGATTTTCCCTTGTTTTATTCTCTCCCTTCCTATTCTTTCCTAAGGTAACTTTGAACTCAGGCTCAGACTCCATCAGTGAAGCTTTGTCAGTCTGTCTCAACTTTCTTAGTACTGCAGCATGAAAATATTGAGGCTGCTTATCATAAAAATTGCACAGTAACTAATACTCTGGAATAGAGAAGGAAATGTCAAGCTGCTGTAATCTGATTGTAGTTAGTAATTACTGCCCATAATATGAAGAAACTGATGCTAGGAAAGGGATATTCAACAGAATGAAATACATGATTTCTAGAAAAAAACTTACTGATTGCCTTGACCCAGGATGTAACATTGCTTTAATAAGGGCTTGCAGTATTGCATTTTATTTAAATGGTATGCTCTGTCTCACCCCTCCAAAATGTACGGTATATGCTAAACCTGTGGTCCTGCCCTGAACCATCCTGTATCTGTCATCCCATTGGCCCAAGTCTGATTCCACGCCCACTTCAATCTCCCTCTTAAGCTGTGCTATCACACAGTAGCTCAAATCAGTAGCTCTCTTAGCCTTTCCCCTCCCTTAGCCCTTCTGCTCCCCTCTTGGCCCTTCCATCCCCCAGGTTCTCCCTCTCCCCCTCCTTCCCCCTCCCCCTTCTCCCTCAGTAACCATGCTGTTCCCGGGGATGGGACCCCAAATAAACCCTCATCTAATCAGCACCCTCAGAAGCCGTGTGGAGTCTCCTTGCCTGCCTGCTGCTGCCAGTGAACTCTCAGCTTAGGGGGCCCTCCAGGGACACCCCACGGTCCCCTCCCCCAAAACGAACAACTTCAAGGGCTGGCCTTCCTCCAGTTCTGAAAGGTCAAAACTATTAAGTAAATAGTAAAAAAAAAAAAAAAAAAAAAAAAACTGTATAAAATTTATTCAAGGGTGAATTAACTTTTTGAAGGAAAAGCCATTGATGTATGGGTTGTTATCAAATATGCTCTTCAAACATGCAAGCAACTACATTGGTCCAGGTGCTAATAAAGAGGCTGGCAAGAGTTACAGGAAAGCTAATTAAAAACGACCAATGGGGAAGATGGAAGAGAAGCAGTCAACAGATAATTATGAACTTTAAATAGCATTCATTCTTGCTGATTAAAACACAGAAAAATATTCTGCTTCTTTTGTTCTAGAAAGGCCTTTAATTTAGTCAAATTGCTTTTTCATTTGGAAGTTCAAAGAGTTAAGGATTTGAGGTCCAACGAAAAGCTATCTTCTTCAGTAACCTTTTAAGTTTCCAGTTACTGCTTAAACTCTACATTTACCTTCCAACACCACACAGAAAAAGTAATCTTTTATACCATTATATTGTACCTTAGTAAATGCACAAAATCAAAATTAGATTTTCAAATTTTTTTTGGGATAGAACCAAAAGAATTTATCTTGTTTTAATCAAAAAAACAGATTAAATTCCATATGCTGCATGAATGTATTGTATCCAAACTGTTTACTTTGTACTCAGTGGTAAATACTTAAAGGCATTGTAATCTAACTAGAAAGTTCAATCTAGAAAAACACAATTTTTATCTTGTATTGCATGTTTTACTACCTTCGTCTTTGCTATTACTTTTATGTCAACTGTATTCACTGGATGGAAAGTAATTTAAGGTCAATTTAGATTTAGGGATCAGTGATAGCAGAATAACTTCTGGTCATTCCCCCAGACCACTCTTAAGATGGCTATCAAATATTTCTCAATTAATTTGGAGCTACTAATCTTCTTTGGTTATATTTAGCATAGGAGAATAATTTTACATACCAGGTTTAGCATTCGGATAATCCCTAGACTATAACCAAAAAGTTGCATTAACTGTAATGTATGAGGACATAATGTGACAAAAACCTATTACAAGTAAAGGAACTGTCTTTTTTCTTTTTGTAACATTCCAACTGGTTCTATAGTCACTTTCTCAAAAATTGCTTTTATCTGTGAATAAATACAGTCCTCACTACCTTCCATTTAACATGCCTAGATAACCAATGTTACATTCCCAATTTTCTAGACTTTTCATGGACATGAAATTCTGCTGTAACACTCTGGTAAAATGGGTCTACTCAATAAAAGTACTACACAAGGAAATTTCTTTAAAATTTACACTGGAATGAAACATATCACTTTTGCCAGCTCTGCAGCTACTTCTTCAATCCAATCATTTCTAACACAGTACATCAGGAAATGTATTTTAGCTTCATTATTAATAATATTTAAAAAATCCACACACTTTTTTTTAAATATATACTGCAGAAAAGCCTGTTTTCTAAACTTGCCAGATTTGATGAGAGAACACCAAAACATAGCTTTCTAGAAGGCAGAATGCAAAAAACCTCTGCCCAATGGCTGTCTAAGAACAAGTATGTGCCCTGAAACTCATGAAATTCCCAACAATATGCCAATGGCTTTTGTAATATGAGACTTGGAATTCAGGCAGATAAAAGATATGAAACATGATCAGCTAATTTACAATTAATATGGAGCACTCCAATATAGCCTTCTATCAATACAGATGCATTTATAATAGATTAAAAATTTGTTGTTCAAGCAACATTTAAGTTGTCACTTTAATGTTTGCTAATTTACTGTGTTTTAAAAGCTGAACATGAATGTCCCACTTTTACTATATAAGCAAAAAAGAACATAGTTTTCTTGATAGCATGAATTTTCAGTACACCTTTAGGAATAGCTGAGTGCTTTTTGGGTTTTTTTCAATTTTTATTTTATATGCTGGCAGCTGCAACTTAGTTTCAAAAGAAACCATACTACACCTTTTTTTAAATTATTTTCTGGAATGCAAACCACTTTGGTAAATTTAAAATAATATCAACAATTTTCTCTGCATTAAAAGCAGATATTAACGAGCATAATTTCACTTCTTTTAATTAACTGAAATACTTACACTTCTGTATTTGACAATATATTCCAGTATGGGGGCACCTCCATCATCTTGTTTAGTTATGCTAAGTTTAAAACTCTTTCCACTCTCTGGCTGTCCATGAATTGAAGGGGGGCTTGGCTCCCCTAAATAAGGAAACAAACAGTACACAATAATAATAATAAATCAGCAGTGAGATAACTCCTAAATTAGAGCTAGGAACTTGTCCATAATAATATTAATCAAAGTCTTAAAATCAATATGACCATTCCAGGCACTACAAAACAGCCTTTATAAGAACGTTACTATGCTTGAAATATGTTCTAATGTAGATTCCTCATAGAAGGAAATAAAATTATGTGAAGTATGAAAGAAATACTGATTTCTTTGAGACCTTGGGACTTCCAACACTTTTAAATGGAATTTCCTTCCAAAATCATTTAGTCATCAGTTCAGCAAGGCTGGTAACCTGCTACTCACAAGGAAGTTTAAAAGACTCTCTAAGTAAGCATCCATAACTTGAGCATAACCTTTAATCCTATGTGAGATTTCTAAAATGCAATACAGTTTTCCAATTTAATTTACTCTCCAATAAATGTACCAAGTGAAATTAGAGTAAAAGTTATCTAAGAATAACAACTTCTTAGAGAAGTCAATATCAAAAGTAAATGTAATGAGTAATATTTTCAAATCTAAAACCGAATGTCTTAGTTATAATAAGAAGATAAAGGTAGTCTTAAAAATACAATCAAAGATTAACAGCCACTTTCAGACCCTTTCCTAGTCAAAAATTAACAGATTATCTTTTCTATATGCAATACCTATTACATTTTTTAAAAAGAGATCCTAAATGAACATATACTGAAGTGTCTTATCTTCAGAATATCTGTAAAGGTGCATTTACCCAGAAAGGTACTGTTCCTTTAGAAATATTAAAGTAAGGATAAACTTAGATCACAACATAAAACTTATTTAGCTTTCTATCAGATAACGTGTATATATATATATATATATATATATATATAATAACGTGTATATATATATATATATATATATATATATATATATATAATGTATATAAATATGTATAATGTCTTTCAATTTCTGTCACTCTTCCATCAAATATACTGATAGGAGTAATAGGAAATTTTTTTATCTGTCCTGGAATATATTTAGAATATGTATATGCTTCAATGAAAAAGAAATTTGAAAGATGCCAAGTTACTGTTTTGGGACAGAAGAAATGTATAATGCAATATAGCATAATAAATATAATAAACAATAATATAACACAATATAATATAATATAATATAATATAATTAGTATAATTAACATAATATATAATGTAATGCAATATAATATCACAGAAATATGTTGTGTTCTTTGTAGTTACATTGCTTTTATTGTTCATTCCCTTAGAGCTAGTATTAGCTACACTGAGTAATGCCCTATTCAGGAAACAGTTCCATTGCAACGGATTTATGACAGACTGGTCTGGCAATAGCTGCTGATGTGTTTCAGCATATCTGTTTGATTGCTGTACACTGCCATCTGGTAGTTCCTTTGCTTTCCTTCTCTTTACGTATTTAATTTATTTACTGTTGTTTCTATTTAAAGATAATTTAACAAAAATATTTTTCATTTGCCCTTAATATTTTAATCTGAACCTCTGGCCTATAGTTAGTACAAATACAAAATTGGTTTCATAGAATTTCTCATCTGCATGTAGCCATGGTTAAAACAATTTATTCTCATCATTTCTTCCATAGCTTAAGATTTATGTTTGAGGCTTGATAATTGCAGAACAATAGAACCATAATTTGGTGAAGAAATGTCTCCAGAAATGGTTAAATCACTTCTCTTAGATGTGGATAATATCCTGAGTGCTATTAATGAGAAAAACTCCTTATTCTAGCATCTCTCATGGTTTGTGCTCCATTACATCATAAAGGCTTTTCTGAATCTCAAAAAAAGTAAGATAATGGGATAAAGTCTCCAATTTAAGTACACTCATACTTCTTGAAGGGTGGAATAACAAAACATTATTTCTGAGAAACAATGTAAAAACTGATATAATACACTGGGGAGTGGATTGTAAACATGAAACATCTGCAGTGGATCATAACTCAAATCTAGAGATATAATAATAATAGCAATAATAACAACTTTCATTTAACAGCACAAGTATTACTCACGGACAGGTAAGGTCTGAAAGATCTCAATTTTGCTATACTCTCCTTGCCCTTTTCCATTTACGGCAGCTACTTTGATTTCATAGGTTGTGTTTGGTTCCAAATTGCTCAGAACAACCATAGCTAAAGAAAAAAAAAAAAAAAAAAAAAAAAAGGAATAAAATTTGATGAAGTAATAAATTTAGAAAAAGAAGACAAATTCGTAATTTGCTTCCTTCACTTGTAAATAACAAGTCTCATATTCTGACAATACATTGGTTTTATCACAGTACATCAGCTTTTTGTTGAGTGCTAATAGTCCCTTTTTTCATCTGCATAAAATAATTTCTGTGACTGAGGAAGTTATGCTTCTGCAGGAACAGTGGAGTCAGTCTTGGCAACAATTAAGAACCTTGATGGGGAGCTATATCATATGTTCAGATTGTGAGCACAGCATATTGGGTTTGCACTCACAGGTTTTTGTAGCGAGGCTGCTACAGGGGTGGCTTCTAGGAGAAGGTGCCAGAAGCTTCTCCCATGTCTGACAGAGCCAATCCCAGCTGGCTCCAGGTTGGACCCATTGCTGGCCAGCTCTGAGCCCACCAGTGATGGTAACATATTATTCTGTGATAACATATTTAAGAAGGAAAATGTTATTGTGCAGATGTATTGTGGCAAGAGAAGAGCAGGATGAGGATGTGGGAGGAACAGCCCTGCAGACACCCAGGTCAGTGCAGAAGGAGAGGCAGGAGTTGCTCCAGAACTGAGATTCCTCTGCAGCCCATGGTGCAGCCCATGGAGATGCAGCTGTGCCCCTACAGCCCATGGGAGACCACGGGGATGCAGAGTTCCACCTGCAGCCCATGGAAGAGGCACACACCAAAGCAGATGGATGCTGAGAGAGGGCCTTGACCCCGTGGGAAGCCTGTGCTGAAACAGGCTCTTGGCAGGGACCTGCAGACCCATTCCAGGAGGAAATGCTGGAGAAGGTTTCCTGGTAGGATTTGTGATCCTGTGGGTGAAGCAGCGGCCTGTCCTTGAAGAATTGATCCTGGGGAAGAACGACACACGCTGGAGAAGTTAATGGAGAGCTGTTGTCCATGGGATGGATTCAGTTTGGTGTAGCTCATGGAGAACTGTCTCCCATGGGAGGAACCCCGTGCTGGAGAAGAGGAAGGACTGCACCCCCAGAGCAGCAGCAGGAACAATATATGATGAAATTTCATGACCAGGTGACCCACCTGGTGGATGCAGGAAAGGCTGTGGATGCTGTGTACCTGGATTTCAGCAAGGCCTTTGACACTGTCTCCCACAGCACACTCCTGGAAAAGCTGGCAGCCCACGGCTTGGACAGGGCACTCTTTGCTGGGTTAGGAACTGGCTGGATGGCCGGGCCCAGAGAGTGGTGCTGGATGGTGCTGCACCAGCTGGGGGCCAGTCACCAGTGGTGTCCTCAGGGCTTTGTGCTGGGGCCTGGTCTGTTCAATATCTTTATTGATGACATGGATGAGGGGATTGAGTCCTTCATTAGTAAGTTTGTGAATGACACTAAGCTGGGAGCATGTGTTGATCTTTTGGATGGTAGGAGGGCTCTGCAAAGAGACCTGGAGCAGTTGGATGGATGTGAAAAGTCCAATAGGATGACGTTTAATAAATCCACATGCTGATTCTTGCATTTTGGCCACAATAACCCCCTGCAGCATTAGGCTGGGGACGCTGTGGCTGGACAGTGCCCAGGCAGAAAGGGACCTGGGGGTACTGGTTGACATGAACATGAGCCAGCAGTGTGCCCTGGTGGCCAAGAAGGTCATGGGCATCCTGGTCTATGTCAGAACAGTGTGGGCAGCAGGAGCAGGGAGGTCATTTTTCCCCTACACTTGGCAAGTGGTTGTAGAAATGTAATATCTTAAAAAAGAGCCAGTAGTATCTTTCACAATCCGTAGGGAGCCTAATTTTTTCATTATAAAGAAGCATTTCTTTAGTTGCTTTAGACCTTCAAGTTATATATCCAATGAAGGCATAATTATTTCTGTCCATACTCTTTGTTATTTTTTTCAGTGCAGATTTATTAGAATTTCTATTTCTTTAGTTTCTACAGGAGTCCGACAGAGTTCCTATTAAATGTGAAGCTAAAGGGATTTAATGAATTTGGAAAAACAGTAACTTCTACATTTCACACTCTATTTGGGCATTTTTGCATGAATTTGCCATTGAAACATAAGTGTTTTCTTGTAAATAGAGCAGTAGAATTGTATGTCTTCCAGCATGTTTTAGCTTTATCATTTTATGAGATTTAAAAATACTGAACTCTAATCATGTCATGAAAAAATAATATATCATCATGAGAATAAGAATACAATTAGGAGATATATTACTGAGTTCTGTTAAGATGAAATTTAAAATTTAACTAAGCAGTAGCAGTATTTGACTTGCCTTTCAGCCATGATTACTTTCCAAGGATGAATAATTTCACTGAAAAGAAACCTTAGGGCACACCAAATATTAGTGCTACTGTAAATGTTTTTAAAATTTAAACAACACAAAAGCATGACTACAAGTCTACATTTAAAAAAATGCAAATGTGCTCACTACATGAAACCTAAGGATCCAATTTTATAAACACCCCTGGGACCTACAGAAATGAATAAAATTACATATATCTGCAGTATTTAAAGAATCAGTGTATACTTTAGAATCCCCTGCACAGCACTGTGTATCTAGATACAATGACTTTTGCAATTACATTTGTGGAATTAACCCAGACATACCTGTTAGTGTAATATGTCCTCAAAAACTGGACCCAATTTGTATCAGTGATGGTGTAAGGTGTATATATTATATATGTAGGAAAAAATAATAACTACTTCCTTCTGAAAACAAAGAACCATTCTGAATTAGAACACATACTCCAGTTATAAAATAATACCTGGAGTAATTAAGATTAAGAAATTGTCCCACAGAGTGTAACAAAAGGGCAGGACTGAAAAGTAATGTAAGAGAAATGAAAATTTCACTGCTTGCTGGGAGTAGAGATTGGAAGAAAATACTTCACAAATTAGTTGTTATTTTTTTACAATGTGTGTTTCTGTTATTTAAGTATAAAATCAGCTTATTCCTCTTTCCATATACAAATAAATTTTTATTACAGGAAAATAGTCCTGGGCACAATGAATATTTTGATTTCTTTCACATTCAGTGCATAAATGTGAAAAGAATCAGTCCACTGCATACCATATACCATATGTTTACATTATGCCATTGGCATATTTATTGATGGATATCAACTTCCAGATATACTGAAAGCTAAATCCCCTTCTTTCAGAGTATCATTTGAGATTTTCCAGTTTCTTCTAGCTGTTATATCAATAGATTTTGTCTTTCTAATCACAGCATCTGTAAGCTTTAGCTGGATCATTCAATTTTGTGGATTGATTTTGCTGTGATAATTCAAATAGTGACTGGTTAGACTGAGGAGTAGATTTGGAAGGAATACTCCAAAGAAGGAAAAGCAGAACAGTCTCTTGTGAACTCTCCAAGTTAAATAAATTATCTAATTTAAGTTAGTTAATTAATAAATTAACATGATGCATAACAGCTCAGAGCTTAGTGTTAGCCATTTATAAGTGAGGCTTTAAGTCTCAAGGTAGCCTTGGAGGACAATATGACACAAGAAGTTACCAGGTATATTTGTTTTGGTTTGGCATGCTATATTAAGGCTTTAATACAAAATTATTAATATTCTTGATGAGATATGCCACTACTATTGTTGCTAGTTTAGTTTGGTATTTTTAATTTTGTCAAATAGAAGTTAAAAAGAAACACAGCAACAGAAAATAATAAAACTTTACTGAATAAAATATTAAGTTTAACCTATTATGTGATGATAGGTTAACCCTAAAGTTTAAGCAACATTAACTATAAAGTCCTTCTTTTTGTTATACAGATTCTTGTAATTTCCAAGCAAATCTAATAAATTGAAAAAATTAACTCAGTACAGAAAAAACCCACAGAAATATGTTCGATAGAAAAAAATGCAGAACCTCATGCTATCCAAAATACAGCTTGCAAGCATTTAATCTAGAAAAGTTCCTTTTATTGTCTCAGAATTTTGACTGCTGACAAAATGAACCACGAGAAAGCAACATCTAACACAAGATTTATTGTGAAATAAATTGTACCATAAATCCAAGTCAGTAAAACCAAAACAAAATTCCCCAGCTGCTTCTCTGGTCCAGGGTAGGTTGTTTATGTTACTTTATTAGAGCAGAATGAGAGGAAAAATGTCTGGCATAATAAATTGTCTTTTCACTGAAGTAATCTGCCTCAGAAACCTTCTAAGAATTGTGATATATTACATAAACCATCACCAAGGAAAAGAAGGTATGGGGAACAAGCAGTACAGTTGCTCTACATTAATCCCAAAGTGGATCTCATATGAGGTTAATTAACAGAAATGCCACATTGTTACATTGACCTCATTGGAGAGGTATCTGCTGCAAAGAACAACGTTGTTCCAGTTCCAAATTCAATCCCTTGAGGATGTCAGATGTAACTGAAGAAGGATGTAAATTTATTTTGAAACAAAGTAGCTGAGACATTGTTGCTGAAACAACATCTTCACTGCTATATATGTGAGATTGTGGCGGCAGAGTGAAATTTCTGTCAAAGAAGCTATACAAACTGGAGGATGGTTTGGTTTTTTTCCCTTACTTCTCTCCCTTTAATCTGAATCTATATTACTGCAGAGGATGTATGCAGCATGACTACTGTACATGTTAATAAATGGAATGTTTTGATTTAACAGCACTTTGCCGCACATATTACTCATTATTTTACTACTCTCAAGGAAAAACTGAGTCCCCTGGAAATACCTGAATCTCTTTCAGAGGGAAAAAATGAATAGCACTTTTATGAAGCTTAAACAGGTTTCTCTTTGTGATGATGATTCGTGTTCTTTTAAGGGCAGGAGAAAAAGTCATGGGAAGCCAGCAGAGAGAAACTTAAGGTGATAAAGTAATAAGGTTCTGTACAAATGTCTGAGACTCTTGTAGATGTCACAGACTATGAGGAACTCTGCCCAAAATCTGTCTTCCTGGGATGAGCAACAACTGTTTAGTTTATTCTATATGTTTGCACAGTAGGAGGAAGAGTATATAACCTCTTTTTTTCTAGCTGAGACTCACAGTTAGCTCACAGAAATATTGACAGAATGAAGTTAGAAATTGCCACAGGGGAGAAATACAGGGAAAAAAAACAAAAGGGTTTTGCTACACAATAGACAAAATGTTAATTCATATGCAGAAACAGCCAGGCTGTCTCACTTCCATCTGTCTGCCTTGCACAAATAACAATTAATTTCATAAATACTCATTCAAGCATCTGGCTATAACTGTCAGAATTCAGCTAATACAAATAAATGAACTTTAATAATGAAAATATTTCAAGTTGCACATTCTATGAAATAAAAATAATGATAGCAAATCTCATACTGTCAGTGAAATCATTGGAATAAATTAGCACATATCTAACTTTAAGTAATTCCCTAAAACACCAGAAACAAATGTCACCACTTTAATAATAAGATAAAATGGTTCTGTTCCCAGAATTTCCATTTTTCTTTGCACTATAATGTATAATTATTACATTATTTTGGAAAAAAAGTATTATCCATTTATTTAACTGTGAATAAAAATAAAAACCCAGGAATAAAGGTACACGGTATAGTAGATCAGGTATAATTAATATAACCTAATGTTCACTAACATAAGTAATTTCTTTGCAAAACACTTTTCAGTAGCTGACATTAAAAATGCATTTGGCAAAAAATAGCTTTTATATGTTTATTAATATTAATATATAACACATTAAAACACAATTACCATGTTAAGCTCCTTTCTTCCATGTATTTAATTTTTAATTTTACTGGGCTGGATTTTGAGATATCACTATACAAACTGAACCAAAAGTAGCATCCCTATTGAGGAATTTTCTTTGATACCTATTTCTACTAAAAAAAAAAACAAATCAAAAACCTAGTCAGAAAAGATTAAGTAATCCATGGGAAAATCATAGTTACAAAATGCACAGTACTACAAATTAATAAAAATAAAGCAAGCAGGAGTGTTAACTAAAGTGCCTAGAAAACAGTAAATTTGTGGATTGACAACATAATTTATAATATATTGAATCATCATGAATCCAGAAGGTGGGGTTCTTCATTTAACAAACTTCAGGCATAAAAATGAATACATTTGCTTTAGAAGTTCTTTTATTTAAAAAACCCTCTTACTTCAACTTGATTTTAATCAGAATAACAGCAGAGCACACAGGGGAAAAAAAGAAAACATTCCTGTAACAAAAGCAATCTATTGAGATAGATCATAATATCAGTAAATTTTCCACAGCTTTATTCAGAACAGAAACACCCCTGCAAAATAAATCACCTATGCAGTATTAAAAATAAAAAATAAAAATGTAATGCATGGATTATTTTTAGGTTATAGGTTTACAAAAAATGTTTGTACTTCAAATGATAAAATAGACCATATCATCTTGATATCTTCTTCAAATTTTTCTGTTATACTAATTGGACAATAAAATCAAACATTTCATGAAAAAATGCTGCCACTTGTACTGATTACTGATTAGCATCCTATCAGCAATTATGTGCAACCAGGATCTAGCTCTGACAGATTCTGTTTCCCATCAACACTACAATGGAATTTATATTTAAAACACACACTCTTTAATATCTTTCTCCAAGTTTTGATTTATATATTTCTTTGACTACCTTTATATGACCAAGCCAGCTGCTTAATACCAAATCTTTAAAAATGCAGTCAACTTCCATAAAAGGCACTTGTAGATAATAAAGGAAAGGGAAATGGAAGTCAAAGAATAGGAAAAGGAAAAGAGAGAAGGAAATGGAAGAGGAAAAGGAGCGGAGAAAGAAAGAAAGGGTGATTAAAAACTTTGTAAGTGCCACTAAAGTTCAGGATAGAGAGTGCTGGAAACAACTGATATTCCCTGTAAAAAGATCTTGTTAAACTAAACAAAGGCATCCTGAATGAAAAAATTCTTTACAGAATGTAATAGGTAAAACCAGAAATACATACTCAGCTTCAAAATCACACAATGCAAATACATTTCAAAAACAAATGCTCTTTGAATTACCTTTTTTAAAATGTCAGGTCTCCTCCCAGTACTCATTAGCCCTATAATTTTATTTATTTAATACAAGTTTTTAAGAAATATTTTTTTTTCTCTGTGTGTGCACAACATTGTCAGTGTTTTGTAGTGTTGCAACTTATGGGACAATAATTTAAACAACACTCAGTGATGGTTAACAGTTTCCTATCACAGCATTTAGAAGCATTAATTTAATCAATACAAATACTGGATTTCATGGAGACTGGTGAACTTTAGCACAGTCCTTAGAAAAAGTGACTGCAATTTTGGTTTTTTTGCACATTCAGACCAGGTATTAGAAATAGTGATACACTGGGAGAGACATGAACCACTGAAACAGGTTATTCCAAGACAAGAGGGTGAATAATCTCCATCCCTGGGACTTGAGACTGAGTTAGACAAAACCACACCTGATCTGATCTAAGATTGGCAGTAGCTTTGATTCAAGCAGGAGGTCAGACCAGATAAATACCAGATATTCCTGCCAACCAAATTTTCCGATTCTATAAATTAAAGGGGAATATTTTCTTGGTTCTTGGAACACGTTGCCCTCTGCTATAAAACTGTTGTACAATTTTTAATGGTAAGATTTTGCTTGGAGAAGCAGCAAGACACTTGAAAAGGACTATACTAAAAAGTTTAATGAAAAAAATAAATTAATGCAGTGAAATCAATGGGGATTTGGACTTCCACCAGATATTCCCTTCATGATGTGAAAAGAAAGTATTGTTCAAAATGCTTTCTAACATATGACTAATGTTCTCAGCAGGGTTCATTGTTAAATATTTATGTCACTATAATTGCTGTGATTTTACTAGCACAAATTATACTGCTAGATATAAAACCTGATTAAGTTAAACATTTTCATTAATCAAATTTACTTTCTATAGAGACTAGTTTTAAAATTGTCCCGTAAGACAAAATTCGAGGCCATTGAATACACCAAACTTACATTGGCAATATGAACACAGAAAGACAGCAGAATTAAGACATCTAAGTAAGTAATACTTTATTCATTGAGCACAAAATACTACAAAATGCAGTAAAGGAATAACTGTTGTAATCTCAATGCCCTTATTAAGATGATTTACACTGTCATTTATCCTATTTTTTTTCTCTTTTTGAATACCCTTCAAGGCTGAAAATAATGGTTAATGGGAGACAACCCAGAAAATAAAACAAGATCATTTATTAAGAGACAACAAAAACATGTTTATAGTTAGCTTGTGGGCAATGTTACTATGTAGTCCCTGTTTTATATCACAGTTTGGAATCTAACTTGGATTACTGAAGAAGGACATATACTTTGAGGAGGGCGGCAAGAGTTAGTTATGAATGTATACCTTTCTTTCCTCTTGCTGCAGCTATATCACTTTCTCTCATTCCTCAGTTGTATAAATCGAACTGTATCCTCTCCTGTTGCGGTGTGATGTCATGGCTTGCCTCAGTTACCCCAGTCTTTCCCCATGTATGTCAATCACCTCTCCTTTCCCCACCCTGACTCCTGCTGGGCACTGTCTATCAACCCAGAAATTCCAGAGGAGCATCGAGTGATTGGGCAGATTCAAAAGATGCTCTCCATCCCTGGGTGTCATTGGCACATCCAGGTGTCCTTTTCCCTGGAGACCTCCTCCCCCGTACCTGGTTGGTGGTCCCTGTGTTCCCTCCCCTTCCCCTCTCCCCTGGGTAAAAGGGCAAGAGCAGCACACACTCGGGAGTTCTGGTGGAGCTGTTGCAGGATTCAGAGGCCATGCAGCCCAGAATAAAACCTCTGGATTAAAACCCTTCATCACGACCCACTCCTTCCTTCACTATTGCCTTAAAGCTTCTCCAGCTCAGGGAGGCCTGAGGAATGACCCTCTTCTGACAGCGAGCTCCAGCCACAAGCACTGGAGCTCTGGCATGCCTGGGCTTGTCCCCACGTGCCCAGCTGTGACTCACATCTAGCCAAACAGTGTCTTGGGAGAAACACCACAATTGGCAGCAGGGGCCAGACAAGCCAAGGCATGTCCTGTTCAGCAATATTGGTAATTTCCAATAATATCCCAGTCTACTTCATACATGGCAGAAGCTAAAATCTCTCACTCTCCCTTGTAGGGCAGAAAGAATTACTGGCATGTCAGTTTTTCTTGCCTTTTTTTTTTTTTTTCCCTGTTCCTACAGTGGAGTCCCTGTTGTGACTTCCATCCCATCTGAAATTTGCAACACAAAGTTGGAGTTGAAAATGGTCTCCTACATTCAAGATTATATCCATGAATTCTTTGTTACTGAAAGATCCTGGGCAGAAGGTGAGGTAGGCTTCATTTGAATTCACAGCAGAAAAAAAGCTGTATCTTCTAAGCAAGAGGCCCACACTATTTCCCGTGGTGCACCTGGGATACGTTTGCTGAATGTGTATACACTAGTTCATGGTGTAGTAAATCCACATAGTTTGTCATCTGAAGATACTGGTGACTGATTTAATACATCAAGGTGAAACTCAGGTTTAAACTAGAAACTTATCCTGAACTAGTCACTCATTATTGGGATAAATATATTCTCTTTTAATCAAAAAACAACTACAAAAAAACCCCCACAAACAAAAAAACAAACAAAAAAACAACCCAAAAAAACAAAAACTCACCCAATGAAACCAAACCAAACCAAACAAACAAAAAACCAACAACAACAAAAGAAAACCCCAACAAAAAAGCCCAAAGAAAAAAAAAACAACAAAAAAAATCACAGAATCACTTCAGTTGGAAAAGACCTCTGAGATCGAGTCCAAGCTCTGAATGATTGCAACTTTGTCAGCTGCCAAATCCATCACCACTCCATGGGTAGTCCGTTCCAAAGTTTAACAACATTTTGAATGAAATAAATTCTTCATGATGTTCAGCCTGAACTTCCCCTGCTGCTGTTTAAGACTGTGTCCCCTTGTCCTGTCACTAATTGCCTGGGAGAGGAGACTGCCCCCCCACCTGCAACAACCTCCTTTCAGGGGGTTGTAGAGAAGGATAAATTCATCCCCAAGCTTCCTCTTCTCCAGAACGAACACTCCCAGCTCCCTCAGCTGCTCCTCACAGGACTTGTGCTTCAGACCCTTCCCCAGCTCCACTGCCCTTCTCTGGACACACTCTGGCCCCTCAATGTCCTTCTGGCAGTTGGGGGCCCAGACCTGGACAGGACTCCAGGCGTGGTCCCACCAGTGTCCACCCAGCACAGGGCATAGTCACTGCCCTCATCCTGCTGCCACACCACTGCTGATCCAGGCCAGGTGCCACTGGGCTTCTTGGCCACCTGGGCACTGCTGGCTCATGTTCAGCCACTGCTAACCAGCACCCCTATGTCCTTTTCCTCTCAGCAGCTTTCCAGCCCCTCTGCCTTAGCTTGTAGCACTGCAGGGGGTTGTTGTGGCCAAAATGCCTCCAAAGTCTAAAAAAATAATGATTTCTAACAACTGCACCTACTTCCTATTTTCAGCAAAGTTCTGCAGAGCTACATTTTATTTTTTCTATGAGGCATTACAACATATTTAGGATGTTTTGTGTAACAAAATACAATTCACTAGTTTTCTTATCGTGTTAAAAAACTGTATTGTGTTATTATATACAAATTAGATATGGCTTTCCTTAACCAGATGGACCTAAACTGCCCATTACTACAAATATATCAGTATTTTTACAGTGAAACAAAACAGATGTTGAGAATTCAGAAGTTCTTAGTGGTAAGCCAAAGGAATACCTGAGAACACAGGGAATGAATATTTTAAATACTATGCTTAGAGAAGCAGAGAATTTTTCATAGGTAAATTCATATATGTTAGCAAGACTTGTCTCTCAATTAAGACTGCTATTTAAAATCCCAACATTTTAAATTTCACTTTAATTCTGCTTCCTAGCAGTAATAAATAGAATATGTAAAATATGTATGATTTTTCTCACTTAAGTTGCTGCAGCCTTGGAGCTGCCTAAGAAGCAGGTTCTGACACAGGACTTCTGTCTTTCACACCACTAAGCCATGCACTTTTCATATCTGGAGCATGGAAAGTGTGAGGAAAAGAAAGTCTACTTGCTCTGTTACCCGGTTCAGGAGCTGGCAGAAGCCTAACCACCACGTGAAAAAAGAATAAAGCAGCTCCTGATTTCTGCTATCTCCACAGAGGCCATTTTCATGATCCCGAATGTGTCTTTCCTAACATTCCCTACTCTGTAAACAGAAAGACCTCAAGGATGACCTGAATAATGATTTCAAGGACTGT
Organism: Pyrgilauda ruficollis; assembly: GCF_017590135.1. Lineage (NCBI taxonomy): Eukaryota > Metazoa > Chordata > Aves > Passeriformes > Passeridae > Pyrgilauda > Pyrgilauda ruficollis. The sequence continues at coordinate 1,462,821 of NW_024508324.1, read as the reverse complement.
TCTTTTGCTTCTTACATGCAAAGATAATTTCTCTTCATAACTTTGTTCCTCATCCCCATCCTACTCCTGTATACTATAATTTATTTCTTACGAATAAGAAATAAATGGGAAGACAGAAAAAAAGTCATAAAAAGAGATTATTTTAAAGATATTGTGAAATGTAATACAGATAGGGCCATGCTATTGTTCTGTTGCTCATTCTTGTGTGTGGCTGAAGGAGAGCTCTATTCATAACCACTCTGTCTTTCAATGACCTTGAAAATACTTAAAGAATACTACTCTGTCATCCTGGAGCACTTCTCTATTTTGTATTACAAAGTGCAGCAGAAGTTTATATACACATAAATATTCCATAAATGTCCCTTATCCTTCTCTAAGTAGACAAGCAATGTACAATAAATGTGGTTGAATACAATACACTTGAAAGGCAAAATTTGCAGCTGCACCATGTGTCTCATCTATCAGTTATTCATACCCAATACTGCACTGCATCACTCTTTGCTTAACAAGATTTACCTTTACAAGCCACATCAGCAAGACCTTTAGATCAGATCAGCTGTTCACCATAAATTTACTTGAGAGTCTGCAGTTATGAAAAGCCTGAAAGGTCTAAATAGAAAATAGACCAGAGTTATCACAACAGCACCAGGTGAAATACATTTGGAATGACTGATTCTCCATTTAATTTCTTATTAAAATATTTATTACATACTCTTGCAATCTTCCATTTGTTCCTACAGATTTTTAGGTCTGTGTCTTAAGAAAATCATAAAGCACAAAGCAATGAGCTTTGACTGGTTGACCAAATGCAATTACAAGGAAAAAAGAGTAAGTTCATACAGTGGTTATATCTGCATAAAACTCAGTTGCTTTTAGTTATGAACTCATGCTGTGCAGTAAATTGTCTGGATTCTCTTCACTTCTCATGACATTTTATTCACCTTTAAATGTGAAAAGTACATCTCATTCTCCTGATATTTCAGGTCTGTATAAAAACCTGAAATGTTTAAACATCATTTTCCCTTTACACTTCTCACTTTCCAGTCTCTCTAATCCATCCATATGATTTCATTCACGACATTTATTTACAGTTCAACCTTTTCAACCACAAGAGACTTTTACAGCAAAGATTTGGATGAAGGCCAAAATTAGTATAGAGACAGAATTAAAGAGCTGAATAACTTTCTTACATGCAGGCAAATACACAAAATAAATTAGATAAAAAGTGGTCTTTGTCCTCACATTTATTTATAGACTATAGTAGTTATAAAACTGCATTAATTTTTTAACTTTTTTTTTTTTATGACAACTTTCCATTGAAAATTTTATTGGCAAATGGCATAATGCAATTTTATGCCAAGAATTAAGATTAAAAAAAAAATCAAGCACTTTTTATTCATATGATTTGTATCAGGTCTTACAACACTATAGCTTAATAGTATATGTATAGATATATATATGCAATTCCTGCCTTTTTGTAATTTCAAAGCAGGTTTTAAGTTAAGATAACTATTTTTGAATCAAACTAAGTACTCAGTTTATTTTGAAAAAACAAGAGTTTAGGCTTATCACTAGTATCATTAGTATATTAAGTGATAAGAGGAATGATCCCCAAATTTTTTTTGAAAATATTAACAATTATTGCCTATTAAAAATGGACAATTTCTTAAATGAAAACACTAATTTTAGTCAATTTGACAATGTGATAATAAATATGACATAATAAAAAAGAGTTGGGTATAAAGCAACAATATATTTTTGGGGTCTAGCTCTATAGGGGTTTTTGATCCATGAGTTTGCTGTTCTTAAACTGCCTGCCTAACAGTCATGTCAAATGAAGAACCATATCCTAAAGCTCAATTCACAACACAGATTTTTTTTTCTGAATGGCTTATGCCATCATTTGACAAAGACCTCTGAGTCTTCAGGTACTTCTAGATTTGTGGTGCACATACATAGTATTCCAGAAGGCATAAACACTCCTCATGAATATTAACTGTTATTGTTGAACTGAATGTGATCACAATTCATGCCATAGCGAGTCAAATTTGACAGATATGACAAGAAATTAAATGTTTCAAGATGTATTTTCCCCCTGGGACAGGCTGATGAAGGCATTTTTCCTTCTGCTTTTGCAGCTTGCAGTAGAAATTAATGAATTTTGCCTTGAAGATTTTCAACTCTGAAAGTAATTTTGAGTGCTGACTTAGCCTACCAAGCTATTTGCAGTTTATCTCTGTTTGATCTACAAATTATACAGATATATTCTCCTTAATCATTATACTTATTAGGAAAATTGTTTAATTATATGTGATTTGTATCTCTCAGGAATCTATTTGAAAGTCTTCCTGGTTTAATGGTTAAGTATTGTTACTCTGGAAACTGTTTCAGTAATCAGTGGGGTACGTACTTTCACACTTTAGTACAAAAGAAGCAGTAAATACAAAATCTGCAACCTAAGAGGTAATTCATGTGAATTCACTAATCTGTCTATTAAATTTCCTCTCAATTTCAATAATAAGAGATAGCAATTGCTTTGTTTTATAATAGGAAAGAATATCTTCTGCCATAGTGGTGTTTCTGAAATCTCAGGTAAAATCTATGCAGAAGTTCTTCCCTATGAGGACAGTGAGACCCTGGCACAAGTCTCCTAGAGAAGCTGTGGACACCCCATCCCTCGAAGTGTCCAAGGCCAGGCTGGATGGGGCTCTGAGATACCTGGTCTAGTGGAAGGTGTCCCTGCCTGTGGCAGAGGGTTTGGAATGAGATGAGCTTTAAGATCCCTTTCAACCCAAACCAGTCTATAATTCTATGATTCAATAAAATTTTGAAGTCTTCTGAAAGAATGTCTGTTTATATGATGTCCACCAAAATGTCCTGCTTAAGGACAGAAAATGAAGTTTAGTAGTTTTACCCAAAAACCTCATCTGCACAGACAAAAACAAAATCCCCCAAAACGCTAACCACCTGCCCTCTCCCAAAAAAACCAAAACACATCACACCATTTCAGAGTTTGGAATGTTAAATATTAATATAAATATATATAAATATATATACATATATAAATATATATATATATATATATATATAAATGTAGAAGAGGAAATGGAATTACCTTTTTTAAAATTTACTGGTTTTTTGGGGTCTTTTTACTAAGAACTTTTATTGTGAGTTGCCTACATCATCAGTACCTTCTCATTAGTATAGCCAATTCAAAACTAAATAGCACAATACAGAGGGAGAGGATTTCAAGTTTTGATTACCTCATCAACACGGGAATGTACATAACCTTCTCTAACGCTAAGGACATGTGTAGTAAAAGGAGCAGCAGTACTAGGCAGACCACACAGCACAGTAATTTAAGAACATGCCTTGGGTAAGAGAAAACTCTTATCTTCTGTAATGCATTTTAAAACCCAGTTAAATGTATGTGAATAAAATAATAGAGACAGGACCTGGTTTGAAAAAAACCACTAATTTCACAAACAAACTGCTAAATATGGAATTTCCATCCACAGAGACATTTATAAGTCAGGGCAAAGCGCTAGCAAAACTTGGAATTTGGCCCTGCTGCAATCTGGGGGAGTTGGAACTGATGTTGACAAGGATCCTTTTGGGACCTTTAGGAATTTAGGAAGCTAAATTATTCTAGAATTTCATTAAGTACATTAAATGTAGTGTACTCAGATGAAAAAGGAAGTAAACAGAACCTGCTGAGATTTGAATGTGAAATTACAAAGAATTAGCTATTTCAGATTTGAGCTATAAGTTGTTAAAACCCAGAGAGAAAAAACTGAAGTTATGTTGAAAGCAAGTATTTGCATTAGTGCTTGTAACTGGATAACTCCTTATTAGCTGAAACTAAAATCTTAAATTTATTGTTCTTCGATTTCCATATATTTCCATTTTCCTTATGCTGTGTTTATTTTTCAGAAAAGTAATATAATGCAACTTGTTCACCTGTCTTTTCTTCCAGAAAGAATAAATATTTCAACATTTCTTAGCTAGAAATATTTTTCATCCTTTCATTTTGCCTTAAAATGGAAAATTGTAAAAAACATATTTGACTTCTTCTTGTTCATAGTCTGATTATGTTATCACAAGATTTCAAAAATTATTGTCTCCGTCAATAAAATAGTCACTAAAGAAACATAAACATATGTTGATAAATTACCTTTGGTATATTTTGATATCACTGCATGAAATATATTTACAAGTAACACTTTTACTATTGAATAGTATTATACTTGGCACATTATTTGTAAAGTTTCTGCTTTCTGCCATCCAAAGAAGAATCTCTAATATTAAAAAAACTTTCTTGACCACTGAAATACAAAACATAGATATAGATTCAAAAAACATCTTGTATAACAGGTTGATTTTCTTCACCTTTCTTTTTTCTACTCCAAAGTTTGGAAATGTATGTATAACTTTAGCTTATATAATTTGTCTATTGTAGAAATTATTTTATACTAGTATCCTGTAAGAGCTAAATTATAATTCCAGGGATAATTTCACTACAAGGGTTGAAACTCAACAGAATATCTCGTGAAAAAAAATGCCAAGACTTATATATGCCACTGAAGTTCAGAGACTTTGAGCTTGTGGTGTTGCTTGGCTTGGTTTGCATTTTTTAGGGGGTCTGTGTTTGGTTGATTTGGTTTGGGGGCTTTTATGTTTTTTTCTGTTTGGGTTTTTGTTTCACAGAAAAATAAATGAGATGAGACATTTCTGATTTTTATGATCCAGTCATTTCACGCTGATATAATTGTTCCTGATTCAAGAAATTCTAAATTATCTAGGCATTATACATTAGCATTAGAAACTCAGGAAAACTAGAATCTTCCTCAAATGTCTCTAAACTCAATGAATGAGAAGTCTTGCTTCAATAAGTCTTCCAAATTTATTAAGTTTTTATAGGAGACATAAATGATTGAATTTTAAAAATTAAAAAATTAATTAATTTAAATTTTTGCCTAAAAAATTCACAAGAAAAATACCTAGAAATAGGAAAAAAAAGAAACTCTGATCTGGAATCTGAGAATTTCCAAACACAAGTAGTTTAGAGGAAGCAAAGGTGGGGGGTGTGTGTGGATGTGTGGGTGTGTGTACTGGCTCCGCAAATTCCCAAATGTGCATCTCTCTTCTCTAAGACTGCAAGCCATCCACCTATGCCAGAGGTGAAATTCCACAGTAATCTGAATATGTTTAATGTATTCCTCATGTTGTTCTATCACCAGCAAATTGAGTAGTACTAGAAATGCAGAGACTGCTTTTTCTTGGTATTTCACTCAGAAATATATAATGCTCTGAAAAAAAAAAAAAATCTTTATCTGTCTACCTGTAAATTGAAGAACAAAGGAAATAAAGTGTTTTGTATTCCTGTTGAAGACATTCAAATGTTTTCAGAGAGTGCACATTTTTCAGGTTTCAAGCCCACTTCCACAGTGGTTTGGATTTGTGTAAAAGCTAATTTTTACAAATGCATTATCTGCTCCCTGTAAACCAGAATTACTAATGATATCAAGACAAAACAAGACCTTGATGGCTTCTGTATTAGAGTTAAACCAGTGGTACTTTCTGAGGGACTGAATGTGAAGAACTGAATTTCAGAGACTCTATCTTGTTTCTTCCTTGGAAAAGTCAATATTGCACAAAACAGAAAAAATAAAGGAGGCTTTTTCTTATTAATTCTTTGTTGATTAGACAGAAACACATTAGTTAATGTCCTTTTTTCAAAAACAAAATTGCACAGAGGATTGTGATAAGGTGATTTTTTCCCAGCACAGGTATCTTACACCTTGTCACTGGTTTCTTTGTGCCTACAGAAGAAAGAAAGGCTGGCAAATGCTCAAAACCCCTGGTTATTCACTTGCTGATGGTGGATGGGCACCTTCCCACACTCAGGGATTTACCACCTCCCTGGGTGAGAGGATGCAAACTCTCCTTGGAGAATTAATCTTTCAACTACTACATTTCTGCTACTTCAAGATTAGTGGTTTTCTTTTCACTTCTGACAGAATCATAAATGTCTGGGCCCTGAGGGGACTGTTCCCTGCTCACCCACTCCCCTTGGGACTCCGGTCCACAGAGAACTTCACTGTAAAGTTGGATTTGCTGGTAGCCTTCAACAAAACTATTTTCATATTCAGAGGAGGACCTAAAAAGTGAGGAAAAATCTCACTGCCATTTGATTCCTGATCTCTTGCTGAATTATGAGAGTGTTGATGATGATTTTAAATCCCTTAATAGACATAAATTGGTGTATCAGATGATTGCTTCACTCTCTGTGCTCTGCTTCAATAGCTGCAATCAGCACAGACTTTCAAATGAAATCTTCTTCATTATAAAAGACAAAGGGGAGAAAACAAGGAAATAGATATTCCTGGTTACAGCTCCAAGACTAGAATTTTCTCCTTACCTGAAAACAGCTCAAAATAGTAAAGTTTGAGACAAAAGTCACCTTTAGAGGAATTTTTTTGAAGAAAATGGCAAATGAAGAGAATTGTAGACTGCTTTTGCATAGAATCTACTTCATACTGCTTAATCATCCTGATTAAACTTATTTGTATTTACTGGATGTTTGATTACAAAAGAATACCTAACAACTTTGATAAGCATCTATTGTGGTTTTCATATAAATAAAACAATTATATTCTTAGTTGTAAAAGGTTTTATACATAGCTATTGGATCATAACCAAATGAAAATTAATAACTTGCTAGCACTAGGAGCAATTCTGCTCAAGAAGTTTTTGAAACACCTATTAATCACCTATTAATGCTTAATTTATAAACTTGCTTCTGTAGCCACATTTCTGTGAGGCTCGTTTAATTTTAAAAAGCATTTTTCATTAATTTTATCAATTTATGGTTCTTTGTTGCGGTGTGAAGACTACATTATTCTTTTAAGTCACAGTAGAGAGGAAGCAGAAGACAGTTTAGCCTTGAAAATCCCTGTATTGGAATTCTAACAGTCTTCCAGGCACAACATTTTCCTGCATGTAAATTTTTATGTCTGTTTCCCTTTATGGTGTTTTTTGGAATTTGCACATTTTGTACATTGTGGCAAGAAAGGTCTGCAGTTTTACCCCTCCTGAGTTAAATCTGACTGATAAATAACCATCCTGTAAAATTTCAGAATATTTTGTCACTTAATACTAGGAAAAAATCATGGCCCATGCATTATGTATGCACCACCACTTGAGATGTGCAAGCAGTTATCTGTTCCTGTGTAAACACCATTTATGTCTGAATCTTAGCCATAAACTGTCCCTAAAATGTGAACAGATGGAAAAAGTGGTTTTGTTTCCATTAAGGAATATTGCCTGAGTGTGGAAATTATGATGATCCAACTACAAATGGTAATACTGAAAACTGATTGCAATCTAAATATCCTCCTCTTAGCTGAGATGATGTTGAGGCATGCTAGGAAAGTGATTCTCATTACTTAAGCCCAATCAGAAACTGTCCCAAGACCATGTATCTGTTATTATCCTTTAATAAAGTATCCTAAATGGCTCAAAAAGCTGAAAGGAAAAAACAAAAGAAAAGAAAACAAAATAGCGCCTTCACACTAATAAAAGCTTCTTTGAAAAATATTTCAGGAATTGAAAATAGGGATTTTGAAGAGAGTATCTCAAGGTTATCTTAACACTGTAAGTAGGATAAAATATAAATGAAGAGAATTTTAAATGGATGTTTTAGAAAAATTGCTAAAACCTTCTGAATGTCCAGGAAACATGCAAAGGCTCAATATTCCAGAAGAATTCCATTTAAATTTAGCAACATTTCCTTTATAAAAAAGGACACTAATTTTCTTATTTGACACTTCCATTTTGCAAAAGCTTTTTCTGTTCTGGATTGTTACGTTTGTGCTTTGCTAACATGTTTTGGCTTTCTGGTTTGGCCTTATAGTACTTCACAAATAGAACAAGTTTTCAATTTATTATAGAATATCTGCAGGGACTTATGATAAATGAAGCCAGGTCACTTTTGATCTCCCTATACAACTATATAATGTAGCTTAATAAGATTTATGAAAACAACATGTCTTCTCTTTAGTAAATGTTTGACAATCTGAAGTAGTTTTTGATTTCTAAAATAGCTCAGAGAGCAACTCAGAGAAATATAGGATATGTAGTCTCAATCTTTCTATACAGGGGTATATCAGTAGAGATTTCAGAAAACATAATGAATTAATTATGAATGTAGTATTAATTTTTAATATTGCCCACTGCCCTTTCAATATTTATGTATTTACTAGATGGCTCTTTATAGACAAAGATGGCTTTTCAGGTTGTATTCATATTTACTCATTTTTGTCGTCACTTGGAGTAGTTTTTGGTAACATATGCTTTTAAGAGGTGTCTTTAATATGTCCAAAATCATAAGTGTCACCTATTTTGTTTTCTCAACAAAATCTTTCAGCAGACAATTAAGAGACAATGAAATGAAGAGGACATCACATGCTTGCAAGATGGTATACCCCCTGAAATTGTCCATGTGAAAAAGGAGAGCAAAGTAGACAAAGGAGGATGTGGGGAATAATATGACAGTATACAGGAAGTAATACAGCTTTCTGCCAAATAAATGTTTAATATGAGTAGAAGTGGCAGCAGAGATCCAAAATGCTCACAATCTCCTTCATGGTCATAACATTTGCATAAAGACTGCAGGTATTTGTATCTGTCACTCTACTCCAATTTTAGAACCACAGAATTCAAACAAGTCTTGGACCAAAATGATTCCAAGATCAATTCATGTTATACAGAAATCTCCGAAGTGAGCAACAACACCCAATGTTGAAAGAATGTTTCAAAAAGAAAGTGAGTTTTTGAAGAAGGCAGCCCCAGCCATCTCTAGTAACAAGGGTCTGTCAAATTACACATCTTTCCTACTGTAATCAATTAATATTTTAATAAACTTCCCAACAACAGAAATAATAGGAAAGAAATTTTTATAAGAAGTAAGGTGAATATGTTTTTTGCAAATTTAACACTGAGGACATGTGTTTCTTCTGGTTTTACAATGAAATCAAATTCAAAATGTGCAATTGACTAAATGACTATAGTCACTGGGTTTTTACTCATTTGCACCCTACTATGCAGACTGCTCACTTCAGGTTTTACTATTCGATATAGTTCATATCAGAAAACAATTATTGCAAATTCATTGAAGGAAGTAGCTATGAGAATAAAAGTCTCTAACTTGATCTGCAACATTGCATGAAAAAAAACAGAATTGCGCCAATATCCATTAATGTGCCTGCACTGCAAATAGAGGGCAGGCACATTCTTCTTTAGATCTTCTAGTATTGAGAGAAATTCAAGCTTTACTGGAATAAAATGAATGTTACTATGATTTACATTATTACATTTATACACACAGTTACTGTGTTGAGATAAGAAAAACAAAAGATAAGGAGTTATAAACGTTTTTTTATGAACATGTTAATTAAATGTTCGTTATATGTTTCTTTGAAATAATTCTGTAATTTTGAACATGTTCAGTTTAGTGTAGAATTTTTGTATTATAGTACGTGAAAGGGAAAGAGAGAACACACATTAGATTTGCAACATTTTGTCTCCCGTTACTCTGCTGATCACTGGAACACCCTTTACGTGGTGAAGTATTAATCAGAAAACTGTTGAGGCTGCCTTAAGGAGCACTGAAAATACCAAAAAGTGTACTTAGATACAAGAGTTAACATTACTCTGTATGAACTCCCCAACTCATCAGGGGCCTAAAGAACTCTCGTCTGTTTGGGGAGGCTTATGCTCTTTTCTGCCAAGAGACATGCAAGTAAACACCCTTTTAGAGGGCATTTAATGTTTATTGAACAAACATGATATGCTTTTGAAACAGGTATTTTGAACATTAACAAGTCTGTAGAAAGTTACTAAGTAGCTCAAAATCAGTAATTAGTGCCCAGGATTAAATATGTTATAACAGCTTACTTAAAACTATTCATTTAGCTGCATACATTATGCACATTCTCAAATGCAATGTCATTTCTACTCTCTATGAAATGTATAGGTTCAAAACCTGGCTTTTGGCTGGACATGAAAAGTGGATAACAATTGTAAATTTTTTTTTTTAAATGAACATTTTACTTTTACAAAGTTGCAGGACTATTTCAAACTGGTGTAGAGAGGTCTGTACTAAGAGATACAGCTACTGGACTAAGACAAATAAAGAACAGTTAAAAAATACTTAGAGTATTTTCCTTGGACAATTCATCTCAGTCAAAATACTTCAATTTATTTTTTGTATACTTACTTTGAACTCCATGGGAGCGAACTATTTTCCAGGTTTCCGAGGCTACCTCTTTCACATCCACTTGGTAGTGGTGAATGGGCACACCTCCATGTGAATCTGGTTTATTGAAGGAAACTTTGGCAGTGGTTTGTGACAGCTCTAAAACTTGTACTCCATACGGATTTGATGGCACATCTGCAAAAGTACAAACACAGTTTAAAAATCAGCAACAACCAGACAGACCTAAGCCGCTGATAATGTACCCACAAAAGTCTCCTTAGAGTGTTCAAGGGAGAAAAAAATAATATTGAATATGATGCAATAATATTTGTGTTAGATAAACAATTTAAGCTTTCTACTACAGAGCTGTAAGAAAACCACATTAATTTCCTTGTATGTTAAATTACTGCAAAAACATTTTCCATTTTTGCCTCTCTTTGATAAAATGATCTTTCTTAATAGCTACTTTCATCATATAAAAATGTAAGAGATCAGACTGTTGACAGTATAATTATGTAAAAGAGAATAACAAACTTTATATCAAATTTAACAAAACGAACAGTTACAGCTAATTAGATCATTCAGAGTTTAAATTCTTTTAAATAAGCTTATGACAAAGAACCTTATAAATAATTTAGCCATTTTATGGAATTCTGAAACACAGCTGAATATGTGAATATTTTTTTTTTCAAAGACTGGATTTCAAATTACTAAGAAAATATGTTAATAGAAGGTTTCTTATCCTCTGCTCAGCTTAAGAACTAATTTACAAATCAGGTTGAAAGAAATATTTACTCTGAAATCAAAAGCAAGAGTATATCTTTCAAAGTAGAAAAGATCTATGAAAATAAAGCAGGTGTTTGGAGGTGTTGAAATGCTACATATGAAACAAAAGCAAAAAAATAACATTGGAGTCAGTACATCTTTCAGAATAGAAATATTATATTATTTTTACTATTTGTGATCAAACACATAGAAATCAAAAGACTAGCTTTTTTAATTTTCCTAAATTTTAAAGAGTTATAATTATAAAAAGTGATACTGAAAATGATAAGGAAGATTTTCAATTCTGTGGACAGAATACCAGGGTTTTGAAACACCATTAAATATTTGTTTTCTGATCCATCTGAAAATTATTTGCGTACCTTCTTCTAGATTTGACATTGCTTTTGTCTTCATGTTATGAAAGATATTTTTGTAATAATGGACATGCCAGAATTTGAGCCAAAGCCTGTAATTCGGTTAGTGGTTAATGAACCATTTACATAAAATATTGTCTGTATTCAAAGGCTGTCAGACAGTTGTGAATAAAAAGAAATCAATCTGAGCTTCATCCAGCATTACTACTTGAATGAAAATGAGACAAACAATTGTACAAAATATTAAAGAACATATTTAATGACATATTCAGCCACAAATTCTCAGACACTGCCAAATCTGGTCTAAAGGCACTGATTTCTATAACTTCTTCATTATCAGAAGTTGAATTTTTTTTCAGAAGAACATCTCTGTCAGTTATCAGGCTTGAGTGTTTTTATACAAATATCATACTTCCTACAGCTGGCATTTCTGATTCCAGGTCTCCTGAGACCTCCAATACTTGCTGTTCACTGGGTTAAAACCAGCATAGATTTTATTTATATGGATAAGAAAGTTGTAACATCTCTTACTTAAAGACACAGTATGTGAATCCATTACATTACAGTTTTAGTAGAATTCAAGTCTCAGCTTGAGGGATTCAAACCCTTTCCTATTCCAGGAAACAATTATCAGGATATGGGATTTTGCAAGAAATTTTCACATTTCTTAGGAAGGGATTGAAGATTTGTGACCAGATAGAACATGACCAAATGTAGCCAGTCTGCTATGAATCCATGAAAACATAGACCTGGTTTTTGGATCTCTTTCTAAATGGGTCAAAAAGTTGAGGGGTCTTTAGAAAAAAGAAATTATGTTCAAAAAACATACGGACTGTTTTTTTCTGTGACCACATAGAAGAAGAATGAATTGTATGAGTTGGTTGTTAAGTCAGTATTCACCCCAAAATCAAAAGAGCTTGAGGATTAGAACCAACTTGTGACCAATCCTATTCCTTCAGATTCTCTTTAGAGCTGAGAGAAATAGTTTTTTTTCCCCTTATATAGTCATCAAGTACATAAGCACCACTCTGTGTACAGATGCCTTCCCTCCTGAGCTCAAATGGCAGTGTAAGAATCCCAGCCAAGCAATCCAGGACAGCCATACCTAAAGCAGAATGGCACTGTATGTGGACACCATCACTTGGGAAGATGAATATCAATACTCAGTACTAAAGATGCTCTTTGGATTCAATTACAAGTTAAAGCTGCTGTGGATACCTACAGTATTAAAAATATCTTCTATACTTCTGAAAATTCTTTTTCTCTTATTAAAAGTATTCAAAATAAGCAAAACTAGGGAATGAATGAATACCTAATTTCATTCATACTACTTTTATGCTAGTTTTTGGATGACATTTTTAATAAGCCAATTCCCTGGTGCTTCTGTCTGCATCAAAACAATTATTTGGTCTATAGTATGAATCAAAAATGTGTTATTTACATATCCACTCTCTTCTTGGCTTTCCAAATGTTAAGGAGCCTCTCTTCCTTGTGTATTAATGCCTGTATGTGGTTAACTATAATAAGCATGGCTACTGCAGATTCTAGTATAATTTCTGCCAGAGGAAGATATGATTCCAGTTGACAATAAGCATGAAATGTATCTCCTTTGAAAAACCCAGTACAATATTTAGCATAACTAGTACAATGCAATATGTTTGGAACTCACTGAAGTGTAAAATACATCCACAATACTATTTAAAAGATGTGTCTCACATTCCCAGCCACCCACACATGTAGGTAAATTTTATGCAGTTTTCAAAGTTTAACTATATCAGTTGTAAAGAAGAGAGTGAATCACCTGAAGAAAATAAAGACGAGACACATTCCTGGTGAAAACCAAAACCAAATACTAGAAATACAATCAAGATATATTACAATACCTACTATCTATTTCCAGCTAGGCAGATCTGTAACTTTTTTCCCCAGTGAAGATCAATAACAGCATAATGAATTGAATCTAATTCTGTGGTTCTCTAATGAGTATGAATTTGATCATGCAAGGTATACAGCTTTCTGGTCCTCATCCAGCTGAACATTCCTGCATTTGAGCTGTCTCCTGTCAGTTGCAATTACTTGGAGCATTGCCATGATTTTCGTGTTAGAATTGCAAGGCTTCTGGATCAATGTTTAGCAGGAGTGAAGAATAATTTGCAATACTGTGTATTCTGAAGTCTGTGCCTGGAAGGATAGAGCTGTGGATTTTTCTTGTTCTTTTACATGCTAAAACCAACCAACAAAATGAATCGCAGAGGAGGTTGGCTACAGGCAGTGATCACTAATTCATATACTGTTGTAGATATAAGCTGAAGAACTAATAGTGGAAAAAGGAGGGGATTTACTTTCTATGATTTAAAGATCACTTGGTGATAGCAAAGATTCCAGAATACTTTCTTGGAAGTTCCGCTGCTTTTTTTGTCATTATACTGCTGTCAAAAAAAGAGAAAATTCACCACAAATTCAGCCTTTAAATTAAAGACATAAAACGTCCCAAGTGTCAGACATTTTGTCAACATCATCTTCTTTCCACAACATCTATTTCTCTGTCCAAAATGTCACTATATTAATGTATGATATTAAAGAACTGTGAGGAGCCAATTTAGTTTTGATTTCTGTCTCAATACTGGTTGTCAGAGGCAGGTCGGGTAGGAGGTGCACATGTGACACTTGCCAGAGGCAGCCAGGAGAAATGCCTTGTCTCTGGGGAGTCTTTGCTTGGTCACCATTTCACACCTCACATGGGACAGGCAGTCTGCAGGAGACCACCAAGGATGCTGTTCTCCCCAGAGAGGTTTCTCCAATCAGATGGAGAAAGGTCTCCAGCAATGGACTGCATTGGAAGGTTGGACCGGGCCAATGGTGTCCTGTCAGCAGGAGAGACTTTGGGAGGAGCCAAAGGGTATAAAAATAACTGCTCAACAAGCTCCTGGGGGCTTTTAGAGTCTTGTTTTTTGGCCAGGGGCTTTTCGACTTTGGGCTTGGTGACTGGGGGGGTTTTGTGCCCTGTTTTTTGGGGTGTTTGAGTCTGAGGGCCTTTTGAGTCTTGTTTTTTCGCCTAGGCTCCAGTCTTTTGACGCGTGCTTCTTGCCCTGGCCTCAGCCTGGCTTTTGGATCTCCTGCCCTCGCTGGCTCTTGCTCACGCTTGTGTCTGTCCTGTCTCCCTGTGTCCCTGACCAACGCGCTGCCTCCTTTGCCCCCATGTCCCTGCCTCTGGTGCTAATGCCTTAATGCCTGCTTTGTGTCTCTGTCTCCCCTCTCTTTCTCTCTTACCCCTCCCCTCACTTTCATCCTTTTCCATTTTCCTTCCTCCTGTCTTTTCTAGCCCTCTTTAGTAGGGCAGCTCTGTTTTTTGTTTGTTTGTTTGTACCAACAAATGGTTCTCAGGTACAATGTTGTCTTGGTTGACTTAATTTCATTCTAGACCATCTATTTTTAAAAGAACTCCTCACAGTTCCCCACACTGGAACACGACAAGAATCAAATAAAATCACATAGTATCACCAAACAATAGGTGTAAAATTGCCCCTCATCTATTTTGTACTCAGCACATAACACTGGTTTGCACAAATGGACTTTGTGATACAATGCCTAAATATAATTAGTTTGGTTCCAAAAACAGTATCACAGCTGATGGAGAAGTACACATAGAATTATGAGCTCATATTTGCCTCCACTGTTGTGTAAAGTCTCCTACAATTATGACCAAACTTATTCAATAAATGACCAGTTTTTATCACTGGGGATTTTCTTTTCAAGCTATTTTTTGATAGCTTTATGGAAGAAAATAACTCCCTCTCAGAGTTTAGCAGCCCTGGTATAAACAGAGAAAAGGAAGCGATTCTGTGAGAGTGGGTAGTGGGCTCAGGGATTGATCTTCCAGTCAGCTCTTGTCTCCTGTCTCTTGTCAGTTTGTTCCTACTGCACTTCTCCAGCTTTTCCTTTCTGTACATCTGGCATATATATTGACTGAAAATAACTGTGTCTAAATGCTGAATCTAAATAGCACTAGGACCTTGGCAAGAAAAGAGATGAGGCTGAGGACTAGACTTCTAGAGTAAAAAATCTCTATGAAATAGCTTCTACTTGTACATCCTTAGAATGGGAAAAAAACCTCAATAATAGATCTACATATATTTCTTTTGCGGAATCTCTGAGAGTTCTAGAAAAATAAGCCTTCAGTTAGTAAACTGATTTTTATTAGTTATACCACAGCTAGCAAATAAATACATACATAATAAATTAAAATAAGACATATGCACACAAATCAAAACACTGTGCTATGTTGATAGTTTCATACTTATTCTAATTGAAAATACGTTACTGTTTGGTTAAATTTTAAATAAAAATCCTTTAGCTGATGCTGCTATTATGTGAATGGCAAGTTTTAGAACAGCAAGCTAGATTTTAGGTCTGCCCATATGTTTTTGCGGACAAATAGGCTTTTGGTGGAATATGATTTTCTTTTTCATTTCAATATATTATTTCATTTCAATATACTATTCTCCAGGGAAAATTAAGTCCTACTACTTTGATTTTATTTTACCTGCATGGAAATGCAAATACTTGGTGAAAAAAGGAACATCCATTAACCAGCAGCAAAGTGCCAGCAGCAAAACTACAGACAAATAAATGTCTAAATTTGATTTTAATCTTTGTCACTTGTTAATCAGCCTTTTCATATTTTGAGCATGACTTTATTCCATAAAAGAGGTTACAGGGTGCATTTTCTGTTAAGCTCAATTATGGTCTTTCCCTTGTTGTCATTACTTCCCACATCCACTGACTTTCTGTGGGCACAGGATGCTTAAAGAATATCTAATTCAAAAAAGTAGTGTCAGAGTTCTGAGTATCTAATGAATCATTGACTTTTTGGTTTTTAATTCCCTGTAATATTCCTGTAGGAAGGAAAAAAGTTAAATCATACATGTCTAGCAGACATAGCATCTCTCATTTGCTCAGAGAAGCTGTGGCTACCCCCATCACTGCAAGTTCTTAAGGTCAGGTTGGGCAGGACGTTGAGCACCCTGGTCTAGTGAAAACTGTTCGTGCCACAGCAGAACTTTTAAACCACATGTCATCCCAGAATACAAGGAAGAAGGGGAGAGGAAAGTCTAGGAAGAGTAAGGCTATAAGAGATCCATAGTTGACTTTTTAGGGCTCTAGATTCAGCCCAGCTATACATTCAGCTATGTAAAAAATCTACATTAATATTTTAAAAAAGAGAAACCTTCCAAATTCTCATTTAGCTCTGTCAGGACCCAGGACATTCCTCTGGCTGCCCTGGGTGATTCAAGACCCTGGCAAGTGGCTCAGAGACCTTGGCACAGAGCCAAAAACACCTGTGCTTTTGATTTTAGTCCATGGAGAAAATTACCATCTTTGTGGGAAGATGTACAAGCCACAAGAGTTTGAGCAGAATGATAGTTAATTTGTCACAGGGTGAAAAAGTAGAATTTTGTGGTTTTAGAGTAGGGGTTCAAGAGGTAAGATGGAGGAATCTGGGTGTGCCCTGTCCTTCTTCTCCTTCTTCTTTTCCTCCATCTTCTGTTGTGATGGTGACACTTCTTGATGGATTTAGAGTAGAGACAGACTGTCTAACATAGGTGATAGGATTGGAAAATTATTGCAGATAAAGTACGTGTAGTTCTTATATAGTATAAAAAGTTAACACCCCCCCAAGGGCAGGGGCTGTACCACAACCTGACCTGCTGGACAGATCTCAGCAGGTCAGAGAAAGAATGCAACAGATAAGAAAAAAGAAATAACCTTGAAAAGCAGAACCGACGAAGCTCGACTTCTTCGGTCGCGGGGCTGGGAAAAAGAGACTTTCTAACACCTCGGGGTCATCTCAACGACAGAAACCTGAGATGTCACAACCTTAAAATTTACCATTTTAATATATTGAATTACCTATTCCAATAACATAATCCTAAATTATTGATGACCACGTGTCTTTCTACTTACTTACACAAAACATTTGAAATAATTATACTGAGACCTCAAAAACAGAAGAATGCTTTTCTCCTTCATACTGGCTCCTTGCATAGTGATTTTTCACATAAACTATACATAAACTAGATTTGGAAAAATCTAGGAATATCTGTGCTCACCTCAGCGTCTGAGACCCATTGGGGCCACCTGCCAAGCTGACCTAGCTTGCCAAAATTTAAGCCTCATTTAGATTAAAACCAGAGTGTAAGTAAAGTTCTAAAATACAAGCTGTGGCTGTTGTGCTGACATGAAGCAACTAATTTGCAGTGGCAACAAGTGACTGTGGTTCTTTTCACTGTCTATATGTTATACACATAACATTTTAAAAGCTCAAGTAATGAAAAGGGAGGTCACCCATGTGTTATTTTTAAAACTTGATCACCACAACAGTCAGGTCATGGGCACGTCTGATTAAGCTTTCAACGAAACTCTGAAGTTTCTCATCACCTTCCAGAATGAAACCTCAAATACCCTGCAGCTTCTCAGTTGTTTTGAAAAGTTTAAATGGAATTCAGTCTGATTCAGTAGCTCTGTATAATCTGAGTGAAGAGTCAAGGTTTTTCTATCATACAAATATGGCTGTAAATTGCACATCAATTCTGAAAGAAATCTTCCTTTATAAAAACATCAGTAAGTCTAATTTCTTAAGGAAGGCAACAGGAATAAAGATAATGGAATTTTGACAGTATGATAACTTTCTAAGTAGTAGTAAATTAATGAAAAATGTAGTTTGATTGTGTTGAAATCCAGCAAATCAGAAAATTGAATGAAATATGAAGGAACAGGAATTCCTGCAGAATTTAAAGAGAAAACAATTTAGAAAAATGATCATTATTTGTGATCAAATTTACCTTAGCAGCATACTTTACTTAATGCTGTCTCCCAGCTAGGAATTGTATTTCTTTTTCCCTGACAGAGTCTTTGTAAAATATTCTATGCCCCAGCATTTGGATTTACAATCAAAGCAAGGAGGCAAAGAAGGCTGCATTGAAATGCATTAAATTATTTTATAGGCTTTAATATGGAAAATATCTATCATTAGGCCTTCCTAATTAACCAGAGTGAAGCAACCAAGGTAATAAAACTAGGGAGAAAGGTGCATTTAACATCTTATACTTGTATCTATAATAGTGGTTTTATCCTTCGTATCCCTGATCATTGTCCTTTTCTAGCTGATGCCAGTTTAAGTGCAAAACTTGTAACAGTGAATTACATGTTTGGGGTTTGATTCCAGAAACAAAGTCTATTTAGAAGCAAATGTTAAAAATATCAATGTTTCAGGATACTGAATCTTATGCATTACACTACTGTAAGTAGTGCATAGCAGGTAGTGCATAGCAGTGTACAGCGACATCCCAAATCCAGTTTTTCCAGCCCTGTTCATTATCACTACTAATAAACCTTCTTTTTTTTTCTATTTTCTGCATTTAGTGTCATTATCTAGAATATTTCCATATAGCTCATATTTTACATGATCTCTTCCCATAATTCTATTTATCCTCATTTCTCTTTTTATAACTACAATAAATATTTTTAAGTGTTCATCGAGTTTTCTGAAGAATTGCCTGAAAAAAATATAAGCAAAACATTGCAGAAGTGAAAAATATTAATCTGTTTAAAAAACTGGCATTGGTAATATTTCTGATATAGTTGTATTAAAGAGCAAAAAAAAGTATTGTAGCTTATTTGTTTTCCTTGCATTTCCAGGGGTGCTCATGTGTGGATTTTCTGAAGTAAAATGACAAAATATCATGTGCTTTTTCAATTAATTTTTCAATGCTAATATTCTTTAGTACAATTAATTAATTAATAAATTATAAAAGTAGGGGATATATACATAGTGAAAATAGTCATCATGTAGTATCAAGTGTTACGATGAGACATTGTTCTGCAAATCTAAGAAGAAAAAAAAACCATTCTGGAGAATATATGTTGAAATGCTCTCCCAAGTGTATACACATTTATGAAAAAACAGCACAAAGTGGCAACCACAACATTTTCTCATCATTTTCTCTCCTGAGAGATAAGACCCCAGAGAGATGCAAATGGGGATTTCCTATGATTTATGTTCATGGCTTCAAGAAAAGCTTTTTTTCTCAATGGCCAAATGTAGTTGTCAAAGGAAGGTAAAATCACACCACAGCTAGCACCCCAAATAAGTTGTAAAATGAAGGGTAAGGATGTTCTAAGTGATGTAAAATTGTGTGTCATAGAAATTTGAACCCCACATTTTCCTATTTTAGAAAGCTCAGCTTTTTTCATGGTTCTTCAAAACCAAAAGACATATTATAGTAGAAATGTGAGCTACAATCCCATAGAGATGATGAGAAAAACTTTTAAAACTGTAGAAAGTCCAAGGAGACTATTAATAAATAATGGGGTTTTATAATTCCTGAGACACAAAAATAAAATAATTGCCCCGTGAGCAAAACTTCTCAAACAATAGCAGCAGGCCAAGTCAGAGAACTTCCCTGTGACTGGATGAGCAATGCTCCCCTAAATGTTTTCCTGGTAGGAGTCTAAAGTGGTTTTTTAATTAAAAAAAACCCAAACAAACAAACAATCCCAAAGAAAACAAAAACAAAAAACCACCCTAACAGAATCGCGGGGCTGGGAAAAAGAGACACACCAGGAAACTAGACGAAACAAAAAAAAAAACAAAAAAAAAAAAACACCCAAAAAACCAAAAGAACCTCATACCAACCAAAAAAAATCCCAAAAACCAAAACTTGCAACTAAAAACATTAAGAATCACTTGGAATATGTGTCCTAATGAGAAAGAAAAGAAAAATATATAGTGTTAGTCCATTCCACAAGAAAATATAAATGAAAACACTGCTAAGAAACTCTCATTTGGTCTCAGTTAATAGTTATTTCTGCCAAAGCACAAACATACAGTCATATTTTTCTATTTGCCCTAACAACAATAGAAGGACATAAAAATTTTCAGACATTCTGTAACAACAGGGTGTAGAATATCTCAGAGTCTAAATTATTTCAATCTAGCACTCCAATCAAATTCTACTTTTAAATAAGTAAAAGCACAAATGGAGATAGAAATTCTTTGCTGATGTATTTCAGTCTCTTGTCATTGCTGTTTTATCAAGAAAATATGAGGGAGAAAAAGGAAAAAAATAATTTTCTCATTCCTTCTTACTTTTTACTGTCTGCCAACCATATGTCTCTCTGCTGAAGTAATAAAAATACATTGTTATAAATGTAGGATATAGTAAGAGCAAAGGAAAAAAGGTTAGAGTAATTTTTTTCAAGTTTCAGAAGGCCTTAAAATTACATCAAAAGAAGATTCATATTCTGAGGGAACTGGTTTATTTTACTTCACATTGCAGTTCAGCTCTTAGACAATTAAATTATCTGCAAACAGTCCACAGAATAAAATAAACAGAGGATAGGGTGTCTGAACTTAATGTTGATTAAAGTAGGAAAAAATATTTCAAGAAAAAGAAACAAAATTTTAACTTACCAGCTTGACCAAGTGTATACTCTTGGTATCTTGTTCCTATTCTGTTTGTGGCTGTACAATTATACCGTCCAAAATCACTGTCAGATGTGGGAGCAATCTTTAAAATGAATAGACTTTGTAAATATTAGTTGCTTATTAAATATATATATTTTTTTTAAATCAGAAATTCAAGTATTTTCTCTTTAACCAATATGCAGATGTGTTCTTACTTCAACATATATAGTATATTCTTCAAACATAGACCTAAATACACATTTTTTCATGTTTGACTCCCCCTTCTTCAAATGAAGAAATCTGATAATGGAAAATAGTGATATTGTTCATCTTTAAATTTTACCTTTAAACAATAATTAAAAAAACCCAACCAAACAAAACCCCCCCCACAAAATAATAAACTTTTTTTTTTTTTGTAGACACCAAGTGCCTACGAAGCAGTCATTTTAATTTTCAGTCTTAGCTTGGTATTTTAGTTTTATATCTATTTAGAGATTTTTTTTACTTCCAATAAATGCAAATTACATTTTTGTTGGGTGTAGTTGGAAAACTGAGCATAAGCCATTCAAATAAGATTTATTTTGTAATTACTCATAAGAAATGTGTAGATAGATCAGTTCATATATAGTTGTTTTGATGTTTTGTTCCTTTTCTAAGACTGTTACTTATTAAATTGTACGTTTTAGCCTTAAGTACACTCTACACTACTCACAGTGCTGCCAAACTGAGGACAAAATTATGTTCTGCCACCACACTGATTTCCATTTGAAGTCTTACCTCTAGAATCAGCTTTCTTCCTGTACTGTAGGTCTTCAAATGAGTTGTATTTTTTACAGGTAAAACTAATTTTCCTCTTTTCCACTGAACTGAGGCAGATGGATTTGCTAGCACTTCACAGCTTATATTGATGGGATTGCCCTCCCAAGAGTAATACATGGTTTGATTTGACATGAACGTTGGAGCATCTGGAAAAAGGAAGTAGTACAAAGTTTATTAACCAGTTTAGTAAAACAAGCTGTATACCCATATCCAAGCCTTCATGTTCAATGAAAAATTTCACCTGTTGTGTCAGTTTACTACAGAATATGGAAGTATTAGTATTCAACCATGAGTTTGTTGGGCTTTTATCTTGGTAAGTTTCTCCTCTCCTAAATGGTTTCAGCTGAACTTCTTGGGAAAGAGAATGCCTGTCAAATATATTTAACTTTAGGCAATCACAGGCCGTTGAAAGACACTCTCTCAGAAATGAGGAAGAGCGTTTCATCTTGAGGATGACAAATTCTTCAGCCAGACCCTCACATGAAAAAATGAGGTTACCTAAAAACACCTGTCTGCTCATGTGCTGATTTTATAGTGTCTTCTTTAGCTATGCAGAAATTACAATCACTCCTCAAATTTTCTTGTGCTACAGCTTCATTCATTTCTGGCTGGAACTTTATTATACTTTAGGAAATCTTTTTAAAGAGAGATGTTTATTTGTGGAAATAAAACTTCAAAAAATAGCAAAAGAATACAAAAAATATTGCAATGTATTCTACCTAGTGCAAAAAATATATTGTGTGTACATTATTTAGGACAATCTTTCTATCAGTTCCTCATGCAATTATCAAGCTACAGCCAAGGAAAAAGTTGGTGTGTTTTTCTTACAAACCTGACTTGTTCGTAAGAAATATCTGCCTTAAACATATACCAAACACTGAGTCTGACACAGAGGAAATTATTGGTTTGCAAAGTAACTGTGATCTTCAGACCACAGTGCCACAAAGTGACAAGACTTATTTCTTTATTCACTGTTTCTCTGGAAAGCAGGAAGTGTAGTGATCTCTGTAAAATGAAAGGGAGTAGCCTTTCCCCCCTTCTTCTTATGTCTTGGGTGAATAGTGCCTTTTTTCTATCAAATATTGATTTGTGTTATTTCCTAATTTCAAAAATCTTTTAACAGTATTAAAAAATTCTTTATTCACAGAAGCTTTCTTAATGCTTTAATTCCAAAAGAGAATTATCAGTTATAGCTGTTGCAATGGTATCTCTTTTTAATATCTAAGATACATACATGTTTTCATATGTGTCTCTGGAAAATCTATTCTAGACCTCTCACACACAGTTTAGTTTTAGGCAAGAAAGTTCCTAATAGGCATATCAGAGATGAGAACTGAGCATCTTTAGTATGAAATAAAATTTAACTTCAGGAATGGTTAAGAACAACTGGTTTTTTTCTTCTTCTTCTTTTTTTTTTCCTGAAGTGCACATTTTCAACTTCTTCCTGTTTGCCTCTGTCAAAAAGCATAACTTTTTTTGATGACATATGCTGCTGCTGCTGCATCTAGGCATACAGACTTTGAGCAAAAAGAACTGTTATCAGTGCAAGTTTTAAAGCACGGATCAAAGCTACATTGCTCAAGGCCAGCAGCATTTCCTTTAATAACTGTTCAGCCCTTATTTTTGTAGAAAAACAAGCATTTTCATCTAAATAAGTAAAGCTTGCTTGGCTATGAATTTATTTACGAGACACAGAAGTTCATCTTTCTGCTCCAAGAGTTTTAGTAAGTAATTCTAGCGATCCTGTTTTTCACAGACCTTTAAATACCCCATATTTCAGCAGCTAAACAGTTTAATGCAAAGAACAGACTATCAAAGAGTCTTCAGAGTGTGACATCTTACACTACTAGAGAATGTGAAGAAAAATGCAGACTGCATAAGCGTGTTTTATGGTTAGCTATGGTCAAGAATCTCAGAATACCAAGGCACAGAGCCTTGGCTTTTCCTCTGGAAATGAAGTTCATGGTGGGAATCACTTGTAGGAAAACTGTAGAAACTTATTTCTGCATGTTCAATAGATGGATCAATAGCATGTTCAACAAATAGATTGGAAATCTCATTAGAGTCTTCGTGAGGTTGTTTCACAAATTTTATGTAAGCACTGTCTTCCAGTGTGCAATTTCTCACAATTTCACTCCATTTATGAACACTGGCATGAATATTGAAGATTAAAAGATACTCTGAATCTGAGAAATCCTCCTTCCTAGACAACATTATGTGGTTTGATGCTCAATAAACATGTGGCAAACTCATATCCTATTTTAAGACTTACAAGTGAAAAAGAAGTATACACTTCTATAAGGCAGATAAAAGCATTTAAGAGAATAGGGACTTCCACTTCCAATTAAGAGAATAGGGACTTCTCTCTTCTAATGATAAATTTTGGATGCCCATTGTATATATTTTTTGATATTTTAAAAGTATAGGTGAATTATGGACTTCCATCTTTACAAAGCTACAGGCATTAGCAGTCATAAACACAAAAAACCACAAATAGGACTAAAAGTCTATCAAATAAAGATATATCTCAAAATAAACAACTCACAATTGTAAAGCATTCCCCTCAAAAAAGAGCTTTGTAATTTCCCTCTCAAAAATCTGTGTAAAAATGCTTTGCAGCCATTTCCCCAGCAGTCAAGAGCTCCAATATACAAAAAGAAGAGGACTGTACTAATGACTTGAAAGAGAAAGATTATCTTAAGACAGATGATTTTTGATTTCCCAGTCAGGAACAGATTAAGATGCCTGGAGTGATGACATTTTACAAAAAGAATATAATTCTGGAAATAATTTTCTTTTTACAGTACAAATAAAAAATAATTTACATTTCTTATGAAACCAAAAAAACTGAATTGGAAGGGAATAATTTGTGTATAAAGATAACTTGTTTTTTCTTGTATGCTTTTCATCACTAAATGCTGTTTAGTATGCTTTAATGGTTACAGAATAAGTATTTATCAAACATAAATACACATTATGTTTAATATAAAAGAATCACGAATAATAGCAAACCTAAAAGCAAGTCTTTGAAAATATGTCTGACTATATTATATGTCTACAAAACCTGATTCCATCAGTTTTATAATATAACAAACAAATTAACATTAATAACCAGAATATTTATCACAAAGGTCTATCAATTGAAAATGAAGTAAAACCAAGTAGAAATGAGGAGGTTCTATGTAAGGATCTTTAAATGCAATATATTTATTGTTTTAAAAAATAAAAGATTCAGTGGAAATCAGTTAGAAAATTAGAACCATAAAAAATAATAATGCGCTCTGCTTAGCTTCTGTGTAACTGAGAATTAATTTACACCTGACAAAATTCAATGCAGGGTGCAAATGAACTGTTCCTTTTAAGCTTTTTTACATAAAGTAAAAAGTTAAGATGACATACTAGAGTTCCGAACAGATAAGTAGAAGTAGGAGCTTGAATACACTCCATAAAAAAAAAAAAAAAATCAACCCTGATGATATTTCTTATATCTGACCTTTTAGCACTTTACTGAAAGCAAAAAGTAAAATCCCTCAGAGCTGAAAAAAAATTCAAAATTTACCATTAATATGATATGATTTAATAGATGCACACAATATCATAGAATAGCACAGGTTGGAAAGGACCTTAAGGATCACCCAGTTCCAATCCCCTCTGCCATGAGCAAGGGCACCTCCCACCAGGCTGCTCAGAGCCCCACCCAGCCTGGCCTTGAACACTTCCAGGGATGGAGCAGCCAAAGATTATCTGGGCAATGTGCCCAGGGCCTCGCCAACCTCATAACTAAAAAGAGTTCTCCCTAAAATCTAATTTCTGATAACTCTTTCAGTTTAAAACCATTGTCCTAATGCTATCACTACAGATAAAGTCTCTCTTTTGCACATGGAAAGGCTGCAAGTGTCTCCTTGAAGCCATCTCTTCTCCAGGCTTATCAACATCAACCCTCCCAGGCTGTCTCCATAGCTGAGCTGCTCCAGCACTCTGATCACCTTCATGGCCCTCACCTAGACCTGCTCCAGCAAGTCCATGTCTTTCTTGTATTTGGTGTCCCAGAGCTGGATGCAGCACTGCAGGTGGGGGTCTCACAAACATTGGGTAGAGGGGTAGAATCACTCCTCTTGACCTGCTGGCCATGGGGCTCTGGATGCAGCCAGGATGTGATAAGGTCCATAAGGTTTTAAGGTTCAACTATGAAAGACTGAATATTGTTTTGGAGAGATTAGGCAATCCAAATGAAAAAGATACCTTGAAAGAACAAAGACTGTATCACAAATATCTAAAACTAAACCAAGCTATTCTATGGGTGTAGGATTCTGTAGAAAATTATAAATTTAGAATGGCATTTTAGAGAAATTAATGTTATAATACCAGCATCAGCTGAACTCAAGCTGATCATTTTGCCAAGCAAGAGAGAAACCAACAGGTTGGCACTCCAGTTAGAATGAGTCCTGGATAACCTGTGTAAGAAAATTATTTAAGAGAAGCAAATTCTGACCTGAAAGCTGTCTCTAGCATTTATATATCCGTGTTAGTTATAATGTCCAGGAACAGTGATTCAAGAACAGACTAATACATCACCTGCCTTGTCTAGAAAGTAATTAAATTAAGGATGACAAAGATCCAGCTCTGGTGTATGTTTGGTGTCATACACAAAATTAGATACAGCAAATTACCTGATTCAGTACATGTGTCCAGACAACTATAATGGAAGACCGGTGTGCAGAATCAGATTTGCACTTCTTAATTTAAGAACATAGGTTTTCAAAATGTGGCTCTTTGTTCCCCTGGAACATGTAATAAAAATATGTGACAGATTGTCAGGTCTAAGACTCTGGGACATTTCCTACAGTACATTATTGGAAGCCTTGCTCTAAAATGATTAATGTTGGCATAAGTTTCCCATCATCAAGGACTTTAATAAACCGCATCCTCTGGCAAATCTAGTACTGTCCTTGCCATCGATCCTGTAAAAGTGCCTGAATTTTTTGTAACTCTGCCACAATTTAGTTAACAGCCATCTATCTTTCTCTTGCACTTTCTCCCTCATACCTTTTTCAATAGTTAATATTTTAAAATTAATAGCTCTTCCTTGTATACAAAGTAGAAGAACCTCCACAGGCAAGTACAATAACTGTCACCTATTCATTTGCAAGAAGAAATCATATTAGAAAACCTTCAAAAATGTGGTTAGGTGACTATATTTTAATCTATAATCATTCTTAAAAGAAAGACAAGAATTGGAAAACTTCAGCTACTTACTGCTACTATCACAATCATGTGGCTGTAAGAAAAAACATCCAAGACCCACCTAAGAAGTTTCCAAATAGAAAAGGTAATGAAATTAATCACAAATTGATTTTAAATTGCCATAATTATTAGCTATAACCAGAGGAGTCTTTTTTATCTGGAATCCAAACTATGATTTCAAAGTTTTGAGAGGTACATGTTTCTCTCAAAGCAAGTGCAGAAAACATCACACTTGTTGTAAGACTTCCTTTTCATTGCCCCATTCTCTTGTTTCCTCTCAAATTTCACTAAAATATGACATTGATATTCAATAATATATCGACTGATGCACTATTGACTGATTATATCTTTATGGAGAGTAAGAGCCCCCTCCTACTGGCAAGCAGTACTAGTTCCTTGAAATCTTAACTTGGGTATTATTTTTAATATTCAAACACCACACCAATCGCTCCATTTCCATGAGGTACTTTTTGCTAGATGCAAAGAATGTTGATAATTGCACATTAAATAATGTTGGGCAATGAATGCATGTATGGCTCAGGTGCTTGGTGCTGCCAGAATTGCAGAAATTCGATGCACCTATTTTTCTTTGAATTTCATTTGACATTAAAGAATTGTATTTGTTTTTACTTAAAAAACAAACAAAACCCCCCCCCCAAAAAAAAAACCCCAAAAACCACAAAAGCCAAACTGATGCCCAAGAAATTTTAATTTCATAGAAATGTCTGCTTTGAATTGATACATCTCTCTAAAATTACCTAAACTAGTTTAAATAAGGAGGAGAAATTCTAAAGAAAACATAGCTAGGTAAAATAAGTAAAATAAGCCACCAGTGATGTACAAAACAAACTGTTTGCATATGCCTATTAATCATTTTGTATGCCTGTTAATCACCAACACTGGCTATCAGATCTAGGACAGGAAGATTCCCCCTACAGATCCATCACACTAGCAGCAATTTTCATTTTAGCAATAAAATTAGCAGGTGCTGCCCATTGTTAACACATTGTTCTCAAATGATGCCAATTTGTATCAAATTTTCAACTGCTCCATGTATTCCAGGACAGAATTACTGCGATAATTTAGTATGGCCTGACTTCTCCATCAAATATTACATTACATTATTGTCTCATAGGCAGAAGTGAAAAACTGCAATGTTTTTCTCAAACCAAGATTCTAACCCCGTCTTTCTTCCTGCTCTATGTGTCACATTTCCAGAACAAAATCCAGTCTTTACCTTCCATATTTTCCTACTTGTCACCCTTACCTCCACATGCCTCCTTATTGATATCATCTCTCCATTCCCTAATGTCTGTGTCTCTGTCATACAATCCCAAATCATGTATGGAGCAAGGACTCTTAGCCTTTTCATCTCTTTACTTAATTTTTATATGCAGTGTTGTCCAGAAAACAACAAATAAAATCTCTAAAAATTTGTTTTGTTGAAGTTTCAAATTTCACTGCCACACTTATCATATCACATAATTATTTTCTTCATTATACTCAGATACCGTGACTCTGCTTTGATGGATCTGTCTTGGAGGTATAAGAAGGCCACAATGCCTGTTTTTCATTCACACGGTATTACTTCGTAATATGAATTACATTTCATATAGTGTGAAAATACTTGTGAAACCATTTAAAATTTATCATATTCATTATCAGCGTAAATATTTAAATTTCACAATGTAGAACAATGCTCAAGGAGGCATCAGAAAATTCTTCCTTGTTTTTTCTTTTTTTTCTACCTTTACTTTTCACAAATGCATATATGAAAATTTATGACAGTAAGAAAAGATGTTGAGGCATATATATCCATTAATAACTAAATTTTTAGACAAAAAAAACCCCAAATTATTTTATTCTTTCAAAATTGTGCTTTTCTATCAAAAAAAAGTAGCTAACATGTTATTAAAAATCTACTTTAAATTACAGTAAATTAATTGCAAGATTAACCAAAATAAATATGCAGTAGAGAGCTCTGTTCGGTAAAATTTTATGATAAATTTCTAATATGAATATCATGCTTAACAAGTGATTAACATATATTTAAGCAAAATGTTTTTAGGATGGAATTTTTGTTTCAAAGTATTTTTACAGTCTTTTGGGCTAAATAATAGGTAGATTTATTATATAGATGAATAATTTCTACATTTTACCACACTGTTGTAACATCAGAAAAAGACAATGGATGCATTCAATTCTGCTTCATTCTGGGAAGTTTGGTGAAATAGTTTTGAAAAGTGTCTGTATGTGATAAACCTCATCTTTTGCACAGAATTCAACTTTCTTATCCCCTTGAAGTCGTGGCAGTGGCACAGTAAACTTTCTTCTGTGCAAGTGCGCAAGTGGAAAGAAGAAAAATGGTAAATCTTACAACTGACATTCATAATATGTCAAAATTATCACACTTATTTCATGATGTTAAAGGTTGACCTTTTCCATCTTTGCTTTCTCATTTTAACCTATAAATTTGACAAGAAGAAATGTAACTAACGCCAATAGTACTTTATTAGAAAAGATGGATTTTTTTTCTATACAATTTCAATATTTTGTTTCTCTTGAATGTTTTTTTCCTTTAATTTGTTTATTTCCCAGGCCATATGTTTGTATTTATTAGTGTTGTTTTCTGGCTGTGATGACAGGATAGAGCTGGGTCCTCATGACTAATGGATGAAGGGAAGGTATAAAGAAGAAAAAGTCAGGATTTTTCAGTGGTGTCCAGTGACAGAAAGAGGCAATGCCATTCTGTGATTCTGTGAGTAGTGATGGCATGTTGCTGCACTGATTTCTTTTAACACTGATTTCTTTTAAATACAAATTATGAACTGTTTGAATTTATCATGATTTGTGATAGCAGTAGGCAGCTGGAACCTTTTGTGACATTTATCACAACATTGAGGTTTCCCAGAGAATTGTGGATGATCCATCCATGGAAGTGTTCGAGACTAGTTTGGAGGAGCTCTGAGCAACCTGGTCTAGTGAAAGTAGTCCCAGCTCATGGCACAGGGGTTGGTACTGGATGAACTTTAAGATTGCTCCAAACCAAACCATTCTATGATTCTGTGACAACATTTGTGACATCTTGAACACAGTAGTAGCATTTTCACCAACTGAAAGCCTTTCTTCCTTGAAGGTAAACACAATTTGTAGCTCAATCTGTTGAATCCACTTTTAAGTAATGTTGTATATGTTTTTGGAAAGATATAAAACTAAACTGCATGTAACCAAAGCATCCCACTGAACTGCAGTGCAATACAGCTAACGCACAACAATGAAACCAAGTTCAATACTGCAACAGTAATGAGGTTGGTTTCAAATTTTGGCATGGAAAAAAAAAAGCCAAAACAAATACAAAGGAAAAGACTGTTATTGATAAGCAATACAATAGTATAACAAATACTGCACAGTTTTCTTTACAGGTAAAGACTATACTTCACATTTTGCATGATAATTTTTTGGTACTTAAGTAATACTTAATATTACTATAAAAATCATGTTTGGATGAAAAGCAATATTAAGAAAACATTCATGATCCTGGAATACACTAAAAATTATTTAAATGCATTTTTTCAGAAATTGTTTTTAAGAAATAATTTTTATCAACTATTCACATGGCTGATCTCATACAAAAATGTACCACATTACTCAATGCCATATATTTGTCATAGATGATTCTATCTCAAAACATTACTCTTTGCGCAGTGTGAGGAAATAGGCATTTTTGGACCAACTGGCATACCTAATAGTTGCAGTATCAGTACTGAAATTGAGAGGTTTAACTAAAATAGTGATGTGAAAACTGGTAATTCCAGCTAAAAAGGCCCCTTAGTCAGGATGCTTCCTGGATAGTGCATGGGAAAATGGAATTTTTCAAACGATGTAGCTCAATGCCTTTCTCTGATAAAAGGAGTACTGTCCAAAGGAATTTTCACCTGGTGATAGAGAGCAGTCAGAAACAGTAACATCTTACATGATGTGTGCACCTGGGAGGACAAAATGAAGTGAGGGTTGTGAAAACTTCCAACAGGTTAATGACAGTTTGAACACAATGAAGGGAAAACTGTAAGAGCACATAGAGAATCTTTCAAAGATCATAAGTGTTGTTCATTACTCCTGTTTAAAGCTTTTCCAACTTAGTAATGATGTAGGGGCACCCTAACTAATAATAAAAATGTGGTGAAAGATGATCCAGCACACTGAACATGCAAAAATCAAGATTTTTCTTCAGTGCTATTATGCAGTGAAAAATTTTTGAAACCCAAGACCTAATGTGTTCTCTCATCAGAATTTTTGTTTTAGCCAGGTCTGTATTATGCTTTTAAAGACAAAAACTGCCTCATGGAAATGTAAACATTTGTATAGCAAAACTATCTTTGAGAGACACCTGATATTATAAGCAAAATCAAGTTATAATTCACTAGGGTTTATATATTTAAATTCCTCAGGCTGTCTTGAAAACTTCATCTTAGCATATGGCCAGCTTTATCTTTCATATGTATTTCTCTAATATTTTTAATTTAAAAAATAGTTATTCCTCTATGATAAATATGTAGATAATACCTATAGACAGATCTTAATACCCAATACATATCATATATTCCACCGTACATATCATATATTCCACTTTTCAATTGATTGCTTGCTATTAGTCTCATCCAATACGCACTAGGCTTCATACTTAAAACCAAATTTTGAAGTTAATGAAATCCATTAATAAACAATATTTGAAAATGGTATTTTATTTTGATGTAATTTTTATTTACCTTTCATACTTTATATAAGGAAAATTAGACATAACTAAACACAAAGATGATTTGGTAGGAAGAAATATTTGAAAAGGCCCCCTGGTTCCCTGCAATTCATATCTTCACAGCATTCCCTTCAGATAAAAGCCAGGGTTAGCTGTTCCCTGTTGGTATCAAACCTAATAATCTCCTTGTCCTAGAGAACTGCTCTTATCACCAGGAGCAACCCCAACAGAGAACAAGGATAAAGCACGGAAATTCTATGTAATCCTACTGCCAGTTTAAATCTCTGATAGGGGTCAGTGAGTAAAAGGACGAGACAGTGACACCAGAGCACTCAGTGCCTTCACTAGGCCTGTTTGACTGAAGTGGCATTTAAGGATGTGATGGAAGCAGTTTCCTCTCCTGACTACACAAACTGTCAAATACAATAAAACATAAAGAAAAAATGCTGTAGTTTTGTTACTAACTTACAGAAAGGCATATATGCATTGTTTACTTCCATCTAGAAACTAGAGGACAATATCAAGAATTAATTTCTGATTACCTATTTATATTTTAATTTTCAAATAGTTATTGGGGGTTTATATAAGAATTTTATTAAAAATAATTCAAATTTCTGTTAACACAGCTTAACTGCAAGACTGAGCCATACCTTAATAAATTCTCAAAAACTGTTTGGAAGAGAACAAAACCAAACTAATGGAAGAGAAAAATTAAACTATTTTGAAGGGTTTAATGCAATTTTTAAAATGAAAATTTGGGAAAAAAATGTAAAATTCCTGATAGCACTGTT
The DNA here is from genome assembly GCF_017590135.1 of Pyrgilauda ruficollis. NCBI lineage: Eukaryota > Metazoa > Chordata > Aves > Passeriformes > Passeridae > Pyrgilauda > Pyrgilauda ruficollis. The sequence continues at coordinate 1,430,351 of NW_024508324.1, read as the reverse complement.
TGTAGCTGCAATTATTATGCTGAAGAAATGCCACTTGGGAAATATTACAAGGAGAATCAGAACTATTCGATATTGACTTCATTGAATCCTCCCATTTTTAACAGCTTGCTACAAAAATACAAATTAGTTGTTTAGTTTTTGAACCTGAATCTTTTGCTCAAATTCCCAAGCCTGCAACTTATGAAGTCCCATGACTGGAATGACAGATAAGCATGACACTGCTTCATGTAGGAAGATACTGGGGAAAGGACTGTCAGAGCTTAGGACAACCCAGCACTGGGTGGAAATGGAGGCAAGGAGGTGCTGAAAGGCTCTTTGAAGGGGCTGTTCTGTTCCAGAAGTTTATGTCGGAGGCCAGACTGATGGGAGATGAGGCTGCAAAGAGGCACTTCCTCCTGGGGACATTATTTCTAAGAACAGGAGAACTCTTTACCATTAAACAAGTGTTTTCTTTCCTGGGCAAGACAAATAAGTCATATTTGATGCTTATATATCAGTGCAAAGTTATTTGCAAAGGAAAGCAAAAAATTTCTCTGACTCAATCAGAACATGAGACAGACCTATATTATATCACCTCAGAAACACTTGCTTTGCATCATAGAACTACTTGACTTAAAGGAATTGAGGAAAATTGTATTTCTGTTAGTCAAACAATGCCTGTGCTGGAAAAAAAATACATTTGGGTTAAAGCTCGCTGGCAGTTGAGTATTTAAAACTTAAAACTCCAGTTTTAGAAATATCATAATAAATTATTCTGTTATACATTAAAAGTAACCATTACAATGTGTGATTTCTCTGATGGTAGAATAATATTTCTATGTTCTTTATAAACTGCATTTCCTCAGAGGATTTTAGAACTCTAGAAAATTTTATGCTGTATCAAAAACTGTGTGTAACAAGACATAAATTCAGACTTTAAGTTATTCCATTTTCTCATAGACTGTATTTTATTGTTCCCACACATATTCAAAATTAATTCTACCATACCATAAAAAGATTGCTACTTTGAAATTCTTTCCACATCATCTAAAACTTTCACCCTGAAAGGTGTTTTAGGTTATAATAATGTATTGTATCAATGCAGAGGTTTTATTATACCCTCTGGTATGAATTCTGTATTGCTAATAAATCCTTAAATTTCAATTCTCCATGATTCATAACATGTGGTGCAACATCTCTCTCTCTTCTGAATACAAAATATATTTATAATTAATGCTAAAGCATAGTGGCAACACAACCACAATCAAACCATGTATTTCATATCATGATGTTGAAAGTTGGCAGAATTTTAAAGAAACTTCACTTAATTTGCATTTTTATCTAGTTTTTTTTTTCCTCCTTTATATACATATAAAAGGTTATCCTTGCATGCATTAAAGAAAACAAATATAGCAAATTAGGATTGATTTCTTAAGTCTTCTGGTTTGGCAAACCTCTCCATTCCTAACACCTAAAAATTCTTTTGATCATTCCTCATTTTTCTTTCAGATTTATATTCTATGCCACAATGCAATGCTTCCCTGCCAAAAAAGAGCACACAACTATAGTGAAAGCACTTTGAGAACTCCTCAGAAAATCACTCCATGATCTGCAATCATTACTTTTATTTCTGTGCCACAGAATCCTATTCCAACTTTTATCTTTCCACGGGGAAGAATTTTTCTATTCAAAGACTCAGTTCAAACAGGCTCATGCAAACTCTACTGGAGATGCAAAATAATTGTATCTAGAAATTTCTAGATAAATGAAGCAACAATGAAATTAAAAAAGAAGGATTTTTTTCTTGTTTTCATTTTTTGAAGACCATTGCTCATGAATTTGAAGAAAAAATTGAAGAAGCAATTACCCAATTAATTTTTTTATATTTCAGATTTATATCATCTGATTAGCTTCTCAAGCATGAGACTCTTCTAAGCAAAAATAATCTCCTTTTCTCCTGGATAAAGTGCAAGAGCTTGGAATAAAGACAATCTCTAAAAGAGACTGTTACAAACATGATAACTCCAGGAGGTTTTATAATAGTGGCTAGACACCATTTAGGGATTAGTAAATCAGAGGACTCAGAAACAAAAAAGAATCTTGATTCTTAGAAGGTTAAGCTCAAGACTTAGCTGCTGCTCAAATCAGTCTTTACTTTATCCCGCTGAATACTTTTCCTTCCCAGCAGTCTCAGCTTACTTGGAGATTTGAAGTTATTAAGCTTAGCCTTAAGTTAGAGGATAATAACACTGGAATATGATTTCAGAAGAAACCCTGTCCTACTTAAGTCACCAACAGACCAACAAGAGTCTTGTTAACTTCAGAAAAAACAGGATTCTTCCACAGAAGAATGAGCTACAGAACATGCTGTCTTCATTTATGCAAGTTTTTTTTTTTTTTTTTGAATATTTTAAAACAGATTTAAAAGAGAAAACAAAATATTAGAACTTACATTCAATATCAAGGTACATGCTCTTTTGGTGCCCACCAATTCTACTTGCCGCTTCACAGTCATATCTCCCTGAATCTGACAACTTCACATCTTTAATATGCAGTGACGACTTTCCATGCTGCCCTTTGACTTCTATACGGCCATCTGGGCTCTGTTTACATTGATTCAGGAAAAAAGAAGGTTTTATATGTTTATATATGTATATCAATGTAGAATTTATATATTAAACACTACTGATAAGAATGACTGAAAGCATCTCTTCACCTATAGTGAAGTTATTACTGACAGCTAAGCAACTTCTAAATTGTCCAAATAAATTAAAAAAATATGGAAAAACATGTTCTCTTTCTAGGCAGTATAATAAAAGAAATAAGTACATGCTTAAAGGAACATTGTCAAGGGAAACCACAAAACTTATCAATTTATAACAGCAATAGTAAAGTCCATACTCAAAACTTCTTTATGATCTCTCTCACTCACTGTGTTATGATGCTGTTAAGAAAAATGCATAGATACAACACTATATCTTAGATTACACACAGCATTATCTCTGGTCCTTACAACTGCAGCTGTGAAACTGAACAGAAGTAATGCCTCAGACAATGAGCAAATCCCCAAAACTGTTAAAAAAACTTGAACCATAAATGCAGCTAGAAATTCTGGATTTCAGTTTCTTTTTATTACATGGAAAAGGCATGAAAAAATGAATGCTGCCTTTCAATTTTCTAGAACACAAATTTTATAAAAAATACTTATCCACAATGACTCACCTTGCCCCTCCCGTCCCTCCCCACAAAATTATTTTTATTTAAAGCATATACAAATATTAGGTAAAACTAAACAAAATAAAGAAAAATTCCTCTTCTTGATGCTTCAAACTTCATGAAATATTCTGCCTGAGGAAAAAGAAGTTATTTTCTTCTGCTCTTTACTTAAAGCATCATACAATACTTGGACTGGAAAGGACCTCTAAAGCTCATCTCATTACAACTCCCCTGCCTGGGCAGAGACACCTTCCACTAGATCAGTTTGCTCAGAGTCCCATCCAACCAGGCCTTAAACATTTCCAGGGATGGGACAGCCACAGCTTCTCTGGGCAACCTTTGGGAAATTTGTTGTACTTTGTCATCTCTCACTTCTTTTGCTTAAGGGGAAAAAACCTCCAAATGTGATTAAAGATACTGATGTTAACCTACCTTCATTATTATAAGGTGGAAAAGAGATGAGAACACAGTAACTATTTCTGTGCATGATGTTACACTTGAAGCAGATTTTTATGTTTAATTCTATAATACACACACTCAAGTTTACTGCATATTACACTCAATACTCACCAAGTGGCAGCTGATGTTTAAGTGTCTGAGCTTTTAACTCATTACAATTGTTCCTTGACTTACTAAAAGAAATATGTCACAATTTAGACCTTAAAATATTTGATGTAAAGCAGTCAAATGAAGCATGCTGTTTATCATGATTTCTATAGAAAGAAAAGTATCCTGACCCTATGTAAGAATCCAAGTAGACTGAATTTTGTTTCCTGTGAAAACAGCTCATCATAGGTTGTAAATTAAAGTTCTTGAATTGTAACCCAGAAGCCAACATAAACCTCTTTGGATTGGTAAAAATTAGCAACTTAGATCACTTAACTATCAATTTTAATACTGAAAATTCTATTTCCACAATATCATCAAAAAAAGGAAAAGTTATGATGTTGCTAGTAAACATGTTACAATAGTGAACACCATGGCTTTTGGAAGGAATTCCTCGGCTAATTAAAATGCAATTTCTTTAAAAAACCCCATTGTTTTATAATTTCTGACACAAAGCCAGATTTTTATATATGTGAAACATAAATATAAATGCTTATTTATATAATATTATATCTATTGTTTATATAGATGTAAAACAAGTACATTCTATGGCACAGTTAATATCAGTTATGAGTATTTTCTTCTTTATTTAAATATTAAGCATATAATTCCATGGTCAAACTCCATTATTCCTACCTAAAATGCGCATACACTTCAGAAATTTAATTTCTGATTTTACCTTGATGACAAATCCTTAAGAACTTACATTTAAAATGGTGAAACAACCTGTGACAATGAATCATAGATACAATAGTAAATACTGTATTAGTGATTCATTAGTTCAATACTAATTTTAAATACTTTAATTCACTAATACATATTTCACTATAAGTAATTCCAAATATCCCTAAGCACATATGTGAATACTAACAGATGTAATACAAGAAAATAATAATAAAATAAGCACAAAGATCCTTAAATAGGTTTCACAGTAATTTCTCAATGTCCTTTTAGTTTATTTAATTATTTTCTAGTACTGATGAAAAAATTTTGACTGTACTCAGTATGATTTTCTTATGTTCTCACATTCTCTTATTCAAATGTAGATGATGTAATATATCTTAGATTTATAGGCAGAACAAAACTCAAGCTATAAATACTAATAAATACTCTGAATAATAGGAAATTTTCATATATCATTTATTCTTATAATCAAATATATGGCAAGAAACATTGTAAGAAGGATTTACTAGTTTCAAAGTCCATAAAACAAATAAAACAATGATAGGCAAGAAAATTGCACTAGAATCATCATAAAAATATGCATTTACTAAAACCAACTTCTACTTTTTTTAGGTTAATGTGTTAAAACTGCTTACTAAATCAAGCAAAATTTCTAAAATGTGTTCTGCTTCATTGCTTATAGTACATATTATACTGTGGCTTTTTATTAAACAGTTTAAAAAGTCCTGTTCCCTGAGTCTATTCTGCAGATGGATTGGTGTACAATTCCATAATTTATTTCTTTTACAAAGATACTACAATAGCTGATTAGAAATATACTGATGTGCTGGCATTCCTGAAGAAAGAAACACATGAAAGAAAAACAGGGTGTAAATACAGACCAAGAAAATTCCATTACAAACAAAGAAACAACTAATTAAACAAATAAATATTTGAAAGGCAATGTTTTCATGCAGGTGTCTCTAGCTGTGAGAGGATTCCCAGAATATGAGGGAGATTACCACATCCAAATCAAAATTGTAGTTAGTATGGTGAAGTTTCACAAGGACTTCAAAATACTGGTGTGGCTGTATTATATTTCTTTATGGTATAAATCAGACAAGAGACATCTGGGTTAATGATTCAAGGACATATGATCACACAAAAAAAGCATGTAACAGGGCAGTTGAGTATGAAAAAGAGCAATGAAGAAACTGGGACAAAAATCAAATATGCAGCATTACCTGGAGCAAAAACTGAAGACACACTATTTACATTTTTCTGTTATTGTAAAGGAGATTATTAAAATGGATAAACTGACAGGATAAACTGACAAAGCAGAACTTTCTAACCATTGGTAATGCCTTTCTGGGGTTAGTTTCTCTCCTGCACTAATTATCGAGAACACACATTAGTACTATGTCTGGAACCATAACACACCAAAACAAGAAGAGAAAGAGACACAGGTATGGGAACACTACACCTGCCCAGTAATCCTTAGGAGAAATCCCCACCAGGAAGAAAGCTTTGGAGCTGCCAATGGGCCAAAACCAAAATACATACATAATCTCTATAAATTAACAATGTCAGTAACTCTGAAGCCTGCCTGAAATAATAATGGATACACACTAAATTGGGACATTATTTTTTTTTTCAAATGTTGTAGCATGGGAGATGTAGAATCTGTATTTTATTATTTTGCTTGATAATGATAAAGAGCATAAATGGGACAGAACAACCCTGTAGACAATCAGAATAGTCTCTGTGGCCCAACACTCATGATTTGTGCTCATTCACTGAATTACTCAGTATCTCCTCCCACTATGGAGAATGAGCAAACATTGAGGTCTCACAAACTTGAAGCTAAGACAGTACCATACAGATTTACATATTCTTTGGAAACAAAAATTATGTTAACAGACCCTTACACTCTTAGGCACTGAAAGAATGATGAAGCCTTCAGGAGTTATATTTTCATAACATTTTAGAATTAATAATAAAATCTAAGAAATAAATATTTTTCATGGTTACTATTCATTGGAGAATTTAATAGAAATCATAAATAAAAGTGGGATTTGGAGGCTTTGGTGGTGGAGGGCTTTTTCCCCCATAACTTCATCACCAGCATAAAACTAAAATACAAGTAAAAAGTCTTCAGCAGAGACTTTGAAAAATGTTTTACTTAGGTAAAGTCACTTTGTGATTTTATCCCCATAAAAAGCACATTCCCTAAATTCAGAAGCAGGAAAGCCCTTTTATTTTGAACACTTATAGCAATCTAGTTCTCTGCCATGGTTAAAGGAAACTCTTTTATACAAGTCTGTAAGTAAAAATATCCAAAATGACACCATATAAAAAGTATCTTCTGTGAAAAAAAAAAAGTGAAAATTTTCTGCACTTGCAATATTTTTACTTATAATATGTAGCTCAACAAAAATGATTCTATGCTAATTAAAAAATGAGAGGTATTGCATAATTTGAGTTTAGTGCTACAGGTTCTGTAAAAGTACATATATATTTTTGGTTTTGATAAAATTTATGTCATACTATAAATGTTATTCTACTCCTTGACTCCTTCTGTCATGATCATGCTTCCTGAATGTCTTGTATAATTTGTAGTTCCACATGTGAGCATTCCCAAAGGCCTGACCAGCTGATGCTGATTTGACTGGTCTATGCACAGCTTCAAAGACAAGAACCAGAGCTCCCAAGGCAGTACCAGAGCAATGAATTTCAAGAATTCCACTTGCAGAGTGGATAGTGATGAGATGAGACAACAACATCCACATGGAAACAAGGATAGCTTCTGGAACAGAATAAATTATTCGGGTACCATGGAGTTTTCAATCTGCAAAATTCCACTGCCATTTTAATAAAATCAGGAAGAGAGAGTTCGCTGATTAAGGTGCTCAGAAATTGTTGCTTATTTACAAACTGTAGAAAGTTGCACTTGGACAGAGGTGGATGGTGTGGTTAGTGGGTGAGTTTGATTTATCAGCCATTGCTCCAACTCCCACTGAGAAAAAGTAGAACCAAATGATATGAAGTTGTAGGGCTGCCAAAACTTGCATTTTGAGTTGGCTGAAAACAAGAATGGAAGGTAAGAACAGTTGCAGAAATTGGTGACTCATTTGTAGCTGGGTTTTAGTAATGTTGCTTGAATGGTCAGAGCAGCTGACTTCCCTCCTAGAGTTTACCACTTGGCTGTCAATGTACTCCTACAACCCCCAAAGTCCAAGTGCAAGACTGCAAGCAAAACAATCCTTTTATTTAAAACCTAGACAAGTTGAAATACCTTTATTTGTTTTTCTTCTAATGTTTAAAGTTTATTCATGAGCACAGTGCCATCATTGTCCATAGTTGAAATGCTACAGGTGAGTTTTGCCTGTCAAATTTACCGAATATATCTTCTGACACATTGTGTACTTTAGTATCATTTTGGATGTGCACTGCATATATTAACTACAGAAAAGATGAAGAAGGTAGTGGCTTAAAACTGAGACTGTGTTTTTCTTTTGCAAAACATGGAGCAATGTACTAAAAAACAGTCACTGTAAGAACATGTAACTGTAGTAAAAGCTGAAGGTGTTTTAAATTTCCAGCAAAGGATCTGTTTCAGATGTACACAGTCGAAGATCCTCATACTGCAGGGAGGAGGATTGAAAAAATCATAGTTCTTCCTTCTTTCAATCAAATTGTTAAAATTTTCCAACCCATTATTTAGTCTTGGTTATGTTTCCAGTACACATCACTGAATTTTCAAGGAGAAAACAAATATTGATTAACAGAATCATCTTTGGAATTTCACAAATAACAATTTTTTAGGAAGTTTGCTGATTTCAGGTTGTGCTCGCATCCACATGAGAGGTAACTTGAGATCATATACTTCATGCTTCTTATAAGTGAGATTTAAGCAGATCTTAATTGCCCTTGAAAATGTTTCTTGAAGCAGCATGAAAGATAAGAACTTCTGCAACCTGACATGCTGATATTAAATGATGATAAAATTCCAGAAGTCTATTAAATGTACGTGACCAGCAATTCCTAGTCTGAAAATCTACCTTTGATGATGACAGAAAGGGCTGTTAGTCACAACAGCCATCATCGTGTAGAAGCTGATGGAAGCTCCCTTCTGGATTATGGATGGTATATTCACAATATTCCCCATTCTCTTCAGGTAAATGTATTCTATCCATGCACCTGTTGGAGACAGCAGAAAATTCCAGAGTATTGCTATGTGCATATGCCTTAATGTCCAGTGAATCAGAATAATGCTACAGCAGTGTCTTGGACTTCAGTGATTTCTATAGGAGACCTTGTGATATTTTAAAACTTCAGCTTGTTAATTATACATGTCAGCATGCTGCAAATTCCTGAATTTTCAGGAATCTGTTTTGCCACAAAGAAGAAATTATTGAAGCACCTATTGGTTGTAGATCTATAGTGTAGCACCAGGGAAGTCACAAGAAAACCTAATGTTGAAGAAAAAAATACTGTTGTTTTGATTTTCTGTTCAGCTGCAGACACACCAGTTACTTTTATAGAATTCAGATTGTAAATGGCAGCAGGTTCTATACAGGTTGTTAGCTGCATGTACAGTCTCAGGAAAAAAATGTGTTCTTAAATGCTTCGTACAACTTTTTGAAATATGAAATGATATTTCATTGATTCATGCTGGCATTTCTTTCAAGGTTTAGTCATTACGCAAAGAGATGACACATGGAATCCTGACACCGAACACTTACTAAGACATGAAATGGAAAACTAAACTTCTTTCCTTCATTGGTTTTTACTCAACAATGAATATGTAAGAAAACTATTTAAGAGAGAAAAATTATGAGAATCCATTCAAGATAACTTCTGCTAAAGATGCAAATCCTAGATGTAAATCACAAATCTTAATGATCCAAATCACAAGAAAGAAATGGTTGATGATTTTTAATGGCAAAAATATTAGTATCATATCAAATAAACTTGTAGAGTAGAACAAGCATTAGTGTTGCCCATGATAAATGACAACAGTAACCACAAATGAGTGTTTATAACAGAAATACTACATCTCCAATAATTTAATATGTACTTTGTAATTATAAATCCTATTTCACTCATAAATACAGTATTTAATGGCTTTATTCCTAAGAATTTTGCTGATCTGAATCTATTCCAACACTGCTATGATGCCATTAAAATAGGTGACTCAAATGGATTCAGGCCAGCAAAATCCTCAGGAAGAAGACCTTTAAGTACAATGTTCTTATTCAATACAGACCTCACATAAAACAGCCACTAAAAATAACAATTTTACTATAAATTTGTATCTTAGTTTAGACAGTCAAATATTACTGGAACTTGGGACTGAAGGTGCTTGTTCTGTAATTTTAGTGGCCAGCAAGTGAAAACATGGGGAAAACTTAAAAAGGAAAGAAACCAAAAAAACCTGTGGCTGTGCACACATGAAGAAAAATCATGTCAACTTACTGCATTACAAAATGGACAAAAATAACTTGAAGCTGACCCAAGGCAGGGTGATGAATTGTCAATCTGTTTCTACTTTTTTTTTCTTTTTTTTTTTTCTTTTTTTCTTTTTTTTTTTTTTTTCTCTTTCAAGAAAAGCAAGCACTATTAGCTGTCAGCCTGCCTCTGGTGTCTGGGTGATTAAAACAAAGAAAGGAAAACTAGGAAAATTTTGTGTAACAATTTTTGCTCTAATGTTATTTTTCGCCCTTTATTACTTAGATAATTTGAATTAAAATATTCAAGTCATTATAACTGAACAAAGAATAATTGCTTGGTTTATTTGGTTTAAACTCACATTACTTGGACTGATAAGAAATTCTTAGATATATACAGGTTGTATACTCCTCCTGCCCACGAAATTTTGCTGTAACAACCTTTAAAATTACTACTACTACAACAAGAATTTCAAACAGAGCTTAATTCATGTGTATATACATTCATTTCATTTTCACAGAATTTGTGTTCAAACTTTAACACAGTCCAGCTTTAGTTGCAGGGATAACTGATGTAGCGAGGATATGTAGAAAAAGAAAGAAAAGAGGAAAAAAAAAAGATAAACCAAAAACAAATTACAATTTGAGTTTCTGGGTTGTTCAGTAGCTGTATACAGCTTGAGACCCCTCCCATTTTACCATAAAGTTGATGTATATTTCATTAAAATTATTCTGGCTAGACAGCAGATAAGAAGTCTGTCTGGAAACTGGGCTGCAACAGAGACCTGCAGGGGCATATGTAAGCAACGAGGCTCCTTTAGGAGGAGGAAAGTCGTGGAAGGCCAGAAAGAGGCACAGCTTGAGTCACAAGGTGAATGGAATTGTCAGCAGGACTGATCCTAACCTCAGAGATCTCAAAGTCTTTGCTCACAAACACTGATAATTCTGGAGGGCTTTTTTCAACTGAAGAAACAAAAGGAAATTACTGCAGTAGCAAGCAAATGGAGAATGTGAGGTAACCCAGACATAACTGAAAGGGCATATGTTTTCAAATAATTTTATTTAATTAATGTCCTGAATACAGTTCTCAGTTTCTCTATTTACATGTCTATATTGATAAATATGAATATAAATAAAAGCTTATGCTGGATATATCAGCTGAATTGGATATTTGCTATTACAGAAAAATGCCGTGCTACTAGAGTTTGAAATAAGTTGGGAAGCGAAGATTGCAGTCCGTATGTTGTTCTCCTGGGGAAAATATCATTGAGAAACAAAACCTTTAAGCCAGTCTATTTCTTCTTTTCAGTCAGCTCGCAGGATTCCTGACTCAGCTGTACACATTAGGAAATGGAATATATTATTAAATTTTCAGAAGTTATGTATGAGTACATCATTGAAGAAACAGATCCGTAATAACACATTAACTGAAGAGACTCTGTGGATAAATTAATGACAGCTGAAATATTAGTCACAGCTCTAGAATTCTCTGGTATGCAGGTAATTGGGAGGGAAGATGCGACCTGGAGGAAAGTAATCATTTTCTATGTGAGGAAGAAAAGGAGAATGAGGACTGAGTAAAAAAGTGTCAGAAACAACCCTTTAACCAAGTTATGTAATCCCGAGGATTTTAATGTCCTATAGGCTACCTACAGGATATATTAAAGCATGTTAGATTATCAACTTGCAGTAAAGGTTTCAACATGCTACAAATTTATTTAATTTTGCTACAAATGTTACAACTTCATTTGCACAAGCAGGAATTTATAGAAAGGCAAAAAATAATTTTATTACTAGTAACATTATTTATGCAACACTTAGAAATTTTAATAATATAGGCTGAGCCCATGCATAGATGGGAGTTCTTTTAACCATGAATCAAAACTCAGACCTATTTCCCACTTATGCAGTCCTAAGAAATATTGTTTGCTGAATTTTATAAGCTGTCAGTAAGGGGTGGTGCAAGCACTCTTCTCAGTGCACAAAAATAAGACTTTTGCGTTATGGTTTACATGAAGTTTCATAGCCTCCTAACTAGCAATTGTTAGTTGGACATCATCATTGTCCTGTTAAACGATGATAATTTCACTGTCTTTGAAACCTAGGAACTGGTATTAGTAGGAAAAATATTTTATGAGTAGATACACATGGAGAGATTGCACAGTGAGAATGTGACAGGAAAATATATATATTTTTAATAAGCATACTAAGGACATTAATAAATTATCAATAACTAATTATTACACAGAGCTTAGATAAAAAAAAAAAAAAAACAAACAAGGCACTGAAAAATTGAATACAAGCCTTTGCTTTGTTCCTGGCTTTGCAAAAAGTTCTGAAGACAAATTCTCCTAATATATACAGGTACTCAAACTGACTTTTAGGTCAGGAAAACTGCAGATATTTTAATAGCATAAAACGCATTTTTGCCAGCGTTGCACTTCTGATTTTGCCACTGATTATGCTCGCTCTCAATGTAAGCAGAATGTAGAAAATGCAACACTTCTTAAGTGTCTTGAGAAGGTCCTGTTGTACATCAGGGAATAATGGCTCCAGCTGACTCCAGTCTATAAAGTGTGGATGTATTACCTAGAGAATCATCAGGTGCATATTCTCTATTTCACCAGACAAGCTACAGCTATTTGGAAGTTCTTAAACCATTAGCAAATAACACAAGTGATACTTAGGCTGAAGCTCATGAAACAACAGTTTGTGTTGTAGAGGAAACAAATGAACGTTCCAATCCAAGCTGTGCTGGTATTGTAGAAAATGTTAGTCCTGAAAAGTTCCCTGATAATTTCATTCTTCATCAGTGTAACAGACCTAGTATCATCACTGATAACTAAATGGCAAAAACTAGAATTGCATGGGAAATAAATGCCATTTCCAAGCCTTTACAGCTTTATTTCAGCCAGTACATGCAGCACTGCAACCTACAGAAAGTACCCAAAAAATATCTCTTTGGTACATAGGTAGTAGAGAAGCAAATGGATTAAACAGAAAACAGTTTTAAAATTTTAAATATAAATTAGGTGTAAAAAGGAGCATCCATCCATTTACAGAACAGATAATAAATTTGGACTTAATTTAATGTATCCCATTAAAGAACTGCTCAAATTAGTCATGTTCTTAAATTAATATCTTTCCCTAGGTTTTTTAAGCTTTTAATACAGAAGAGTAATACATTTTACATTTTCTTGCCATTTTGTCTCCTTTAAATAATCAAAAACTTTGTCTCTGCTTGCTTAATTCTTTCCCAGTTTTTTATCTTTTCCCAGATAAAATTTTACTGAAAGGAACAATGTACAGAAATGAGAGAATTCTGAGCTGGTGTAATACCAGTACAGACAGCCACCCACACAACACGAGTACCTCTGTCTCTGTGTATGTACAGGCACTTGGGCCTACTCTGAATAACAGATCATTTACCTTCTATCCCAAAAGAGGAACAAATCTGAAGGGCCCTCTGGTATTTTTGGCTAATATTTAGTACTGAGTTGTCAATCCAATCAATATTTCAAAATAATTACTACCTTAATTTTTGGCTTGATTTACACATCACTGCACATACTGTAACCTAAAGGACTTTGTGGAGCTCAGACCACTGATTCAGCTACTTGAGAACTTGAAAATTTCCACATTCCCTCACAGTTTTCCTATTTCCTCAGGTCACACAGGAAAGCTGCTCTTTCTTTCTAACTGAATACAATCCTACTCCCACAAAATCAATCTTCTTGATCAAGTATTGTCACCTCCCAAAATAGAAATTGATGAAGGAACACCAAAAAATATTCAGATTTCCATGGATCTGATGGCTCCTGAAATTCTACTATTAAGTGCTCATATGGCCCTTTATTTGCTTATGTCACAGGGTATAAACCTCTATATTCTCAACAGCATTAATTACCTAACATGTTAGTGACTCTGTTGGTCAAGTTCATTTATTTACCTTCAGTCACAATATTTTTGTTCTCTAACATCATAGTGTTAATATGTGATGTCCACTAAAATTCATTTGGGGCTTAAAAACAAAATAAAAGAGAACTTTGATGCCTGATTGAATTGTTTGCAGAGCATTTCAATTGCACCATCAAACAGAATTGTGACTGGTTACATAAATTGTTCTGGTTTCCAGGCCTGTGCCAATATTGCAACAACAAAAACTTTCATGTGATATTGTAAGTAGGAGCTTTTCCCTAGGTTATAAACTGTTTCACCACAATATGTAGGTGAAACAGGTTATAACAATTTTCTCCAATACAGCAAAGAGACTGGCTTTGTATATTTCCCAGCTATTCAAAGGAGAATTATTTACAAAGAGCAGGATTTGGATAGCTCAGAAAAAAAAAAAATATTTCCTGGAATCAATTAAAATACCTTAGATACGTCTCTGTTTTCTGTGATTTATTTCAAATAAAGACCTGATCCTTGATAATCAAGAATTTAACAGGGCTCACATTTCAAAAAGAAGGACAACATATTTCACTGACACTGTAACACTGCTTCTTTTTGTGAAGGGAAAACCAACATAAACCGGGACTAAAAAAACCTCAGATTCATTTTCATAGCATTTGTAATAGCTGAAGTGAAGTTAATAGGCTTGGGAAAAAATAGAATTGACCTTTCAAAGAAAAAGATTACCTTTGCTTATTGTCTGATCATGAAAACCATGAAAAACTTTACAAGCTCCACTCTACAAATATTTATGATTTGCATGCAGATACAAAGTGAAGTCAAACTTGGAAAACAAATTATTAGTCTGAACTCTGCAATATTAAGAAACAATGTCACAGGAAATTTCACGGGGAGAACCAGGTTATTATTGCAATGGAAGAAAGCAGAATTCAAACTATTTCTGCAGTGATCATTATAAAATTAAAAATCAGGTTGGGTTTTCCTTGGTGGCACAAGGAGAATAGTATAAGGTATTTAAGAGATATTCAGTGAATCTGTATGAAATAGAGCACATAGTACAGTAAAAAATAGAGTATAAAATCCTACCCTAAATCCAACACACAAGTTGCAACTGGGACCTCTCTGTATTGGCTCCTTTCATTCATTTTATGTGTTTAGATCATAAATTCCTCAGGGTACGCAGCATATGCCTCTTTGGACACATGCTGCATACAGTGGAGCCACTGTCTCATATCAAGCCCCATCTGTTATTGTGATTTGTATTCCAAAACAGGGCTTGAAATGCTAATTACAAATAACGTTGATCAGCATTCATATTTCTGCTAGAATTAGATCCTATGAAAGTGGGGCACTAAATTCTGTACTCACACTTGTGCAGTGCACACAGGAATCAGTGACAATTTTGTATCAGCAATCAGGATGTGCTGTCCTTCAGGGATGTGTGTAGAGAAGTATGTGCATGTCCAAAATCAATTTCATAACTGATTATGCCAAATTGAATCCAATCACTATCTTTCCTCCTGTTCTAAAAAAAGCAGCTCTTCTCCTGCCTCCTCTTTTTACTGGGAAAAGGGCCAGGCCTGCTGGATGCACAGTGGTCTGTGGGAATGTGCCATTTCAAACTCCAGCTGAAAGGGGCACGGCCAGGTTGGCACATCGGTGCAAGGACAGGCGGTGCTGGGGACTGGAAGGACACAGGCAGAGTACATGCACCAAGCAGGGAGCTTTTGCTTGACACTTTAACAGCAGATGAAGCTGTGGCCTTGGACTAAGTCTCCATTTTCATTTTTACACCTTTAATGATGAGACAAACACCTTGCAGCATGTACTGCCATTCATTTATTGAACCTTACCCACCCCCCACGTATTTATGGGCTACACAGCCACAGAAAGATTACAGAGGTCATCCAGTGTGACCTCTGTATTTCACTTTGCACCTCTGTATTTCATTTCACCTCTGTATTTTCATTTAAGTTTCAAGAGAAGTCAGAGGAAAGGGAAAGACCCCTTTATTTCAAATTTAAGAAAGAAAGACCACAGACTGTGTGGTAGATTGTCTAAGAGCTAAATTATAAAAGGAAAGAGGAAAAGGCTTCTTTGCTTCTGGCTTGAACTTACTTGGCTTCAACTTTCAAATACACACTTCTGAGGTACTGAAAATCCTTTATCAAAGCTGTATTTTCCAAAGAGATAATTATAGAGCTCATACTCATTAATATTATC
The DNA here is from genome assembly GCF_017590135.1 of Pyrgilauda ruficollis. Lineage (NCBI taxonomy): Eukaryota > Metazoa > Chordata > Aves > Passeriformes > Passeridae > Pyrgilauda > Pyrgilauda ruficollis. Next base: position 1,414,299 of record NW_024508324.1, on the reverse strand, counting down.
CTCCTTAAGTCCAGCTGGGTTACTTCTTTGATCTATGACTTTGGTGCATATTTTCCATTCTTTTGGACACAATAAATTCAAAACTCAGGAAAGTCTATGTCCCAGTTATATGATCTATCATTGGATAGAAAACATTTTGGATCCATGCAGGCTCAGAATGATCTCACATTTAACAATCTTCCTTATCCATATGAGGTACGTTTGCATTTTACTAAAATAAGAACCATATGATTGAGGAGCTACATACTAAAGTTAATAAAAGTAAAATTAAAAAAAAATAAGAGCAGCACTTTATGTATTCTTTTAATGATCATTGTGGTAATATTATTGCTTGAACAGTTTTCCCATCTTCTGTGGAAAAAAATCATCCCCTAAAGATACTCTTTATTCAACAGAAATAGTGACTAAGGTGCAGTTGATATTAAAAAAAAAAAAAAACCTGACCCAAAAATTCAAAATATTAATCCCTTGAATAAAGAAAATAATTTTTATGTTTATGCATAATTTATGTTGTTGCGTGATGGGATGTTATTTTAAAAGTTATCACATATAAGTAACATTTTCAATTTAAGACTATGTTCTATGTTGCTCTACCTCGATTTCTTCAATTCACTCTTTCCTTCTCTTTCTGTGTGCAAAACACTGCTGTATTATTTAACAACTATTCAATAATTTAATCACTGCCAGTTTTGTTCCCTATTCACCTAATTTGGTGGAAAGCACAAGCCAAGCTTTTGGTAACTCAGAGCAGGAGGACCATGGGGCAAATATAGCAGCATATTTTATAGGTCAAGGACATATTCAGTATTTCAGAACATTTATTCAAGATTCATCAAAAACTCTCCCATGAGCAATACACAAAGTTCTTTCTTTGGCAAGCACAAAGGAAAGCACATAACTGTATTTATTCTCATTCTTTTTATCTTCCACATAGAGTCTGTCAGCACACCAGTAGGAAGTGAATATAGATTTTCATTTGGTTGTCACGATTACTGAGTTAGACCACATTTCAGAGAATATTCCAGCAACACGTCAGTTTAACCACCTGCAGCTGAATTAAGAATATGAAACTATCTTATACAAACACTGCATAAATTTCAGGTGTCAACTGCATCAACATTATTGAGCTTTTTTTCTGCTATTTTCTCTCATTTTCAATATCCTTTATCAAAAGTTATTTTGGGATCATTTCAAACATAAGTGAGTGGCTAACATTGGTAACCTCTGAACAAAGCATAGTCTTTGCAAGTCAGAAAGATGACCTTTAACTTGAAATATTTAAGAAGAGAGGAAACTGCTTTGTCTTAATGCAAAACTATTAGAAAAAATAATATATAAATATTGCTATATTGCTCCAAAGTGGAAATCACAGAACAGGGAAATGGTAGACAGAGCCTCAATAAACTGCCTCAGTTCCAGGAAAGGTCAGGTCAGAGACTACACTAGACTAGACCTTCTCCTTTAGAACACAAAAAATGAAAGTACATAATTCCTTAACATACAGCAATTCCCTGTGAACCAAGTGACTATGTATCTAATTCTGTTTGGGGCATGATTGCTATATAGGTTTTCACCTGTGTGTGTTTTTAAGCAACAGCTATGAATATGCAAGAAGAAAGTATTTACTACATTTATTACCGATAGTAAAAATTATTAATTAATTACCCAGGAAGATGGTATCTCTGACTTCAACCACTACAGAGAAATTCTGTAGTCTATGTCGGGAAATGAAGAAGAAAATACTTGCTCAAATACTTAAATAATTATTAAAAAGGGAAAAAGAATAAGAACTCTGTAGAAACCCAGCTTCCTATAAGCATGGTCAGGAATTGCATTGCACCATTCCCTTTTGATTTCACCATTCCACCTAATTACAGCTCCTTTTCCCACACTAACTGACTTTCTCCATTGTCATACTGCAATCTTTCTTTACTCGACTTACTTTTGTAACAAAATACAAAAGTTGTATTTTGGGGAGACAAAATGGGAAAATAGGCTCAGTTTGTCTTCTGTGACAGGAAAAAATTGGAAGAAAAAAGGGGAAGTGGGAAATAAAGAACTACGAAATATTCAGATTTTTTAAACTTAAAATATCTTTAAGCTCTGCTGTATTTTGAAGACTACTGGACAGAATCCAAATATTCTGAAGAAGGGCTATATGTAGCCATAATAATCAAGATGAAATTGAAACCATTAGTAGGAATTATGTATGACAATTTAAGCTACAAAGATGATTGCCTTTCAGCATTTGATTGCTTTTTTCTTTTTTCTTCTTGTTTTAATTTAAAATTTAGAATGTCCATATCTCTCTTACTGCCTTAGAAAATAGCAATTCCTTCTAATTTCAGAGGAATCTAGAATTAATCTGTCTGTAAATTAATTTTCTGCTTACAAGAAGAAGATTAGGCAGACAATGCATATTTAGATATTTTATAAATTAGAGGTAGATTTACCTTGTCACCTTCAGAGAAAGTCATTCCATCAATGGCCCTTTTCCAAGTAATCTCTGGAATAGGTTCTCCTTCTGCTTCACAGATGAGGGTTGCTTTCCCATTCTCAAATGTGGTTTCATTTTTAAGTTGTATTATTTGAGGCTGCACTGTTAAAAATACAAATTGCATTACTGATCCTGCACAAATTATGTAATATCAAAATCTATCTTTAAAATCACCTTTTTTTTGGTCAAACCACTTTTTTTTTTTTTTTTTTTTTTTTTTTTGGATTAACGGAAGTTTTAATGTTACTATTTATAAAAGCAGTTAACTTTTCTGACCTCAAGTTGCATAGCAACCATTTCTGTGTGCCCCATGAGCTGGACATCCTGCTTCCTTGGTGGGATAGAGTGGGATGGGTCCTGGCTGGTCTGGCTTGGTGGCTGTGTTTATGGGGTTTTTCCCCCCTTAGGAACAAGCTGCCCAGGAGCCCGTGGAGTCTCTCTCTGGAGATAACCAAAACCCAGCTAGATTTGTCCTGAGATATCTACTCTGTCTGACTCTGGACTAGATGGTCTCCAGAGGTGCTTTCCTATCTCAGGCATTCTTTGATTCTATAATAACTGGTGTTTGTCTTCAAATGCACATTATTCAGAAAAAAATTTGGGAATTATTACCATTCTTTGACTTTGATCTTTAAAATGTTTCACTGGCTTACACGAATTACAGAATTTAACAAAATCTCCCAGCAACAAACACATTTCACTGGTATTAACACTATGGAGTCCTCTGATACAAATGTGTTCATCCTTACTTACCAAGTAAACTGGTGGTAAGATATTTTTAAAAATCCAGATATTGTTTGCATTCTTCAAATCATTCCACTTTATAGCCTCAACACATCAGCTACATCTTTCAGTCTATACTGTACCTTATCAGGTTATTTATACAAACAATAGAATTTCTGGTTACATGTGAATTCTTTTACATTGAGGATTTATCAGTACAATATCACACAAGAACTCTGTATTAGTACTGTCCATAGAATATTACTCTCTTCCATGACATCAAGTATCTTTGTTAAATTTTTTTGGTCCTATATATTACCTCATATATAATGATTAATAAGTTTCTCTGAACCTATTCCCCTTCTACATTGAAGAAATGTACACACTCATCCCTCTAGAAAACCCAACATGTAATCCTGTAATAAGAATATGGTTCAATATGTTTACACACAAAAGCAGTGAATAAAATTTACATGAGTGAATCAAAATTGGGCAGCTCTTAAGATTAATTTCATCAACTTTAAATACATTTGTTGAAAGTAATGTATTTTCTAAGCAGTTTCTCTGAGCTTCACTTTTGAGGAAGCACTACTATAGTGTATTCCTTATGAAACAGATAATAAAGAGATGTAATCTGTCTTCTAATGGGGTTACTAAAGTGTGTGCTATGGAGAACAGTAATACTGGCTTATGTTCATGGATCAAAATGGGAAAGATACTCATTCAGGTTGGAATGGGCACCAGGAGAGCTTCTTGACCAACCCTATCTTCAACACAACATCAACGGACCCTGTTCAGTCAGACTGCTCAGGGATTTGTCAAGCACTATATTGAAAAATGTCATGAACAGAGTGTAGACAACCTCTCCCCAGCCTATTGCAGTGCCTGGCTATGAAGGGTATTTTCCTCATGTTCAGTCTCCTGCTTCATTTTATGACTCCTCAGTTGTAAGTATTGTCTCACAGATGCCACATTCAGCATTACCAAGAAGAATAAGAAAAGCAGGTTCAAACTTGGTATCTGTAGGCATATCACTTACTTTTTATCCATTCCCTCCACACAATTCTTGCTCTCGCTTCTCATTCCTTTTCTCCATATTCCTTCTGTTGCTTCTCTACTGTCTGTTCACCCGTGACTATTATGAATAAACTATTGTGTGTTTACTGCATAGAGATGAGAAACAAGTAGCATTTTACCTAAGAAAGCACTGAACTAATTATCCTGCTTCATTAATATATAATCTATGGTAAATGAGATCATGTGATGAAAGAAAACACCTTAAGTGATCAGGAATTTTTGAAATGTCAACTGGATGCAGATTTATTGGATGCAGTAGAAGGTAGCAAGCAAATCAGGCTATCAGTTTGGCCAAGAAAACACAAAACTCCTCTGTGGTACAAAAACGGATGTCAGTAGAAAGACCTAAAAACCCCACCAGAATTAGAGACAAAATATAATTATGTTAAACTCAAAAATAATTATTACTCTCACTTTCAGGATCATTCAAATGCTCATGAAATATTTCACCTTGGCACTCAAGTGCTCTGTTTCCATAGCCATATCACCTGGCTACAAAATAAACTGTTCTATCCTTTCATTACTTTGATATATCATCCTTGGAAAAAAGGAAAGAGTTATAGCAGACATAAAGCATTTTTTTTTTTTTTTTAGAGGGATCATACATAGTATTTCACGCCAAAAATTCTCAAAATTTATAATTATTTCCATCAAAATGAGTTCCCCATCTGGACATCATGACAAACCATGTAATTTGCTCAAGATGATGCATGTTCCAAAACACAAAAATAATTCTTAACCTTAGACTTATTCTGAATTCCTTTAAGACCTTCTTCAAATGGATCACTACAAGACAAAAAGTTTTAGCTTGACATTTTAGACAAGAGTACCTGACATTTAAAGGAATAAGCACTGATTAATCATCAAATACATCTAGCTGACAGTTATTACTTGGAAGAAGAGAGCTTATATGGGGGATATTATTTAATTAATTCATTTTTGTAGGTCACAAGTCATAACTTACTATTGACTAGAAGTTTTTACACTGTTTGAATACTTTTCAATGACATTTTGGGTGTTGGAAAATATTAAAATACATTTGTGTACATGTAAATAAAACTATTTGAAAATGCCAAAAATAGTATTGACAGAAATACTAGAACAGTCATTTCCCCCACACTCCTGCCTCCAATTTTTTAACTGTTCTTTCTGAATTGATAAGGGCATCCTCAAACTGAGTTGGTATTTGCTTTTTGTATGCTAGAAAATATGAAGCAAATAAAAATACAGAGCCTTGGAATGCAAATTCCGGAAGCCTTCAGAGTTTTGCTGCTTTCTTCAGACAAAAATATTGAAACATAGATATTGTGATGTAGTTGAAACATTTGTAAGCTAAATGTCCTGGCTCATATGAAAGAATGCTTGAATATAGAAAGGAGCTAAACTTCATTAAAATTATTTAAGGTAAGGAACTATTATTACTAGACATGCATTGCTAAATAGGAACTGAGTGATGATGCCAAATAAAGAAACAACATTTACTGTTTGGAAAGTTTGTTTTCTGACCCAGGAAGGTTGGTTTTAAGTTTCCTAACACTTCCTCAGTAAACAAGTTTCCCTCAGATTCCTTCCCTGGACTATTCTGGATTTGTCACATTGCTGCGTACATACAGCCTCTCCGTAAAGCTTATGATGAACATGGATAGCAGTCTGAGGCTTTTGCTTACAACCAGTTTCTTGGAAAAGGTACACAATTTATTGAATTCACAGACTTCTACCCATACCTTTAACAAACAGTTTCATCAAACCTGGAAAGCAGCACATCTATAAAGCTTCAGATAGTCCTGCTTATGTTTTACCAACAGAATTATTTTTAAAAATTTGATATTGATACAAACTTGCTTGTACTGGTGAGAGGCCTAGTGTATGTCTGTATGGCTGCCTGATGAATCATTTGATTAATATATCCCAGGAGGAATCATCCCTTCCTGCTGTCCTCCTGCACAGACACATTTGAATCAGGCGGCAAAACTGCAACCCCATCCTCCTGGAAACTCTTGGTACAGTTTGAGCTTAGTAAACAAGCTAGAGCCCAGTAGGGAAATATCTAAGAAAGAGGTTTCAGAAATTTGATTCCTTATATGATAAGGATTCACACACATACCAGTATGAAATGCCGACCTGACTTAGCACACCATGAACTGAGTCTCTCTCTTTGGATGGTATTATTGAAACACGTTAAAATGCTATTAGTGCTATTATACTCAGAAGGGTTTAAAACTTTTCTTCTCAGACAGCTGTCATCACTGTCCTTACAGATTGGTTATTTTCTATTTTAAAAAGTAGAGGTATTCCAAAAATGTGAGGAAGTAGTAAGGAGGATAAAGGAATGCAGAAAACGCATGAACTTCTAATGATGCCTCAGGTTTTAGCTTTTATATTTTTCAGATTCTGTGCTGCTTTACTATGTAGTTCTGAGCTTCATATTAGGGGATGGTTCACAGAGTAGGGAGACAACACAATTCCTTCTCTAGCTGGAGACCAAGGACAAATTATCCAAATTTCAGGCCCAAGAGCATAAACAACGGTGGACTGAAGAGAGAAAAACAAGAAGGATGGGACTTCATATTCTAAAACTATAACTGGACAATTAACTCCAGTTTAATAATGGAGCAGAACTTATAAAATGAGAGACCTTGTGACTGGTTGTCCATTTTGTAGCCATTTTGGGTTCATCTTGGGTGTAGCACTGCCTGGGCTCTTGCCCTGACCAAGGTGAATCTATTGAGACCCTCTAATAAATCCCTACTTTATTCCTTTACTCCCACCTAGTCTCTGTTCCAGGTCAACCTTCACAAGGCATCACTAACATTACATCTGTAAGTGTTGAGCTGTACTTTGTGAAGCTGCAGTTGGTGAACTTTATGATATCTGGGAGGAGCAGGCACAGACAGCTCCATGCACAGATCCATGGCATTCTCCTTCCAGAGGCATCAGTGAATTTAAATGAAAAGCTTCCATGTATGTATAGAATAGCATCTCATGGCAAACAAAATGAACCACAAAAAGCACATTAAAACAAATATAAATTTACTTACTAAGCCCAAAAGAAAATTATTAAGGCATGCTCCAGGCACTATATAAAGTAATGCAGAATTAAGACTGAAAATACAGGAAAAATTTAGATAACTTGTCACCCCAATCTCAGAAGCACAAACAGCATTTTTGTTTGAAAGATTAATGGATTTTGAAGGACTAAATTAAAATAAAAGTTTTGAAATTTAGCATTTGTAATAAACACAGGAGGGATAAGTTAGGAGAGGTCCATTATATTTCCTCCTATCAGACAGATGCCAAAATATATTAATAACAGCATATAGTTTCTCAATAATCAATAAAAATTACATTTTGAATATAAAAAGCTGAAAAAGCTTTTCTACTAAACAACATTCAGATTATAATTTAAAAGGTATCTAGAAAATAAAAATAGGATGTGTTTAAACTATGCATTAAGTACAAAGTGTCTTTTGTAATGCTTTTGGAGGTATTCCCTAATTTGATTTTCATGAAGTCATTTGTCTGAACCCACTGAAAAGCCAATGAAATACTTTTACAATAAAATATTACTCAGACTGCCCTCTCACTGATTATGCAGGTAAAACACCTATATCATAAAGAACTTCAAATTAACTTATGCTACAACTCCCTTAAAATTTTTATTTTTATTGATTCTGATTAAAGAAAGAATATTTTTCTTTCCAGGAAAACAAATTATTAAACATATAGATGTAGCTTTCTGTGACCTAAGCACAGAAAAGAGAATACTTGCTGGAAATCTCAACACTAAGTATCATAAAATTGTATAACCACATATTTGAGTGATAAAGAAGTAGAAATAAGCAACTAGAGCAAACAAAATGAAAATCCTAGGAGTAAAAACACTATTCATATTAAGCACACGTCTTTAATTAAAGACAATTTTCTTTTATTTAGTCTGATTACATTTTTTATTCTAACACAAATGAAGACTACTGCCACCACCTTGGAGAAGGAATGATGAAGAAATGAATGTTTACTTTGGAGGAAGTAAGAAGATGTAGGAAGCTTCAATGTATTGAATTCATTGACTGTTCTTAAATCGACTTCTTGTTCTTATGTTATTTTTGGAAATTTTTTTGTGTTGTCCATAGATGTAAAAATGTGGTATTTCATAATTAAAAATGATAATTCAGATGTATCTAAACACAGAAATTTCTAAATATAGCTACTTACTACTGGAATTAAAAAAAAAAACAAAGAAAAATTAAAGTGAAACAGTATGAGTGAAAGTGATAGCTACCAAATAGAGATAAATACAGAGAAGATTTTTAAAGAATTCAAGGATGAATACCAATGGTTTCAAGCTGTTCAGTAGTAAACATAAATGAATTTGAATTAAAAACCTAGTACAAGTCTAAGTATTAATAGACAGGATCTTTTAGGTAGTAGTTGCTAATGATACAGAAAAAAAGCTATGGCAGATAGGAGGACAGACAGAGACAATCAAATCATATCAACAAAGGCTTAGAGAAACAGGGGTTTTTCTCTCTTTTTTGAACAAAGATAGAGATGAACTGGGGAATGCAGGATATGTGCCTATAGGTTTTGACACATAGAGCTGCAAAAATACTGTCAGAGTAAGCATTTTATATCAGAATAAAAAAGGGTTTTTAGCATTGACACTGAAAAAACCCCCGAAGTTAAACTAAAGAATCTAGGTCATGCATGATAACGAAATATGTAGGTATTACATGACACTGAAATGAGCATGTATATTCAAAAGTCATGTCTTCTAGAAAGTTTAAGCAGTGATTTCTATAATGTTTCTATTATTTTTATTGCATTATGGTTATAGTACTGTTATTATGAGTTTTAACACTGCCAGAGCCATGTTGTAAAAACAGGAGTCATTGCTCTAAGGAGTTTGCATTGTAAATTAAAATTAAAGATAGCAGACATGTGAGACAAATAAGCCAATGAAGTGGGAGAGAAAAATACAATTTAATAGGTCAATTTAACACAAATAAGTTGTTTGTGTACTATTTAGCTATAATAAGCAGCCATCTGCCTTCCCATTTTCAGACTGACTTTTTTTGACACATTTAATGGAAAAAAGGTAAGTAGTTGTTGGCTGTATATATGACTGTATATAATCTGTGCAAAAGAGACAAAAGTGAAGTTTATTGTAGGAGACATAAAAATCCTGCTCCATTACAAATTAGCTATAACCTCTTAGGGCAGAGATGTGGGAGGCACTCTAGAGAATTCTGTGGAAAATTAAACATAAGAAATAATTTTCACTGCAAGAAAGAAAATACGTAAGAAATTTAGGAGTTCAGGATGCCATGGAAACATTAGGCATGTGTAGGTTCATAATGGATTTAACCAACTCATTGTATCCATTAACACAGTAGAATTTCACTTTCCATGGAGCCAAGGAGCCCCCAGAATAGTGGTTGCTAAAAGATGAAAAATATATAGAGAAAATCCTCACTCTTAGTCTGGTGTCTCCTTTTCCCTATCCCTTTCATTAAAAAGTTTCTTTGCTCTAGGCAAGGAAGTAAACCAAGTAAATTTCAGGAACACTTAATATTACTTGTTTAACACACACAGTAATTTCTGAATGAAATTTCCCTAAATTAATATGAAAATTAGAAAGTAATTTCTATTCCTTCTATTTATTTTTCTTAAAATTTGGAAATAGAGTTTAATGAAATATTTCAGTTTTCCAAACCACAATGCTGTACTTCTTGAGGCTGGGATAAAATTTAGGACTTTATTTCATCTTCTTTCCTTTGAAATGAAATTGAGAATAACTCTCAAGTACCTCAGAACAACAGCCCAATGGTTAGGCAATCCACCTGGAGTACAGAGCTGGAGACACCACAGCATAAAGAGGTTCTCAAAGAGGAGGCAGTGGGATGAACAGCCAAGTTCACCTGACACCAAGACTTCAGCCTCAGGCTCCCAGGCCCCAAATGCCAGCATTTTACAACCCAGCATCTACCCTCTTCAATGTCATTTATCAGATTACTCTCTCCCATCAGAACTCTCTCACCTTCAAAAATTATTTTTAGTTTTAGCTAGAAATTAAACACTAAATACTTGATTTTTTTTTAACTGAGTATTAATTTCCTCTGTCCTAAGTATGGCATTTACCAGTTCAAATAGAAATTATCTTTCTCTATAATACAAGCTATATTTAATGTAAAAAACCCCAACACATTCATTTTTGTAGGTTTTTCATAAGTAAGTTACAGCGTTTTTGTTTTGCACAGTGATTCTGAGGGATGTTTTCTACATTCTCATGAATACCCACTCTCACTAGGTAATAGTGAGATTTTTGTGACTACATCTGCAATTGTACACTTAAAAAATAGACGTCAAGAAAGATAAATTGAAAAATAAAATTAGGAAGATCTCTGCATGGCATTGCCTTACTAAAAACCCTAACTGCTAAGAAGTCAAGATAATCTGCTTTTCCCCCTTTCAGAACGTCCCACTTTCTCCTCTTGGTTTCCTTGCAAGCAGTCAACTTCTAAATTAAAACCAGAGAGAATTAACTATTTAACACTACATTGTACACTGCATGTGAATAGCAGAAAAGCAAATGCTGAAGATAGCCTTTTCAAAATGAAATTCAGATGTAAAGGTTTAAGCAGCCAACAGGGACAAAAGGAGTTGTAAAATCATACAGAAAGCACTTTGCTGCATCAGTAGGTGCCTTGCAGAAATACTATTAAACTGAAAATTGTGAATTAACACCTATTTCCTTACTGTTTACATTTTAAAAGGAAAGATGGACCTATTATGCAGTACTTACCAAAAACTTGAAGGACTGTCTGTTTTTTGTCATTTCCTGCTTTGTTTTTAGCATTACAGATATAAGGACCCGCATCAATATTTTTTATATCTCTTATTGTTAGTTGTGTATTGCTTCCTCTCAGGACATATTTTTCATTTTCTTCAAGAAGTTTGCCATTCCTAAAAAAAAAAAAAAATAAATATATAAATTGGCCACTAAGTTCCAGTAACAATGTGCTATAGAAGCACCAATAGGCTGAAAATAATATTTGAGGGAAGAGACTACTATTACACCAGCCTAAAAAAAAAATCACAATTTAATTGTCAGGTTAAAAGATATATATATGCATAACACCTTTATTCTTAAATATTGTTCAATATTGACCTAATGTTATAAAAATGGTTGCGAATAGGATGCTTACATATGACTTACACTCAAGGGAGGGCATTAAGAAATTATATATTGTATGCAAGAAACTATTAAAAGCATATTTCTCAACTGCAACTGCTGCAGTTCACAGTAGTAACGATATAGCAACTTATAAAAAAAAAATTAAATTACATTCATGTAGAGCCTATTGGTGCATCAAGAACCCATCCAAATTATTTCCTCTCAGTTGTTGTTGGCCAGCCACAACTTAGCAAGCAGGCAGGTCTCCAGATGTTAGAATGAGTTGTGACCAGATGGTACAAAAATAATAAAATCTGCAAGCAATTCTGAGGGCTGATTGAGGCTTGACTGGTCCATTTGAGCACCTTGGCCTACACACAGCTGCTTTTTCAAGAGAGCATTAGTCAAACATTCTATTCTATTCAACATTCCTAGTTTAGGACATCAATTTTTTTTCAAGATTTGAGCCAAAATTATTTCCAATTTATTCTCATGTAATGATAACTACATGTATTTCGTATTTTCCTAAATAATATTTTCTCTAAAAGTGAGGATACTGCTTTTTTCTTGGGAGAATCATAACTGTTAGTAGGAGTACCCTGATATCTATATAGTTTGCCCTTAGTACTACGGTACTTAGGCCCTTAGTACAAAAAAGTACTTAGTACTTTTTTGTAAATAATTATAATCCACTTTGTTACCAACTTCAAGACATTATTGATACTTGTTCATTTCCTTTCCAAAGAAAATCACAGAAACTGTTTTACAGAATAAGAAAGACCCAATTTTCCATATCAGATAGTCTCACAGAAAACCAAACCTAACCAAAACCAGAACAAACAGAAAAAGCCACCCAAACCCACCACACAACAACAAACAAAGAAACAAACAGCAACAAAAAATCCCAAACAACCAAAAACCCCTTTGTGATTTTTTTAGGAGACAAAAGCATGTATTAAAGGTTAGAAGTAATTTCCAGGTACCTGCTTTCTCAAGCATTGATATCTATAGCAGTTTCTCAGCAGAAATGAGATTATGAGTACTTCCCTGGACCCCCTAGTGAGTAAAGAGATTCATATTGATGCTGATATTGGATAATAGGAAAACATGAATAGTATACTTAAAGTGGATTATTTCTTTTATAATTCTAAGTCCTGTCAGCAAAGACCAGGAAATTGATCCAGCTAAACTTTAGCAGTGTAAATCATCTCCACAGCTATAAACAATGTTTTCAGTAGAACTATTCACACAAGTAAAGATTTCCAGTTCATGACCTGTAGTTACATTAGGATTGTTATCTTTCACTCCTGGCTAATTAAATTCCATTAGTGTATTGTGTCTCTGAAGGTTATGCTTTACATTAATGTAATATCAGCTTCAACAGAGATACCAGTTCAATGGAGAATTAATTAGATTCTCTTAGTCCATGAAATATCAACAAAATATATACATACATGAAATAGAGCATCAAAACTAAACTTTGATGACCTTTCTTCTTGACAAGGTATTTCAAAGTGACTAATTTTTATAAGTGTACTAAAGGATTTTTGGAGAAAAATTGACATATTAGCTCAGATGCATCCATTTTAAATTGATCAAAACTAAATATCATCAGCATCTGGAAATAAAAATGGTCAACATAAATAGTTCAACTTCACCACATTATCTGGTCTTAAAGAGCTAAAAGCTTGAGACTATTGTTTTGTCCAGCATCTTGCTTACAGTGAACACACAAAGATATGAATCCCTTCAATAATAGTGTCACTTGATTTAAAAAATACAGATATTTTTCATGGCCTATCTGAAGTTTATCTGTTAAAATAAGTTCATTGGAAACTAAAAAGGAAACAAGGGTAGTAAAACCTGAGATAATTTACTTTTTAGTTGACTAAAATAGCAGTGGAGTGCAAGACCTTTGAATAGATCCAGATTCTGCAGGCCTTAATAAAGAAACTTCTTTAGACTGAATGAGCGAATAACTGCTGTGAGAGCCCATTTTAAAAGGCAACAAACACAGAACAACATGGAAATGTGTCTAACACAAGTCTTCAGTCTTGAAGAACCACCTTAACAAGCATGGATATACTTTTTACACCATGAAGTCAAAATCCTGCAGCAGAATGGAGTAAAAAACCATTTACCACCCTTTTCATCAGGGCTTTTCAACAGCTCTCCAGGAGACTGAATATATTTCAGAATGTTTTGCACTGAGACATCAGGAAAAGCTATAATTTTGACTTTCTGTTAGAATATCTAACACCATCTCTCTGAGGCCATTAGCTATACCTAGCTATACAGAGAATTCAGAAAACAGGCTTCCATTAAATCACTTTATTACATCTGCCCATTTTAAAAAATGTTTAACCTGAGACAAATTAAATAAAATTACTGAACTCACATAGATAAAAGGTGAGGTTGTGTTTAAAACTGAACAAAATTCCCTTAATTTGCAGCGACCTATAATTATAATCCTTACAAAATCAGTAGTAAAACTCTATCAGATTCATTTGTTTATTGAAACTGAAGCACAATAAAACTGAGCTTAGTACCAACTTACTTTCAACATCAAAAAGCACACTGAACAGGACAAAATAGGGAATAATTTGCTATTAATTCTGAAAAATATATTCAATCAACTTCTCAGTGGATGACAAGCATATTAATATTAGATCAGTCACTTTAGGGACTGATCTAATATTAATATTAAGTTAGGACAAACTTCCCTAACACTCATTGACAATGCTTTCTAGATCTTTCTCAAAATCAAGAAAAATTATGTTGATCAGGTTTTCCTATGCTCAGTCTTACTTCTAAAAACCCCTGTCTGAACTATTGTAGAAAACCAAGGTCTTTATCTTTACAAACTTTTTAGATAAGACCAAGGACAGGAGCAGAGACCAGCTGATTATGAAATCACGGACCTGAAAATGGACCTGAAAATTTTAGGACAGAGATTTCAGAAATGTGATGCAGAAATTTAAGATTGGAATACCATTTAGTATTGCTTGCTTTCTCCAAAAATAGAAGGAATTATCTTCCCCCATTTTTTTCCCCCTGCTTCCATATCAATAATAAAATCTTGTCCCAAGGATAAATGTTCTTTTTGGTGTATCCTTTTACAACATCTCAGTGTCAGAAAATTAAAAAAAAAAAAAACAAAAAAAAAAACAAACAAGAATATTTTCTACTGACAAGAATTTATACCCTAATCAGATGAAATTAAAAGAGAATCAAAAGAGAAAAAAAAATCAAAAGGGAAGGGAGGGACATTAGCCAATACTCTTCATTATGAGATAGTTCCTGAGAGAAACAAAACAGAAGTTTGCACATGTATGATTCAATATCCATTCCACAAGCCTGAAAAGCTTCTTGAAAATCATTATAAAATATATTTAATAAATGGTTTAAAAATTTAGCTCCTCAAGGGCTGTCTGTGTACATTGATCAGAGTCTTCAGTGTGGGCTCTGATCAGGGTACACAGAAATAAGTGTCTCTCCATGACACTTGGCCTGTGTGCACACTACGATATTTATAAAGCATCGAAAAAAATCCCACAACTGTTAATGGAGACATCCACAAATGGTGGAAATTTATGTAATCTTTCTTAATATACACCATGATGCTTGTTGTCATACATCAAAGCCATTTAGGATGGCAGATTTCAGGCAACTCATGATTTTTTGGTCAGATAGGAGAGACATTTAAAAAAGTACTTCAAAGACATCAAATAATAATAATATGATTTGAATTTAATATCAGTTCTTTGATATACATATTTTGGGTTTATTTTTCCTCCTCTTTCCTAAATTTTGAATTCTAAGCCACATTAAGGAATTAACTTTGCATTCTATTTATTTACATTTCCTGAAATTCAAATTGCATGAGAGAAAAATTCAACTTCACAACTGACCTATGGCATAACAAGATTAAGATATCAAAGGAGAGAAACTTAATCTAACATCGTTCAAATGTTTCAAAGGAGATGAAGAATTGATGAAAATCACTTCTATGCCCATTTTGAAAATGGGATGACCTTTTAATCCGCCTGAAATAATATAAGTAGATGCAAATTATTCAGGTCTAAAATAGAAATGTGCACTGGGTTTAAGGTGTTGAGATACTTTACATTCCAGGAATGATGCATATCTTTGTTGAAATTGAAAGAACACAGAGTAAATAGATATTGAAATTTTTACAAATGTTATATGGTAAGTGTTCCCAAATGACATAGCTCTACTATGCTTATGCCATTGATATAATGAAAAAAACACACATGAGATTTAAAAGCAATTCCATTTTCAAAGTATTTTATATTGATAAAATTATATCAAGTTTCACTGAAACTTATTCAGTGACACATTCCGGGGTCCTACAAGTGTCTATATTCGTACCTCTTTCTGAGTCCCATTGAAACAGAGAGTTAAGGTTAAAATCTATTTTTACAAATGTGGAAAATGTGGTTTTTTATTAGTATTGTTGACCTTTGCTGGATACTTATTTACTGCATAAATGTGTACCTGTGCATTTATGTGCAGAAGTCATTGTTATATTGTTTGTGTACTGTTTTTGAGATATGGACTTATTTCTTTTCCACTCACACATGAAGAAATAATGACAATATGGTATTTTTGTTACTTCTTACATTTACCTCACTTGCTGGCACCCTGAGTGCAATTGAATTTGTGTGAGTCTGTTCACACATTAATGCTTAATCCAGCCTTAGCAATTAGAATAGAAATGGACAGAAAATTCTCTTAGAATTCAGTAGAGAAATTAAGGTTGCACAGCTTAATGGACTGTGACAGAAAACTGGGACACATTAAAACAATGTACTCTGATGTGGAGACCTCGACTGAACTCACCTGTACCAAGTGATCTCAGGTGGAGGTGATCCAGTGGCTCTGCAGAACAAAGTTATTGCCTCTCCTCGATCTGCCGTGGCATTGAAGGATTTCTGTAGCAGAATGATTGCAGGGGGGACTGAAAAATAAAACATTATGTACAGTGAATGAAAAATAAAATATTTTAGGTGTTCCTGGAGAAATTTAAAATGCAGGATCCTTTGCTAATTTGGGAATTTAGGAATTAGGAATCAAGTTATCGTGTGAATCATTGTTAGTAGTATTTCTTTACTTTTCTTAAATACAGGATTTTTAATATTATCAAGAGATTTATAACATTTTTTTAATGGAATAAATTTTTGGAAGTCTTTTTCAGAAGTTCATCAATTTTCTTACACAACATTTTAAGATGACTGAAGTTACACCTAACATGTGTAAGACAATACACACATGATACATAAAACTATGCCCTGATGTTAGACAGTGTTTCTAAAAGAGGGATCAGTATACAGGAGTCTTGATTATGCATACCAAATTCCTTTTACTGAGCTCCGGCATACTTCCCAGGCAGGAATATCACCAGCTTCCAAAGGGTTAATGTGATGCAATGGATGCACCAATGCAATGTGCGCCCAATGGATGCAATCTATTTGCAATTCTAAGAATTTAATTTTGTTCTAATAGTGACAAATACTTTCTGTTCTTGATGGCATTAAGTTATTATTAAAAATAGCATTTATAACATTAATAATAATGAAATAATAACATTTTAACTGTTATAAAATCATAACAGTTTGCAAAGAACCTCTATCCAACCAAAAACATAGCAATAATATTTGAGACAGAACAACTCACAGGTTGATATTCAACATATCTGTTTACATATCTTCTTCTATTAATTAACATGCAAATATGAAGTGTTCAAGGCCAGATTGGATGGAGGTCTGAGGAACTCGGTGCAGCAGGTGTCCCTGCCCACGTCAGGTGCTTGAAACTAGATGGGTTTTTAAAGTCCCTCCAATCCAAACTATTCTATGAAACATACAAATAAAAACAATCCAAGCAGATGGGATGGAAGTTGATATGTGGAGAAGAATGAACGCCACAGAAAATGAGAGGAAAGGGAAAAGATTAGAGCTTCACAAAATAGAGGTCAGCTAGCAAGAACATCCTGGGAGGTGACACAGTGACTCAGTTATTCCTTTTATCTTTACTCTTTCCTAGTGAAAAGATGAAACAGGCAACCTCAATGAATTTGGTTTTAGTGTTCCATTTCACTCCACCAGATTTTTCTCACCCACTCTTGAAAACCAACTGTTGTGGCTCTCTACCAAATATTTCAGAAGCCTTTTCACTTCTGAATCTTAAATATATCAAATTAATATAAAATCATGTACCAGAATTATCAATGATAAGTAATTGTGTGGTTTTATGTACTTTTCACACTTTTTAATGGTGTGTTTCATAGTGTTTCACAGATCACTTCTTTCCTATCTGAAATTGCATGGGCCATTACTCAGCACACAAAACCCTTCTGCTGTGCTATGGGAATTTATCCATCTCCAATAAAAAAAACCCTCACAATGCTACTTAGAAAGCTTTTAATGCATTTTAGCTATTTTGCAGTGCATTCTAATGTCTGGACCTTGAAAATAGTTGGGAACATGAGATAATTCTTTGCTAGAAGTAGCAGGCTCTTCACTATTCACCACTAAGAACTACAGGACTGTGACCTGGTTCAGTGCATTACCTAAGCGCTTCAATCTTCCAAGAGATACTGCAATGACGATGAAATATTATTTTCTCTTTTGAAAAGTAAAATTTTTGTTTGCTCATCATTTTTCAAGGAAAAAATCTGCTTTTATGCTTGTATGTACATAGGTTGGATCTAAAGTGTAAAGCTACAAGAGGAAAAGCGAAATGAAGGTATACTGGCAAGTCTCTCTCATTTCATATTTAAAGTAGAGTGACAAAACTCAGTCCCGTGTAACTGTGTAAATAGATCTCTTTTATTAACTTCAGTGAGATCAGGATGACTATTTAATTTATGGAACTTCTCAGATAGTAAAAAGTAAATCTAAGTAGTACATTAGGGAAAAATAATTTAAAAAGAAGAAAAAAAAGAATAGGGAAAACCAAAGAGAGACAAAAGAACAAGTAAAAGAAACTTTTGGTTACAGGAGTTGAATTCTTTCATTCTCCTCTATATCAACTAATTGTAATCACAGAAAATCGTGGCATTCAGATCTCACTGTAAATACAACTAGAAAAGTAATGCTACAAAAATTTTAGTGTTGAAAGTCGAAAAGACACACAAACATTAAATTTCTAAGAGATAATCCAGCTGTCAATTTCTTACCCACTATAACCCTCCAAGGATTTCCATACATTAGAAATTACCTTGATATCACAATTTGTTCCAAGATATAATTATTTTTGAGTAAATTTGCAAACTGTTCATAAGCAAGCTTTAATTTAAAAAAATGAACTACTATAATTAACACAGTACGCCAGATTTCATAAAGTACCCCTAAGTTCCTTTGTTACAGTTTATCCTGCTTTGAAGACTTTACATACTTCTATCCTGGTTTAGTTGAAACCAGGACAATTTTTTCACTGGATTCAATGCTCCTTGTGGGTCCCTTCCAATTAACCTTATTCTGTGATTCCTATTATAGAAATATTGTTAGCATAGATCTTGCATATTCCTGTAGATTCTACAGTGACTATAACAAGATGAGTAAATAAACAGTAAAGCTCTAAAGCTGAATAACTTTTACATACAAATAATTTCATTATAATATTTTCTTTTTTATTGCAATCTTAGATTATCCTCCAAAGTAAGCATTTCTTATTTCTCTTTTGGAAAAGGAGATGCAATGGAAATATGGCTATGTAGCTTTTGGTGGCCTACAGACTGATCCTTCTCCTCTTTTTTTTTAGTTTTTTTCTTTTTGTTTTTGAATCCAGTTCATTTATAGACTTTTTTCACCAAAAAAAAACAGTACAATTTTTTTTTTCTGCATTTTAATATTACTCTGAAAGCTTTTTTGGATCAAATTTTATCCCTTCAACTTTATGTAGGCAAACCTATTTATTACTATAAATGAAGCAGGAAATAGCTCTTAATTGATGTCACTCTACATGAATGACTATGTCATAATCACTTATTTGTCAGCTCCTTCTCCTCCCTGGACTGATGTTTAGAGATGAGTGTGTTAACATTCTTGACTGGAGTCATAATAAATACATGAAGAATCAGATTCTTTTTTTGTTTTTGTAATTCAGCAAAAATGATGAGAAGTCAGACCATGGTTTGCAAACCAATGTTTTACGTTAAATACAGTCTCTCTCAGCTCAACTGCATATAAATACCAGATAGAGATGAAAGGTAATCAGAAGGTGGATTCATATCCCTGTACATAAATAGAAGCAGAGGAAAATCTCATTCGGCATTTTAAATGCTACCAGATGCACTGTTGGAATGGTACATAACCAGGAGCTGTGGTAATGCAGCACCAGAATATAGCACCTATAACAATCTAGATAATTCTGCCTCAGATGTTGCTGCTTGACAATGTGGACTAAGAAATACGTGTGCCAGAATCTGCTCCTCCTGCTGAAAGTAGCTGTGACTTCATCTTACATAATGACTTGTGTAACCTGGGGTTTACTGAGAAGGACCAGTCAAGCGCAAAGCATTTAAAGCTCTGATCCTAAGACACACTGTGGAAGAATTTCACTGAAAAGCTGACTTTAAACAGACTGCAGAGATAAAAAATGCCCTTTATGAATGGTGTCCTTTCCAGGCGATATATGAAGAGATAGTTGTTTTTTCAACAGGTCAATGCAGAGTTTAAGAGAAGTTGAGTTAAATGCTCCATCTTGTCTCAATTCATTGATTTTCATTCTTAGAGGTTTATTATAAACTAATAAAACGTATAATACAAATTTTCAGGTAACTCCTCACATATTTTATTCCTCAGAAAAATAAAATTTGAAAAAATCTGTAAATGAGACTGTTAATAAAATGTCTGTGAGCTCACAAAGTACATTGCACAGTGAAGATGAATAATTCTAAAAAAACAAGCATGTTTTTTAAGAGTAAATGACAAAACACTGAAAAATAGACTGAACTACTATAATCTGAAATTCAAGTTTTTTAATAATTATTGTTCTGTAAATGATAAATAATAATGATCCATGCTTTACATATTTATATTTACTGATATTATGAAATGTAATGAATTATATTTACACAATATAGTATTTTTTTCAATATTAAGGAATTTTCAATAGTTTCAATATTAATTTTTTCAATACTAAACAGACGTGACAATTATATTAACCAATTTAATAAAGGTTTTTTAGAAAATGATATATGTTGAAATTGGCCATAATAATCAAATAAAGCAAGAAGTCAATTCATTAGCTTTACTCCTTACCATTCACAATAACAATTATGTCCCGAAAGTCAATTTCTCCTCTTGCTTCCACTCTTCCTTCACATCTGTAAACTCCTTCATCACTTTTATTGATCTTAAGAATTTGGAGATTATTGTTTGCTAATACTGCAAATCGATCTAGAAAGAAAAATAAGAGATCAAATGGCATAAATAAAGTAAATCAAGACAACATGAGGAACACTAACTTAAATGAATAATATTTAAGTATTTTCTCTGTACAAGCAGAATACTCATTGACAAAACATTTGTACACTTCAAAAGAAAATGTAGGCTAAGAAATTTGCGGCTTCTTCATTCCGAAACACATTGAATTTCCTAGAATTCAATCTGGATTTTCCATCCATAATTTCCTACTTACTCCAAGGAGTAATCAACTGTAAACTAAATAACAATTTACTGCAAAATGAGTGGAATACTTGTGAGCATTTACACAGAATAACAAAAAGATTAAATGGAAAAAAAAAAAGACTCAACAATTAAATTGAGCAGTTTTTAATAAAATAAGCAACAAAATGCTGTTTCCCTCTCTATCTAGACTATCTGTCTTTGTGCCCATTCTACAGCCCAATGCTTAATGATTTTCAGCTTGCTTGCCCTCCTTCCCTCCTCCCGTTTCTTTCTTCATTCACTCTTGGTCAATGATATATTTCAACACCCTCTAACACTTCACAGAAATCGCTACAAAGACATAACCCAAAAAAAGAAAGCACTCCATCTTCTGCAAAAGCCAGCATAAACTGAAATTCAGTAGACATTTTGAGGAGCTGAAGGACACTGTAAAATCTGGCTCTGAAAGAAAACCATGTACACACTTTTCTGCACATGCAGCAGCAAAATTATAATCTTCAGAAATAAACTGGATCTGAATTTAATTTTTCCTCTCCCTTCTCTCTGAACTAGTGTATTAGGTTTATGTGTTGATCTGTTGGCCTCAAGGATCAGACAAATTCAGCCTGAACTGCAACCCAGAGAAAGGATCCACACTGGAAATGTTACAGACTGACCACAGGCCCCATTCCCAATCTCCCTGCATTCCTTGGGGTGGGCAAGGTAGAGGAGTCAGCAATGAAAGAGTAAAGTTTGGGAAAAAGGAGAAGCAAGATATTGCTTTAATTTTGTCTTTGTGTTTCACCTTTCAACACTATTTAACTTGCAATGAATTTAATTAATTTTCCCCTCCGTCAAACCCATTTTGCTAATGCCAGTGAGTGTTCTCCCTGTCTTAATCTCAACACACTTTTTGTCTCATTTTCTCACATAATCTTGTCTTTAGTTTTTTTGGCAAGACTTTGGGGGGGATACAGAAGTGGCTTCTTTGAGAAGCTTCTAGAAGTTTCACCCATGTCCTAGACAGCCATTGCCACCAGGCTCTAAGAAGGACCTGCCCCTGGCCGAGGCAATCAGCAGCTCTGGTATAACTGATGCAAGAAAGGGAAAATTAATGTGCAACATCAATGGCAGCCAGGGGAGGAGTGAGAGACATGAGCAGAACCATCCTGCAGACACACAGGTCAGTGAAGATGGAGGAAGAGGAGGTGTCAGAGCAGATTCCCTGTCAGGCCATGGTGCACACCATAGAGAGACAGCTGTGCCCATGCAGCCCATCAGGTCCTCAAGGGAGCAGAGATCCACCTGTAGCCCCTGGATGGCCTGGTCAGACCAGATGATGCCTGAAAGAGACTGTGACCCTGTGGGAAATCTGTCCTGGAGCAGGCTCCTTGTCAGGACCTGTGAACCCATGGAGAGAGGAAGCTGTGCCAAAGCAGGTTTTGTGCCAGGACATGGGGGACCCATGCTGGAGTGGCTCTTGAAGAACTGCAGGCTGTTGGAAGGATTGCTGAAGTTCATGGAGGTGGCCCCACGCTGGAGCAGGGGAAGAGTATGAATAGTCCTCCCCTGAGGAGGAAGGAGCAGCAGGAGACAATGTTTGGAGTCATGTTAGCCTGAGAAGAAAGAAGGTGTGGGGGAAAGGTGCAATTTAAGACTATTATTTCTAACTATCTTAATCTGGTTATGTTGGTAATTATATTTTCCTCGAGTCAAATCTGTTTTGCCCATGATGATGGCAATTGGCAAGTGATTTCTCCATGTCCTTTTCTTGATCCATCACTCCCCCTGAAATAAGCAGGGACATCTTCAACTAGACCAGGCTGCTCAGAGCCCTGTCCAGCCTGGCCTTGAACACTTCCGGGCATGTGACAACCACAGCGTCTCTGGGCAACCTGTGCCAGTGTTTCACCACCTTCATCAAAAATGTTTTCTTAATATCTAAATAAAATCATCCATCTTTTAACTTAAAACCATTACCCCTTGTCCTAGTGCAACAGGCCCTTTTAAAAGTTTTTATCTTTTATCTGCATCTCAACCCTTACAACAAACTCATAGGGCACAGTTTGATGGCTATTTTTTGTTTTGTTTAGAAAGTCTCTGCATTTTTCAAGGATGAAATGGTCAGAGCTAAGAGTAGTTCATCATGGGTTAACCCCAAGAAATGTCACAAGTGAAAGGTGAGAAACTTTCTCGAGCCTTTTATTATATTCTCTCTCTTCTGTCCAGTTTCAGAGGAGGTGATTGAGCTGCTTTGGTAACAGCTGGTATCCAGCCAAGGTGAACCTCTTGAGGAGGGTGAGAGAAAGGCTGGGTGGGTGCCTGGCAGCTCACCAAGGAAAACCCACCAAAACAAATCAATATTAATGCACTCTTCTGAGGAGAATGCCTTCCTGCAATTCACTGAATGTGGGTTTTGAAGAACATGAAACCCTGTTATTCAGGAATTTTTCTTGCTCTATTTTGCACCTTTCGATGTTGGAGGATGATGAGATTTGGCAGCTTTCATTTTTAACTAGCACACAAATTACTTCTGTACTAGTTGCAAGAATTCTACCATAAAATGAAGAGAGAAATGTAAAAAAAAGAAAATCATGCTTCACCTGGTAGAAGTTTACAGGACATTAACATCATCAACACATTTATGCTAATTATATCTGGTTTGTTAAAGTCATGCTTGAATGCAGTTCACACATTACCACATACAAAATATATATTTTCCTGTTCTGCTCCTACACAATTACCTACACAGAACCATGCCTCCAAATGTTTTGAAATGGGGAGATCTAGACCTTCTTTAAACTTTTAAGCATTGGTAAACCTGTTTTGGTTGCTGTTTTTTTGTGGTTTTTTTTTTTTTTTTTTTTTTTTTTTTTACCATCGACCGGCAATGTGTGAGATGAATAGGGGGGCTGGAGGTGATCTCCATTTTTATAAAACACTGAAAAAATGAGGGTTCACTTAGTATCAGGAAACAAAAACTAAATGTTGGCTGGATAACTTTTCAACTTTCATTGTAGAAAAATGGATACAGCAGTAGATATTCCCATGAGTATACCAGAAGTTCACTGTGCCATGGATATCTTGATAAATTTGTGCCCTTTACTAAACAGATTTGATTTGGCGAATCAGGAAGTAACTGGGAATTACAGTACTCCAGATCATCACTACTTTGTCTGGACTCAACCCCCTCAACTTCAAACGTCTGATTTAGAAGAACAGTCAGTTGCATGACCTCCCCCTTCAGTCATATCACATGTTAAGTGGTGTAGCTGACAAGAAGGGCTTATGTCTTTTCAGTGCCATTCAACCCAATCTGGAGGAATTTTTGGCTCAGTTCACAAATTTTGCTGTGTATGTACCAGGTGTTGAGCCAGAATGTCCAATAAAATACTGTCTAATAGTCTAATAGGACATTACTAAAGACCAATAAATGTCTTGGTCTTCAACATTCGAAAAAATGTTGAAGACCAAGACATTTAATAAACCTTTTTCTCATACAACTGGCCATTCTTTTGTAATATCTTCTAAACACAAAATAAACACAGCATGCTAACTATCTTAAAGCAAGCAATCACCTTTGCACGTTAGTTAATACAAATGTATTTTAATGTTAGTTAATAAATGTATTTTATTGGCCTACATGGGCCCTGCAGGGCAATGGCACCAAATCTCCAGTACTGCAATTAGAACTGGACAAGCTACTGATTTGAAGTGGAAAAGACATATCAGAGACTATGCTACCCTGAGGAAGAAGCAGGACTGTATTGCCACAGCCTGCCCAATATGATCTAGAGGGCAAATCTGGCTCATTAGAGGCCTGCCTTAAGTCATCTTTCAGAATAAGAGAGAATTTGATCATCCACTGTAGATTTTGAAACTGGAACTATGGTATAAAACAGAGTAATTTTTATTTCACTAGGCATGAAAAAAATTCTTAACTGTAAGACAGTGGGCATGCTGTTTTTCACCTCTATTGTAAACCCATATAAACAAAACCCACAAAGCTTACGGTGTCCTATTTTTATGTGATTTAAAACCGCTACCTCCCAGACAGGACTGGAATTGTATTTGGATGCTGTTCTAGATGAGAACATAAGGGAAGTATTCTACTATTTAATTTAAAACTTGTTTCTATCATTTTACCTTTTAGCACTGTGAAAGAAAATGGTTAAGAAAAAAAGACGTTTATGCATTAAATTTTTAAAAACTCCATTTTCAAAGTGCATGATTTTGAAGGAGAAAGGAAATGTTGCTTCATCTGCTTTGCTAACCCTACAGGTTGATTGAAAAGCAAAATGGTGATAAAAACTTTGAGATCTTTGAAGAAGTTCTACTTTTTCAAGCTCTTTCATCCTCAAATGACTTTTTCCTAGATTGCTAATTCTTGTTTTATTTTCAGTGTTCTTATTTTTGAAAATTTTTTATGTTCAATTATATATATTTATATAAATAAATTGCAACTATTTTCTTCTAAGTGTAGAAGTTTGCTGTTTCCTTTTAGTCTCCATGTCTAGATGACAGAAGAAATAAGATATGCTAAATAAGAAAGAAGTTTAATCAAAACTTTCTTTCCTAATGGAGAGGAACCAAAGACTGTGTCCAGAAATATCAACCAAGCTTTCCCCCCCACCCAATAACTGTTCGACATTTACTTATTTGACTTCATAAAGCCCCTAACAAACTTTTAATTTTAATTTTGAAATAAAAATAAAAATTAATTTTAAAAGAAAAAGAATTTTAAATATGTACTGCTACCCTGAGTTTCATTAAATGCAAAGAGAAAAACTGATGGGAAGTTAGAAAAGCTGATTAAATAACAATTCCATTTCTAGAAATTGTAAAAAAGTCCTGTTTTGGCAAAGATGACTATTGAGACAAAACTGAAAAAAATAATTCAAAGTTTTTGTAGGTGTAAGTCAAAAAAAATACTATTTGGCTAAGTAATTGCCTCTCTAGAGACTTAAAACTTGCATGTGAGGAAGGTGAAATTTGTCTAAATCCAAGCTTTATCAGTCCAGCCTCAGCAGATTACTTATATCCCAGTTAGTTGTAACTCAGAGGGCATCTTACCCTTATACAAGCAAACTCTCACAAAAATGCAAAATGCCTCTCCACTTGGAATTCTCTGAGCAACTGTGCAAGTATCCCAAAGTCAGGGCTGTGTAGGGCCAGTATCACAGCTTGGTCTGCAGTGAAGTTCATCTCTGTGTGTTTTAAACATGTTCAACTCCTACAGAAAAGATGTACCAGGAAGAGATCCTGTGAGGGAGCTCCCAGCAATCTTTTGTGCATTTGGACACTCATGTTACACCTAGGCAAAATTCCCAATTGGAAAAAAAGACACATGGGGAAAACCATTGTACGCAGATTCCCTACAGATCACAAAACCTAGTAAAATTACATTTAAGCTGACGGGCTAATCAAAATCCCCCGCTAAAATCCACCACAAAGTCCACTAGAACTTTAAAAAGACCTTTTTTAAAATAATGTTTTAATAATAATTGGAATGTATAACTTAAAGAGTTACCAAAATACTAACTGTCAGCAATAGTTGTGACTTCCTCATTTCGATACAACCAGCTGACAACGGGAGCAGGTGAACTTGTAACACGACAAACAACTTCTGCATCTTCCCCCTGCCTGAACTCTTGTGGAGATACTATGTCCCGAAAAGTGAGCTTTTCTGAAGAGAAAAAAAAAAAAGAAAACAGAATACAGTAAGAGTCTTACACTTAACATAGCATTAAAATGATATGCAATAACAAATAAGACAAACACCACTATTAAATCTTCTTATTGTGATAATACAGAATTATTTCCATAACATAATTTTCCACATAAGACTCAAATCATCCTGGACTCTGCCTGTAAAAATTACTTTACAATCCTTTCGTATTCTGCAAAATTTTGTTTATTTATGTACATTCTGCAGGTTTTATAACCATATTTTCATTGTTTTCAATGTTCCAAAACACAGTTTTTAAACTCTAGGTCCTAGAAGTTTATATATTCATGTTGATAGTTTACTTACTCTCTTATGGATTTTCTTCCTCATTATTCTGTTATTGAATTAAAACCTCATGTTTTTATTCTATTCAATCTTCCATAAAAAACATTAAAATTTGGAAAATTCTCACGGGAGAAGTGGAATTTTTGACTCACTGTGAAAAACAGCAGCTGAGTAAAATACAACATTAACAGGTCAGCGAGAAACTATTAGGTCTATTATGACTATTAGGTCATAAGAAATTATAATTTTTAGGAACTAACAAGATTGTTTTAGGTCTGCTGAGGCTTTTAATTTTTCCAAGCTCAAATAACCAAATGATATTTGATTTTCCACGTGTGTGAAATAAGTCCAGTATTTTTAAAAGTCCAAGATGCTATTAATCCTTGATCTCATATTAAGATCTACTACAGTTGACCAACACACACAAAGAAAAAAAAAAAAAGGAAGAATTCTTGCACACAGAAAAAACAAACCAATCTATGCTCTCTTAGGTCAAAGATGGCAAATTACATTTCAGAGTAAACTTTGGGGAGCTTATGACAGAGATGCAGCTTCATCTCTGCTTTTTTTGTATTGATATGAGTGCAGGCTCAAATAATCCACACACTTCCCACAGCAGAGGGTGAACAGTTGTTATTATGCCTTTCTTACATTTTTGTGTGAAGTCAGAAATAAACCTCTCACAGACATCTGAGAGTCCTAAAAACCAGGTCCTAAGACTACCAGCAAGTAATCCTGCTTTCTTCTTACATCACAAATATGAATAAGGAAATTTTACGTGTCTGTTCCCATGAACCTTAATATTACTTGTGTAGGTTTGCAGGTTTGTCTGACCTCAGAATTATTAAAATTAACACATGCAAATGCTTCTAAAGTTTTCTACTTTTCTCAGCATTCTGCAAACGGAGTAACTGACAGTTTTATGCATACAAATGAATTCCTGAAAATTGAAATCCTTTGACTTGTGAGATTTCAAGCCCCATGTAATCACTTCTAACTGCTGCCACCCTTTTATCGGTTGTTTTACGAGAAGATTTTTTTTTAATCTTCTTTTTTTAATCTGTCTTTTGTTGTCTGAGTTATCTGTATCTCTCGGAAGCAGTGCTTTACCATTCTACTTTGTAGTTTTTGTCTCACTGTAATTCCTTCACATTTAAAAAAAACTGTTCTCCAATGAACTCAGGTCCTAACTCAGCTGATGGGCTGCTGGCATATGCCCCATCTTTCACCAACAAACTTGAACTTTCATCTTCACTGTGCTTGTTTAATGCACAGGTTTTAGGTATTTTTGATCTAAAGAATGTGATATAATGTAGCTATTCAACACTGAGAAAAAAGCTACTCAAATGTCTCAGTGAATCTCATACTACAAAAGAATGCATTTATTTTTGAAATATACTCCTTCAAGTCGTTGCTTGCAATTGAAATCCATTTTGGTTACTTATCACACTGAGCTTCACTGGCTTATGTCAAAACTCATTCATAAGGCCAAGAACAGGAAAAGACAGAGATTAAAATAACAATTCAGTAAAAAATCCACTTTTTAAATGTCATATATTACACTTCCTGCACTTTTATCTATGCACATATTTGTAATATTTCATAATTTTTGAACTGTACACACACTTGTAATACAAATTATACTGATCTATTTTTTTTCCTCCTATTTTCTAATTTCTTTGAGGGGCAGACAGTGCCCACTCATTAGATGGCATTATAAAATATAGGAGGAAAGCAATCTACAATACTTATAAGTGGCCCTCCAATTAATTCAAATCTTTGTCATAATGTCGACTTACTAAACTGCACGAGATGCAATTATTTGGAAGATAAAGTTCAGAGCTTGGGATGATATTTTGAGAGGCTTTACTTTCTCTGTGCTAGTGTACTTTAAAACACAGTCTTTTATTTGTTAACTGATAGTATTTTACTTACGATAAATCTCCAAAACTACAGTAGCTTCTTGAGTTTGTCCTTTAGCATCTGTTGCTTGGCAGCGGTATATACCAGCATCTTCGATGTTTGCGTTGTAAATGGTAAGGCGTGAGCGGACGCCTTCCTTCTGAACAACCACCCTCTGACCAGAAACTATCTTCTCTCCTTGTGGGTTGTACCAATCTATGTTCTCAGGCTCACCAATGGCTACAAACAAAACCAAAACCAACACAAATTTAGACATTTAGAAGGACATAGTGAAATGTGTATGCCTACTCAAAGCACAGTCTATGCAGTGTCAGGAATTTAAACTGAATTCAGGAAGAATTATTTCATGGAAAGGGTTGTCAAGCACTGGCCCAGGAAGATGGTGGAATCACCCTGGAGGTGTTCAAGGGATGACTGGATATGACACTCAGTGCCAAGCTCTAGTTGACAACATGGTGATCAGACAAAACTTAGACTTACAGTCTTGGAGGTCTTTTCCACCTAAGTGATTCTGTGATTCTGCAATGTCAGCTAATTGCTAAATTGTGCGAGTTGTAAGAAAGACAAGTAGGACAAAACTGCATGAAGATGTACAATCTTTGAGACAGGGTAAATAGCAGCTAAAGGATCTCAAGAGGGAGAAAAAAAAACACAGACAAGTATAAAGTCTTATAGAAAAGAAACAGGCTGTCAGTGACTGGATCAACAGGTCAAGCCATCAGGTAATTGCACTGTCAGTGTAGTCAGGCCATGTGCCACTGTCAGTGGAAGATCTCAACTCAGCACCACGAAGGATCTGTATCAATCAGCTGCAAATGCAAATTCTTATCCTCCTGACTGATTACTGCCTCACCAGAAAAAAATCTCCTTGGCTATCCCATTAGGTTGGAGAGGATTTAATTCCTTATTTAAAATAAGTGACAATATTTTAACTACAAAAGCATCCTGACAGATATAAACTACCTGTACTGATATAGAGAATTCAAACTGATTCCGTGTGTGAAATGAAGAGATCCTAGACTGAAAATGTGAGCCAGTGAAGTCCTAGTATTTGCCACAGTTCTCACAAGTCAACATGAATGTACAGCAATATGTTAATTTAATTTTGTGAAACAACCACTTCAGTTAAAATACATTAAAAAATCAAAATTTAACAAAAATTATATACTAACAAATAAAATTAATACATACCTGTGCATGTGAAGAACTTGGATTCACCCACACTGAGCTCAACTTTGCTAAGTGAAATTGTTACTTGAAGTAAAGCTGAAAAATATAAAGTAGATTGTAAATTAATTTGGGAATTTATCAGTTTACATCTTATATTGTCAGGTTTTATATTGTTTTCATTCTATATATTGAACCTGTTCTTAAAGTATGAAATTTTAACTAAACATGGTTATGTTTTGAACTGAAGTACATATTGAGATAGACAAAACAATCTAAATAAGGATGTTGCACAATGATGACAGCCTTATGTCCCAAACCTGAGGACAAAATTAAAGAAGGGGAAAAAAAAAGAAAATGTGATAGAAATATACATTAACATAAAACTAGAAATTAAATGAGAAAAAGATGATTTGTAACACACAGATCAAGGGTAAATCATGTCTGACTAACTCCACCATCTTCTAGGATAAAACTATAAGTTTTGTGTACAATAGAAGGACAGTGGGTGGCAATTACCTTGACTCTGTCAAGGCTTTTGGCTTTCCCTCCCACAACAATCTCATATTTGAGTGTATTTGATATAAAAAGCAAGGCTTTTTAAGTGGGTCTGGTTGCAGGGGAGGGAGTTCAGAGATTGTGCTGTGACAGATACAGGCAGTACTAGCTGGGTCATGATGGAGCCACTGCAGGACACAACTGAGAGGGCTGAATGAGTTTGTAGCACCTCTTAGAACACCAAAGAGAGAGACAAGAAGGCCAAAGTGGTAAGAGGTGCTCCATGGCACAATTGGCAACACTCCAGGACTCTGGCCAATGCATGAGCTCATGAAAGAGCAAACACATCTGAAAGGACTATGGATAACCCGCAATAGCAAAGAGGAAATGAGTTAGGCAGAAGGAGCAGTGGAAGAAAAGAGTGAAAAAGAAGGAATGACAGAAAAGAATCACTATGTCCTCACCCCAGCTTCCTGCATTATCCATCACCTCACTGAATGGACTGTTACTTGCATGGATGGTGATAATAATGGGAGTAAAGGCCAGGAATAGGAGGGAGTGGTATCTGGAGTTTGGGAAAGAGGCAGAAAGCTGTCTTCCCTAAGTCTCTAGCTTTTTTTATGTGACAAATTTTACCCATGAATATAAGTTCAAAACTTACTAAAACCCATAGCTATCCAGTTCTGTTGACAGTAAAAATTCAAGACAAGCTGAGTAAAGAAAAACTATCAGCAAAGCACTATCCATAGATACTAACATCAGAACTATTACAATTAAGAGAAAAGTGCAATAAAATAGATTTGCGATTAACTTCTATGTAATTAACCTAAATAAGCAATTAGACAAGATGTGAACTTTTGGTTCTAATAGTCATATCAAAAGCTACACCAAAAAAGGCAAAGAAAAGTGAAGATTCCTTCAGTATCAGTCTGCCAATCTAAATTAAACAGAACTGGGTATTTTACACAAAAATTCCCCACAAACAAAGAAAATTAAATATCAAATTCCTGTACAGCACATATCATTTTTCATGAGATTTCCTGAATTTTGAATGCTTTTCCTAAGAAGATCATCACAACTGATTTTTTTTTTTAGTGAATATTAATATCTTATACCCTGCTCCCATAAGAAAATAGCTAAGAATTAAAAAAAAAAAACAAACCAGTAAAAAGCCACAAAGAACATATCCTGCCTCAGGCAAAGGTCATTATCTGCATGCACTCTACTAAAATAAAAAATTCTTAGTCCATAAAGGCAACCAGGAAGACGGCAAGACTGCCTAGTCCAGAAAGAAGCTGAAAGGGACTGTAAAATTGTTGAATCTAGTAGTAGACAGGGGGGAGTACTGGAATTTCCAATGCAACAGTGAGGAGCACGATGAAGGCTCCTTTAGGACACACAGAGCTTAAGAGTTGGCTTGTTCTCATCTCTGTTCTTTACACCCATGGTACCAAAACCAGAAGCAAAACTTATGTGTAAGAAAGGAAATGAGTTTAACAGAAATTTTTACATTTTGTTGTAATGAGAATCAAGAGTAATCAATCATCCAGGAGGCTACTGCAAGCCTCATTTCTTTATTTACCTGTCAGGTAAAGCTTTACTATAGCCTCAAGACCTATAATTGCTGGTGGAAACCAAGGCACTAATAAATACAGCCATGGGGGAACTTGAAGAGCTTGGATATTTATTTCATGTCACAGTCTACATCACAATTTTTCTGATACCATATTCTTTTCAAGAGCAGTCTTGTACATTTGCTCCAGAAATATATACGTTAGCAGTGAAATATATATGAAATATATATTTCAGCAGGGTTGCTTCAAGGATAATTGCATTTCTTAATTCCAATAACTGATGTCAAACTATATAAATGCAATAGATGAGGTAATACATGTCAGGTAGAATGTAAGCAGTGGCATGATGAGCAGTGTAAAAGTAAGAATATTTTTCCTTCATAAATAAATAGATATTTGAGATTTTAACACAGTTTTGGCAGAGGGCTCAAATCCATTTAAATTTCTTAGCATGCGTGTAACTACATAAACTCTATGGAGATGCTAGCTACATCTCTGAAACCAAAAGGAAATATTTTTTCTACATATGGTACTTTAATATTCACAACAGAAAAAATATAAAACCATCTGTCCTATTTTCCCAGCCTCACCATTTTCTTAGCTCTGCTTGATGTAAATAAAAAAAATATTGCTTCATGCATGCAATCTAGAAGTAAAAATATTGCTCAAGTTATTAATCTAGAAATCTCTGATTTTTAGTAGGCAGGCAAATGAAGCTAGGAGAATATTCACTTGTTACTTACTGGAAGCAAAATATTGCAAAGAGACAACACATTCAGAAAATTTCACTGTACTTCCAAATCTGTCTCAAGAGCTGCAGATAGTACAAGCTCTGATGAAGATGGCAGAAATGTAGTCACAACTCAAATTATTACTGTACACTAACTAATGGATTAATAAAAAATTGAGTTCTTTCCATCAGGCTGTTGAGAATCTCTTTGAATACACAGGCATATGTTTATTTTATCAGATCAGTGGAGATATTGCAAATATTTAGTAGAGGTGATACCTATGTTAAACTATGCCCAGAAATAAATAACACCTTCTTGATAGATCTGAAAAAGTACACTCTCTTCCCA
Organism: Pyrgilauda ruficollis; assembly: GCF_017590135.1. Classification (NCBI taxonomy): domain Eukaryota; kingdom Metazoa; phylum Chordata; class Aves; order Passeriformes; family Passeridae; genus Pyrgilauda; species Pyrgilauda ruficollis. Next base: position 1,380,939 of record NW_024508324.1, on the reverse strand, counting down.
TGTTTCCAAGAATATCACCTAAATACCTATTCAGAAAAAAAAAAAAAAAAAAAAAAAATTTCAAAAAAATACCCCAAAAACCCTTTAAAAAAAAAAAAAAAAAAAAAAAAAAAAAAAAGGAAAAAAGACAAGATGTAAAAGATCTATTCAAGCAGAAGTCTGGCGGGAGGAGTGTAATGCTAGTGTAGTACAGCTGTTCTGGGAAAAAGTGAATTTGTTCGGGGTTTCCCTCAGTCTTTGGTACATGTCCAATTTCATAGCAAAATAAAAGAGCACTACTAGAACTAGGTGATACAACCAATCCCTTCCCTTTTGATCAGAGTCATTATAAAGGAATCATTACCAGTTGTAATACACTAAGAGGATTCTGCTGAATTATTCCTTAATGGTTTTAAAAATCACCAAGGAAGATAAGTAAGAACAGTAATGAGAGGCCCATTTGTACTGCTAAATATGGAGACAGATGACTGCATTCATAAGGACTAATATTTAACAGACTAATTGATTTCAGTCCCATTACCAGCAGTAGCCTTCAGGTTTCAGAACTAACATCACAAATCTGCCATAAGTGTCTGTGCAGATGCAACAGAAGTGAGGTGCCATCACTGAGAGATAACAAAAATTGTAGCAATAAGTCATTCACATATGTACTACTACTGTCCCTCAGCAATATATTACAACTCGTTGAAACTGTATACTATACAAATGTACATTTAAATATATAAATATAAAAGATATACAAGGTACTAAAAAGGTAAAGGGGAGGATATCTTAATAAAATCTGAAGAAAATATTGATTAAAGCTCTGCTTCCACTAATAAACCCATCCAACATCTTCTTGATAATTCCATTTCTTAAAAAATAATAATAAAAAAAAAAGAATAAATCATCCCCCTCCCCCCCCAAGCACTAATAAAACGTGAAAACGTGAAAAAACTTCCTTTTGTCTGCATTGGAAAGACACCACCACAAAAACATATAATATTTTGTTATAGTTTCCACAATATAAATTGCATACAACATATTTGAAGTTTCATGCTACATCAATACATCTGAATAACTTTTTGAATTTACTTTTGAACCATTGGACATCACTCAGCTGTAGAGGGGTCTTTCTAAACCTGTTGGATGGCAAATTCTCTGAAAAGGAGAGGCTAATGGGAAGGCAGTAAAAAGGACTGGATGCAGCTCTGAAGACAAAACAAGGCATAACTTGGGATCAACATGGAGCTAAGGGAAACAGTGACAGCTACAGACACTCATTTGGATATCTTTGGCACTGGCTTCTAAGAAAAACAGACTGCAAGACTCAGCTGAAAGGACTGTTTTCTTTGGGAAGGTCGAAATTCTGTTTAGCATAGGTTCTCTGACAAAAACTACACCCTTGGCTATTGGTGTTTTTGACTTCATTCAGTAAGCAAGCTTACTTGGGTGATGTGGTTTTGTTTTCAGTAAATGATTTAACTTCTATTTAATATATGCTTAGAAAACTAGGCTTCATTATCCTTGAGCATGAAGAAATTAATATGTTTTTAATAGGTATCAAATTCAATCCCAGAGCAACCACTCACCCAGTTAATCTTTCTACCCTTTTTTATGCAGAATTCCAAGAATATTATGTTTAAATACACTGATGCCCAGATCAAAGTGAATATGTTTTGAATAAAAGTTACACAACTCTTGAAGAAATTGATTCTCCGTTAAATACACTTATAATTTAAATATACTTTGAAACACCATTAAAAAGACACTTTGTGGGTTTTTAAAATTAATACGCTATTTTAGAGCCTTTTGGACCTCTAAGCTGAAATGAGGAAACATAAACTAGTAAATATACAATGAACTTATCAGACAGTTCAAGGAAATTTTATTTTAGGGCAAATGCTAGAGTTCTTTTTAAAAATATGACTAATTTAAACTTTCTTAACTATTAGTTCATCAAAGTAAGAAGTATAAATCCAAAAAATCATTAAACAAGCCATAAAGTTACATTTCCATTAGCAAAAGTCTGATCTAAGCCATTTCCATGAGTAATCAAAAAATTGGGAACAGTATACCTCTTCTCTGAATAACTCCATTAAAAAACAATATAAAACACAGCTGAATTAAAGTCTAGTTAAAGTTGTTTGCACTTGAGAGGTGGAATGACCCAATGGAAACAATGTCTGGAGATATCGTAAGTTACCTAAGGTATTATTGTTTTTTCACATAAATAAAGAAAATTCCAACACTTCAGACCTTTGAAGAGGGAACGGCAGGCAATCAGATATTACACAGGAGATGATCATCAATAGTCATGACATAGTTATTAAAATTATCATCATTAAACAGCAAACCCACAATGAAATTTTAAGGGAAAAAAAATAGAATTTTACTCATACTGAGACATCTCTCTTATACACAAGTGAACTATCTATGGGGAAAAAATCCTATTATCCTGTCCTGAAAAGGAGATGATGTTGTTGTTGAGCTTGTAAAGTCTGTGAGACTTGTAGTGTTTAAAACCACTCAATTCATTTGTAATCCTTCGGGAGCAAAGAAAATGCTGAAGAACAATCTTTTTTCTATCTGCGTGAGAACCTACAGTGAAAAATTAATCCAAACAGAGTATTCAAATGCAATTTATTTAATGTTTAAATTTACTCATTTAAATGTACTTTTTGGTATTTTTTCTCTGTCTTTTGCAGTTTAATATAAACTACTCAAAATTTCCTATTCATACTTTCCTAATATCCTAATATCCTATAAACAATGTAGTCCTCGTTTTTTTTTTCTTATGAATAAAGTTATACAAAGTGGCCTAATAATATCCTTCTTCCATTCAATGGCCTTGAATACTAAACTGCAAGTTTTGTAAAATCATATTAAAGACAAACTGTATCTGCAAACATAACAAACATAAATTTAAACCCTAAAGAGTTTGGTTATTTTCAATTTTCTAGTGGGCTGACTACTAATAAATCATAAAGCATCACTTCTCCATGGTATGACAGTACAGAGAGATGTTACATTTATAATTACTTGGCAGAAAGTTTCACAATTAATTAAGTAGTTCAGTATAAATGAACTTTCTATTTCATCACATTAGCCTTAATTCGGATTTGTCAGTAGAGAATACAGTTCTGATTTAAAGTTCTACGGTTTTATTTGAATTATTATGGTTTCCTTCTTCAATTTCTGTCTTAGAGATTACAGAGTGTTTTATTTTTAGTTAGACAAAACAGTCTTTGTGTCATCATGAATTCATTTCCTACATCTATTAAAGCGTCATTTTCCCTGATGAGGGGAGCTGGAAGTCACACAAAGCTCAAACTGCCTTTTGGGCAAGAACAGATGTTGTAGGGGTGAAACGCACAATGAAAGAGCACCAACACAATCCAGTTTTGTGCAACAAATACTGAATCATAATCAGAAAATCCCCTGTTAAACATTCTTTTCTATGACACTTGCAGCAGAAACAGTGAAATAGATAAGCCATTAATATCTGAGCAGAGACAGTAATCAAGTATAAACCAGTCTGCTTGCTACAATTCCATTCAAAAGACTAATCTCAAACAGAAGTTACTCACTACTGTTCCCCCAAAAGTCAAGCAAACTTCAGTTTAGAAACAAACACATAAATATTGTATGTGCTATTGAGATTTTCATGTAGATTGATAATGGGAGCTCAGTACTTCAAAACTAAAAAGACTGTTAATTGGGTAAAAATGAGTAAATTTTTATATATAGATTTACAAGCCCAAACATATATAGATATTTTAAAGAATAGCTGAAGAATATTTGTGAATATTTAATATTTCTAGTCATGGCTTAGAAGCTTGTAAAACATCAAGATTAATAGACAGAGAAATGAAAAAAAAAAAACCCAATATGATTTATTAACTTAGAATCTGTGTAAGTGAAAGGCACAATAAACATTGGATGACTTTAGCTATAAAGTGTCAGGCATGACATGATGCATATCTTTAATTCTATTAAAATTATTTTAGCTAAATTCAGTAGAGCTTATTATGCATGATAAGAACAGAGAAGTTTAAAATTCATTTATTAACAGAATATTAAGATATTTTAACTGTAGAGGAACATACTGGAGAACCTTTATCATGTATTGATAAAGCTTTCTCATATAGAGAAAGAAATAGTATAGAATAGGATGATCAAAGTACTATAGAATTCTATTTATCAAAGATGAACATCACCTAAACAAAATCTGCTCAATATTTTTTTTGAAGCAATAAACAGAAAGAAAAAATATTTGATGGGCATATGAATATTAAGGAACTTGCTTCCCAAACTGAAAATTATTAAGTTGGGGAATTCCTAATTTCATATCTCCTACACACAAGGTTAATCTTATCAGAACCAGTAAGTGCCTCAATAAAGATACACCTGAAAAATAAGGACTTTAATCTTCAAAGTAACAGTAAACTATATGTGTAGAATAATTGGGAGGTTTGGCATGTGCACTGTGGGTAAGGTTTATTTTTTTAATATTAAATTTATTTTCCGAAGCAAAAGGCCGTAGGAAAAGAGGCAATAGCCACAAGTGGCATGATAGGAGGTTTGGATTAGATATTTAAAAAAATTTCTTCACTCAAAGGGTTGTTGAGCACAGAAAACTACTGCCCAGGGAAATGGTGGAGTCACCATCCCTGGAGGTATTTAAAAGATGTGGATCTGCAGAGATAAGGGACACAGCTTAGTGCTGGGCTTGGCAGTGTTCAGCTAAAATGGTTGGACTTGATGATCTTACAGGTCTTTTCCAACCTAAATGCTTCTATAGTGTTTTGGTTTGGGTGGGTTTTTTTGCTTGTTTTTGTTTTGTTTTCTTTTTTAATCTAGTTTAAATTGCATTTAATATAATTTCCAAAAGACAAGTGGCAATGTACACTAACAAAAATACACAAATCTCTTTTTAAACATAGTAAAACACTTTTTTACTTGGTGGTCAAACACAGGAACTGGTTGCCTAGAGAGGCTGTTGATTCTCCATCCTTGGAGACACTACAAACCTGACTGGGCACGGCTCTGAGCAATCTGTTGCTGACCTTGCTCTGAGAAGGGATTTGGACCAGGAGTTTTTTCCTGCCTTCCTGCCTCCACTGGTCTGTGTGTGTGTATGTGATCTTTAGAACACGAAAATCTAACTTGTTTCTCCCTGCTCCTCTGGGCAGCCTTTCATTATAGAACAGTAAATCAGACACAGTACAGAGAAAAAAAAATAATACCTAAGAGTCCCATTTGTCAAAACCTGCAAACTTTAAGGTAAAGCCACAAACCTTAAAAATGCTTCTGAAAAGAAGCACTCATGCCAAAAGAGTGCCTCATATTTCCCCATTATATTCCATTTTGGTTTTCTGAGGAAGAAACTTTTTAAAACAGCATTTCTTCACTGCTGCTGTGTATTCAGCACAAGTTTGATAATGTGCCAAGACTGTAATTGAACATGGACACCCTCATTGAAAAGTACATATGGGCTGCCTGGGGACCAACAGCAGAAAACATGATACTGAGAAAAGAAAAAAAAAACCAAAAAAAAACCACCAAAAAAAACAAAAAGCAAAATCACTGCTAAAATTCTTCCTTCAAAATCAGCTAACAGCCTAAGTGGTCCTTCAAATTGCAGAGGGGTATTGGATTGAGCCAGCATTCATCTAATTACTTGGCATTTATAACCTAAATCCAAAGAACTTGCTTCTCAATCTTCAGGCCAAAGGCTGTCTGCAAAGTTTCTGTTGAATACTAAACACATTAACCCTCCCAAAATAACTAATACAACAATAACTAATTGAAGTAATACAACATAAATGTGTCTTAGAAGGAGAGAAGAGCCTGCCCATTCTTAAACAATACATAACCCATTCTCACAAAAGGGTCTGCTTCAAGCACATTCTGCAAAGGAGATGTGTGATATTTGTTTCTAATGTGATGTATATATTAAGGAATTTCTCTGGAAAAAAGAAAAAAAAAAGGAAATGTAGCTGCTTAAAAATAGTACTGTAATAAAGACAGGGCAAGAAATCATGTCACATAGTTATAGAATCAAAATATCCTGATTGATTTAAAAACAAGAGATCTTTGCAACAAAAGGTGTAATGACTCCTTTTTCCTCAATTCTCACTAGAAAATGCTACAATTAGCCTTAGAGTTCAGAAGTTATTAGGTGAGACTGAAAAAACCAACAAGTTGTCCAGGTACAGTAGCCATTTCAACTGCATGGCAACTGTTGCTAAAAATGCAGTAGTCTCTATGAAATGTTCATATAGGTAGCAAGTTAAAGCAGAACAATATGTAAGCTAAAGTCAGCAGCAGAAAGAGCAGTGTTTAGGCCATGGTACTTTGAATAAATCACATTGACTAATCAATGTCTCTGTAGCTAAAAAGAGAGGATTTTAAGTCTGATTGAAAGAATTGTGAAACAAACAACTGTATTAGCCTACCTCACAGGTTTGTCTTTTTCCTTGTAAAAAAGATGACACGTGCAAAAATTATTTGCTTTTGAGAAAGGACTTTTCTAGTAAAAATATGCCTCAAAGGTTACAGTCTTTGTCAGGAGTTGTCTTTAATGTAAGTGTAACAGTTCATTCCATCTCTTGGCAGTGCAAAATGAAATCAGAGTATCAACTTCAACTACACATAGCCTCACATTTTTAATTGTAGGAGTTCACAGAAATTGTGGAAATGTGACCCAAGGATGGCTGTTTGACATCTCAAGAAAATAAACTAGTGGCTGTTGAGGACAGATATCATCAGGGCACAGAGAAACGGCTACAAGGACTTCCTGCTGCCAGACATGTACATCTAAGCAGTGTCTAAATTCAGATTTAAGAAGGTGCAGAATTTCTTTTGGAAATAGTCACTTTGTCAACATGGTCCTTTTAAAAGTTAGGTAGTTCTTGAGACATTCCAAATTGGCTGGAATATGAATTTATGGACTCATTTTTTCACCCAGTGAAGTTTACTTTGAGCCATGTTTTTTATTTCATCTTCCTTCCATCGCATCCTTGAAAAACTTGAACCTGCATTTTGAAATGCAAGGGTCCACAATCCAGCACTCAAGTTTTCCATTATTACTAATCCAAACTCAAAAATATTATCAACTTGGTGTGATCCTTAAAGCAGAAATATGACCCACATCAGCTATGTCTTTATAAAAATTTTGTTTAGAAGAGAGGGGTAAGCATAGAATTACACATTTTATAAATGCCCTCTCTACTTCCTTTATTTTTCTTTACTTTCTGCTTCTGGAACTTACAAATAAAGCAATTAAAAACATAGTGTGCATAACTCAGACAATCTTATTCAAAAACATCTTGAAATATAATTAGTTGTATAAATATATTTTATATTTCATCAAAACCTTTTTAAAATATTCCCATATTTCTAAGCAGCCCAAACCTAAAATTATTGTTGCATAAATTTTTAATTTTTCATAGTTTAAAATAGAATGACATTAAGTCAGTAATGTGGTTGTTCCTGTCCCTGCTGCAAACCCATTTAAACAAATTTTAGGAAGTCATAAATTACATAAATAATGCTAAAAATGCCCAAAGAGAAAAATACTCAACATTCAATAAAAATGAAAATATTTTAGAAAAATATGCTGTCCTTCAGCACAGAGTATTACTCTGAATGGTCAAAACCTGAAGAAATATGAAATTTGGTTGAATAAATGTCTGTTTAAAAAAGCTTAGGCATTATTACAGAAGTGTGACTGTTGAGGGTATCAGAGCTGGTGTGTGCAGAATGCACTTGTGTTTACAGGTGCAAACATCACAGTCCATTGCAAAGATGATATACTTTTATGCACACAACTTCAATAATTAGAAATACTCCCAATCCACTTTAAGCAAACACCTTAGCATTGCATGAAGCATGTTTAATTTTTCAAGAACTTTTCTAGCAGCCTTAGTATATAGAGCAATACATTAAAATGATAGTTATATTAAATTATATAAAAGAAAGGATAATCTATTCACGGAAATTATTCAATTAGCTTACAGGCAACTATTATTATTCAGCACAAAGCTGGTCACTTAAATCAACTCCCAGGCTAAATTTGGGATGGGTTAATTGAACTATGAAGTTTGACATTTTCTTTATATCTCTGAAAAACTGACATAAAATCACAGAATTACTTAGGATGGAGGTGACCTCTAAACGTTATATTACCCAACCTTCAGCTCATAGCAAGAATTACCTACAAACTTAGATTAGATACTTTGGTCAAACAAAAAAAAAATTCTCTTTCACATCTGAGTTCATTTAGAACCTTAGTTTAGAAGATGAAATTATTAGAGATGAAATTCTAAAGACTTAAAAGACTTTTCCTCATTATGTCAATTGATTTAGAACTTGCTGAAAGTATATGATCATTAACTAGAATACAATTTAATTTAGTTGTAAACTTATGGCATAAAAAGAAGTAATTTAGAAAAAAAATTACATAAAAAGATACTTTTCTAGTTTATTTTAAATATGTTTAAATGCAAAATAATTACTTGTGATGACATCTGGGCCGGTACTTTGAGTGAATTCCTATCGAACTTTCTAGCCAATACTGAGGAGGGCATAACTGTAGCTCTGTGTCAAATTTTGGGCCCCTAGTTCAAGAGGTAGAATCTGGAAGAGTCCAGCAAACAGCTAGGATCTTAGAGAAAATTTCTCATGAAAAAATTATGTCAGAAACTGGCTTGTTTATTCTGGGAAATAGAAGGCAAAGTACCAAGCTATTAACTGCCTACAACTTATTTAAAAATATGTCAGAGCCAAATTCTTCTCAGTATGAATGTCATTGGACAGCTCAAGGCCATGATCCAGAGGAATGTTTTGACACTCTTAATGTAAAGAGGAGGTTGGAAGAGATGGGCCCCAAAGATGCTCTCAAATCAAGATCATATAATCTTTTGGTTTTAAGAGGAAACATCATGAATATTAGGGGACAGGAAAATAAATTAAATTACTTGTTCCCTGTCACAGTAAGGAATGGGCACAAATAATCCAGTTAAAAATCTGAAGAAACAACATCTTAGAGAAAACCTCTCACGAGCAATAGAAAAAAGAAACAAACTGGTTTAACAAGTTAATCAAATCTGAGTTTTCTCTGGCAGAATCGGAAGAGTCTATCACATCCGAATACACAAAAAAGCTTATGCTAAGCTACAACTGTTGTGTATAGGCATTTTATAGATAAGGAAAAAAAAAAGTGGTTTTATTTAATGTTTGTAAAGTACCATAAATAGAGGTAGTGTCTCTATATGATAGTTCGCTAAAAGGAACCAAGTTTGCCATTCTAATATAATGTAATTAAAACAACAGATGGAGCTCTACTCATCAGAGTATCCTCACCAACTGACCTCAGGCAGCTCAGTCCTGGCCAAGAAGAACAAGGACAGCATTTCAGCATTTGAAGGATACTTTTCCTATAAAACTATTGTGAATAAGAGACCAAATCTTTAGCTGATGCAAATAAGTATTTTAACATTAATAAGAAACCTCCTTGGAAATTACATAATAAATATTTAAAATGCAAACAAGAAGATTAAATTCCTAATTATGCTGTTTCCCTGTTGTCATAAAACTAAGCAGTTCGAGTGCAAACCACATGATAAAGCTTTTGATCTTTGGATAAATGTCATAAACATTTCTTACACATAAAGTACTCCATTAGAGCAAAGAAAGGTTTTATTTTACATGCGAGGTTTTTCTTCCATATATGCTATGGTCTTTCAAAATCTATGGAATAGAAAAGGAACCACCAAACTTAAGATAAGATATGACTGACACTGAAACTTAATGATGGAAAATACAAGTCCTACTGTTAAGTATCCATTCCTGTAATATTCAAAGGCTAAAAATGAAATTATTTGGCAGTTAGTTGAAAGTTGCTTTATTCATTATTCCCCATGATCTTCTTGAAAATGAGATTCTAGGTGTCTAAAAATTATATTCAAGATAACTGTGTGTTTGGGTATGAAACAGATATACTTTTTTGTACCAGAGCACATTTGAATGTTTATTTAGAGATTCAGTATGTTTAAAATACAGGATATAGAGAAGTTTTAAAAATTCATTAGAACTGCTAGAAGATAGATTTTCCTGGACTTTGAGAAGCAATTCAGATGCTTAATAAATTGCTTCATCAACTTTTTTAGCTATTGAAGCATTATTGTTGTCTCTAAAAATCAGCAATTAACTACGATAATACTTCATTTAGGAAAACAGAACAGCTACTCAGGCAACACACACCACAAAGCATAAAAGAAATTGGTTGCAACATTTTGCCACTGTTTAACTGAACTTTCAATAGAAATTTCACAGAAAGTACTCAACATGAAGTTTGTTTACTTGTTAAAACTAAGTAAAATTTGGCAGAATTCTTCCCTGTATCTCAAGCAAGACTTCTGCTGATGTGCCTTTGATACATGCAGTTAAGATACCACTAGAAATGCTGGGAACTGCTAAATCCTTAAAGAGCTGCTATAATATCACAGATTCACAGAATGGCCTGTGCTGGAAGGTGCCATAAAGATTACTTAGTTCCTACTCCCCTGCCATGGGCAGGAACACCTTCCACTAGACCAGGTTGCTCAAAGTCTCATCCAACCTGGCCTTGATATATCTTCTGGAACTATCACCCTGATTCTGGACCTATGATTAAGTGATTCCTCCTGGGGTCTAATTTTAACAGCATCATTTATATTTTGTGGGAATACTCATACCAGTTTAGATATTGAATTGCACACAGATAGCTGCCTATCAGAAAAAAGCCAATCATCGTGTTTTAAGAAATGGCTGACTTGGCCCCACTTGTGAGGATGTTACAATTATTAAAATACAGTTTTCAATGTTCCAAATACCTTTCACCAAAGGATCCAGAAGTTGTGCTAGAAATTACAGAAACCATGGACATGATAGGCCTTGAAGAAGATGTAGAATCAAGACAATTTCAAGCTACTCAACAACTACATTTTCAGTTTAGTTTTGGCTAAACAGAGCAGCCCAATGGAAAACCTTCTGGATTTTGTTCCAAATATCTTCACTGAAGAAATATACATGCAAAGAGATAAATGTTTGCAAAGTTTTATGTGACTTTTGTGGAAAGGAGATGAAACTTCAAAACTTAAATATTAAAAATAGGCAAAGAATTGACAATATTATCACTAGGTATTGGAAGTATTAAGGATCCCAAAAAAACAGTGAAAAATCTAGTTAATCAACCTGAAAGGAACAACTGCCTATTGAGGTATTATAAAAAAACTTAAAATATTGCTGTTAATACAGTGAAAGTATTCTCTTTCACTTGTGCAAAAAAGTCAGAGCAGCCTCATGAGACCTGTCTGGATTATAAAAACTTATAAGTCTCTGGCATAAATATTCTTCCCGTTTCATAAAATTAAAAGTTTAAGGAAATGCTTATAAATAAGTGACACTGCCAGAGATCATAGGAAATCAGACTGGCTTTTCAAACTCTTTTTTGTTAACCCTTAAGCTCTTTGATCTTTAAATGCTATTTTATGGGTACTAGCAAGTTCCCATCTTTAATTATCTTGATTTAGAAAACTAATTTTCTCTCAAAGGATTCCTTTGTAAAACCTTCTAATTGAGAACCAACAGGGTTGCAATTACTATGAAATTAGTCAAACAAATGTATAAACAATCTAATGTACCAGACAATCCTAAGTTTTTAAAAATCAATCCTTTCATGACACTATATACATATTTATTAAGGCTGCCATAATCCCCAATTAAATCTTTTATGGGTCAAGTTATAGCTGGCTTAGAGATTATTAGTGCTTTCTGCATGTTAGCCCCAAGTAAACTCTAAATTTCAGACTAAAACCCATATAACAGGTCAGGTCAGAAGTCTGACTAGCCAGTATTGCAGCAGTAAAAAAAAAAAAAAAAAAAAAAAAAAAAGCAAAGAAATTACTTTGGCACCCAAAGGTCTGTTTAAAGCATTCAGTTCTAAAATCCCCCATAACATCACAGAATCATGGAATGGTCTGTACTGGAAGAGACTTCAAAGATTGTCCAACCCCCAGCCGTGGGAACAGAAACCTTCCACCAGTCCAGGTTGCCCAGAGCCCCATCTGACCTGGCCTTGGACACTCCCAGGTATGGGGCATCCACAGGTTTTTGGGCAACCTTCTCCTGTGCCTCACCACCCTCATAGGGAGAAATTTCTTTCTGATCTCTAATCTAAACCTCCTCTCTGATAGTTTGAAGTCCTTGTCCTGTCACTTTGTAAATAGTCTCTCTCCATCTTTTCTGTGGGCTCCCTTTAGGTACTGGCTGAAATTAGGTTACCCCAAAGCCTTCTCTTCTCCAGACTGAACAATCCCAGTTCTCTCAGCCTTTCCTCACAGCAGAGCTGCACCATCCCTCTGATCACCTTGGTGCCTCCTCTGGCCTGGCTCCAGCAGCTCCCTGTCCTTGCTGTGCTGGGAGCCCAGAGCTGGATGCAGCCCTGCAGGTGGGGTCTCAGCACAGCGGGGCAGAAGGGCAGAATCCCCTCCCTTGAAATGTTGGCCACATTGCTTTGGAGCCTGGGACATTGTTGCAGCATCTTCATTACCATCTAAGTCTGTAAGATTTCTGGCTTCATCAACAGCTTCTGACAGTTAATTACATTAATCAATTTTTCTTTTCAGAGAGGAGGTTCGGTTCTTTGGATGGTGCCAGAGTTTTTCACTGTGCATTTCTTTGTTCTCCTATTTTGATTGTCACCATGTGTACACTGATTTCTTATTCCCTTCCTCTGTTATCTTCTGGTTTTATAGAATTCTATGATCAGTCTTTTCTCTATCTGCAGCACAAGGCTCAGTGAAATTATTATAATTCATTAGGGCCTCCCAACTGACAAACCATTAAGTAGAACTTTAGGTAAAATTCCCAGACATGCTTGATAACTACAATTTTAAAGAGAATATCTCATAGCTAACTGTGACTTTTTTCCCTACTTAATGTCACTTTGTAGTAGACAAGGAATAAACAAAATCTGTATTTGCTATAAAGAAACAGATTTCCCTGTAATTAATTACAGAATTATTAGAATAGACATAAAAATTGTATTTCTACCCACTAAAAGTCTCCAAACTCAAACTGCATTGAATAATGCTGTGCTGATCACTGAATAGAATTATATAAAAATATTAATTTAATTTCTTACAGATTGTGATGTAACATTACAAAACAAAAAACAAACAAACAAACAAAAAAAACCCAAAAAAACAAAACAAAACAAAACAAAAAAGCTAAATCTTCAGATCTTGACTTTTTTGAATAATAGTTCCCCAAGGATAAACCTCATGTGTTCATACTCAGACTACCCAATATTGTTAGTTTCTCAGAATTTTTTCCATGTTACCAGAAAATGCAGTAGGTTACAACATTTTAAACAGAAAACCCACTGGGAAATGTGTTACCTACGAAGTTCTGTTCTTTAAATTGCAAAACAACCAATGATTCATAGCTGTTTTGTTCCTAAGAGATACATCTTATTAGAAACCAAATAAAAAAACTGAAAAAATTATGTGATAACCACAGATATAGAACTTTAAAATTTACATATATATGGATAACATCCTGTAGATTATATATGGCTCTATAATATAAATAATAATATAATTGCTTTATCTGCAATTACTTGTAAATTTCTCTAACTCTACCTCTCAGTAGTATTGTCCCTTCTCTTTCCTAAAACACTGCACCTTCCCTTATTCAGTAAAAGGGGTGGCACAAAGCAGGACCAGTGATTTCAGTGGTCGTGATAGATAATCCTGAATTAATTCAATTATGAGATTTTTTCAGGTTATACAAGTTGCTTCCACATGAACAGAAATTTTTCTTTGATTCAAGCCATAATAGAACTTAATCTAACTTATATATTCCGTCACAGTCACTTCTTCTCCCTATGATTCTACTGAATTATTTTTTATCTAGAATAAATAGCCCTCTAAGGAAATCTGGGACAAAACTAGAGATGAGATTTTTTAAGGGACTTTCGATACCATCCAAAACTATGAATGTGAAGGACTAATTGATGGGAAAATAAATCAAAATCAAAAGCTGGGCTAGTGACAAATCATAAGGCAATAGCTCATTTTTCACAAATATTACTCACCACCTCCCCAGAACATAAGCCTCTAACATATTATCCTTATGTTTTTCTCACATCCCTTAACTGAACTCCCTTTTTCAGAAAGGTGACTATCCTGCTGCATATTTCCAAGAAATCCAGCTATCTCTCTCTGATTTTTTGTACAACCTGGAAGTGTTCAAGGCCAGGTTGGATGGGGCTCTGATCAGCCTGGTCTACTGAAAAATGTTGGAATGAGATATAACTCTTAGATCCATTCCAGACTAGGCTATTTTATGACTCTGGTTTTATTGTCAGGTCTGGCTGAAATCAGCCATGGAATTCTATAATTATTAAGAAAAATAACAGAAAAAAGTAGTTGAATGAGCTTCATTTTCTAGGTGTGCAATTTCATGCAATTCAATTATATTTAAACAGTTTTTTCAGCCACTTAAAATATAAAGACATAATGGTGGCAAAGAAACCTCTCAAAATAATAGCTATAGCAACAAATTTATTATTATTATTATCATTATTACTGTTATTATTATTCTTGGTGGTTGTTAATTTAGTTATTATTATTATTATTATTCTCAGTTCTGCTCCATGAGACCCTACCTGGAGTACTGCATCCAGGTCTGGGGTCCTTAGCACAAGATGGAGGTAGGTATGGATATGAAAACAAAAAAAATTCAATATGTACTCAAGACTGAGAAGGAAGAAAGTATCATCTCTATGTTCCTTCTGAAACAGTAGGATGAACACTGCAGGCATTGAATTCCTACTGGCAAAGACCTGGAGATGCTGGTGACTTCATAGGCACTCTCACCTCCCCGAGTACAGGATTTGTAAGGCTTAGGAGATAGGTAGAAAACTATTAAAAAGTGATTAACACCAGGAAGATTTTTTTATATAATAACTTGAAGGGCTTCCTTCTATTCATTAGATCTAATAGGCAGTTTAAATTCAGTGGGACTAAAAATCAATTCTTAGAGTCATTTATGTGTTATGTTCCCTTTTGCCCATAACAAGATTTTGAGTCTCAGCATGCCAAGGGATTTTAATTTGGACCCCTCATTTTTAAAGGCAGCATCTCTACCTGAAAGCTACAGGGCAATTTATAGTGGAGTGTTCTCAGTTTCTTCCCAGAGGATATTTGCTTTGTATAAATATTTGAGCATATACTGAACAGGAAGTAGAAGCCAGGTGTTCTCTCTTTCACATGAGCATTTTAACACACTGCAGAGCCATTCTCAGCTTCAGGATGAAATTTGTAGGCAGAATCCATCTCTATATATATGGTTACTTTGGTCAGATACAATATGACATCCTGCTGCAACTTCAGGAAAAATGTAGTGTTTTGTTTTTCACTCTGAATATTTTCATCCATTAAAGAGAAGAAATACAACAAAAGAATTTTACAAAAATCTTCATTAAAATCAGTATCCTAGCACACCTTTTATATAATTCTTGAGAAGGAAATAAGTGAGGCAGGATGAGATAGGGGAGATAGGGGAATGAATTATTCCTTTATGGAACAGAAATAGTAATAGCTTTGTTGTATGATTCTGTAAGGGTTCAACCTTTCCATGCTGCAGAAAATTGAACATATTTCTTTCACTGATATAATTAGTATTTTGGCTTACTTGCTTTATGGAGCTTTATTTATTACTGATGAGACCAGTGTCCAGACACTTTATTGTTCTCTGACTAACCCTGAAATCAATGTTGTGTGTTTTTGTACAACAGCTCTTTCTGAGCACGTCCCTCTGACACGAGGAGGGGAACAAATTCCCATTGTGTGCTGTGTGAAAAATCACTGAAACCAGCTGGAGGACCTGAGGGTTATATGAGCCAGCAAAGTTTCCCAAAAATGCAGCGGAATCAGAGACAGAAAAAATCTGAAACAGAAAAAATACCCCAAACTTGGAATATTTGCATACAAAATCTAACTTACTTTCTTCTTTTTTGATAAGCTCTATTACCTAAGATAGTAAAAGCAATTAATTACCAAAAAAACAAAAAAACAAAAAAAAAACCAAAACAAAAACAAAAAAAAACACCCAACAAACTTAGTTTGAATTTTATTAATTACTTGGATTGCTATTAGTTGATCAAAACAAAACCTGAAGACCACAATTATTTAATTCATAGTAGTATAGCAGTATTGCTGTAGTGCTCTATAAACACTGTGGGCATCATCTACCACATTTAAATTACTCTTTTTAGACAGAATTGCACATGAAATATTAACTGCAGAGGGAATAAACACTTTTGGAGACAATGGATTGTATCCTAAAACAAGTATCTAAAATGCACCAGCTGATTCACAACTTCCAAGTGCCTTTTCCATTTTTTTTAATTAGTTGCAAAAGGAACTTAACATGAATAGGCTAATACCTCCTTAAAACCGTTATATCAAGATACTTGATATACATTTGCAATGTCTACACTAATTTATATTTCATATATATTGTGTGTATGTGTATTTGACTTGAATATCAATTATACATTGATAACAGACAATAGATAATAGATAATTTGATATATATTTCTGAGATAACTTGAAAGGTTTGAATTTACGGAAGTGCTGAATATCCAACAATTGAAAATGTTTCTGTATATTTTGATGAAACATGCAAAATTCTTGATTGCAATAGAAAATAAAGTTCCATTCACCACTGAATATATTAGGAATTAAATAATTTATTTGTGCCCATACTCACATTTTTCTTGCTTTAGCATTTTAATCTCTCACATGTTGCCTGGCTATCTTCCTTACCATTTCATTCATACAGTCCTCTTTACTAAAATTACTTTGGCCTAATCCTTAGCTTTTGGCACATGTTCATGGGTAGGGACCAGCAAAATCTGGAATATTTCTGCTACATAACAAGTTGTACTTTTATATGTAACCCAGTACTGAGTTCCTCACATCTCCTCTGCCATGTGGTTTACAAAAAGGGTAAGGTTCAGTGTTGCGGTGTGATGTCATGATTTGCCTCAGGTTCCCCTGGTTTCTCCCTGAAATTTCCTTCCCCAGGTGGGTGTCAATCACCTCTCCTTTCCCCACCCTTGACCCCTGCTGGGCACTGTCTATCAACCCAGAAATTCCACGGAGAGCATCGAGCAATTGGCAGGTTCAAAGGATGCTCTCCACCCCCTGGGGGGCCATTGGCTCACCCAGGTGTCCCTCTCACCTGAGACCCCCTCCCCCTGTGCCTGGTTGGTGCTCCCTGTGATCCCTCCCCTGCCCCAGTCCCCAGGTAAAAGGGTGAGCAGAGGACGTGGTTGGCATTTGGTGGAAGAGTTTGGTTGGAGAGTTCATTGGAGTTGTTGCAAGATTCAGAGGCTATGCCACCAAAATAAAAACTCTGGATTAAAAACTCTCTATCAGGACCTGCTCCTTTCTTCACCTCGCCTTAAAGGTTTCTCCAGCTCAGGAAGGCCTGAGGAGTGACCCCGTCAAAGAAAGCTCCAGCTGCAAGCACTGGAGCTCGGGGCATGCCCGGACTTGTCTCCACATGCTCAGCTGCAAGCACAGGTACTGAATAGCGACTCTGGGGAGAAAACTCCACAGGTGCCGCTATTTGGTCAGCAGCCGAGACCAGACAGACCATGGCAGTCCCGTCAGTAATATTGGTACATGCCAATAGTTCAGCAGCTAAAGTAACAGAGGCCAACACTTGGAATATTAAAACTCCCCATTCAATCCAGTCTAAGGAAAAAACCAGATTTTTGTTATATAGAAAGCTAGAAACCCAGGAGTCCTTATCTAATATGGCAGATGAGAATTAAAACTTGAGATAGCATAACATAAAATAAAACTGTTTTCTAAAGTATAAAGAAGATTCTCTTAGAGAATTTTAAGCATATTTTATTTTTAATGAATAATTATTTTGCCTACTGAACTAACAGATTAACAAATAATCTCTAGTTTTACACAGCTGACTTAATCCATTATGATAGACCATGCTTTTTTCTTTCCAGCTCCTTGCCAGAAGAAATACAGGAGAGCTACATTTTTTTCCCCACAATTTGGATACATTATGTGTTAACTGTTGATGTTAAGTACTTGTCTGTATATGTGTATAAATATACATATATACATACATATATACATATATATGT
The DNA here is from genome assembly GCF_017590135.1 of Pyrgilauda ruficollis. Classification (NCBI taxonomy): domain Eukaryota; kingdom Metazoa; phylum Chordata; class Aves; order Passeriformes; family Passeridae; genus Pyrgilauda; species Pyrgilauda ruficollis. The sequence goes on along the minus strand of NW_024508324.1, from coordinate 1,362,728 downwards.
ATATTTCAACCACTTTAAAATGTTTATTTCCCATGAGTAATGTTACTTATAGTAATGACTGAGAGTTAAATTTCAGCTTCACTCCTGACTTAACAGAAAACTGATTCAAGGAAGTCATGATGGAAAATAGTTTCACAAATGGCTTATTGTTGGTTGTGCAAACAATCTGAGTTAAGAAACTAAAGGGAGGGAGAAGAGAGAGGGGAATAGAGAGACGTACAAAACCCTAAAGATGTTTCTATGTCGAATATATGAACAAACTTTTATGTGAAACCATCCCTGAAAAATATTTCAAGAAGAAAAAGAGCTTATGAGAGAGAGATGGAAAAAAAAACCCATTCCTTGCCTAAGTCAGAGAACACAGCATTACCATTTAGCACCCATAAGCTGCTCCCTCTGAGACTGGCTACCCACCCCTACAAGGAGTTTGAGTTCTGCACAAGTTAGTCAGTGTTAACATGGCTAACATACATCATGTGTTGCTCCTGTGAGCAGAAAATGCATCTTCCACACTCTTCTCTACCCTACAGAGGTAATTCAACTGCAAAATCCCTCCAGTATTATTAGATTAGCTTGAAGAATGTATTCCACACAAAGACCCCATTAAAAAACTGAATATTAATTGATCCAGGATATAAATATAACTACTTTGGTGTTCAATTATAAACACATCTTGACATTAGGTATTTGAACTAAGCATAATGAAAACAAAAATGCATAAATATAAATTCATCTAAGCTAGTTTAATTGGAGGTATCACATCAGGGAAAGATGTGGTCTTTGATATTAAACAAACAAGTTATTACTTCCAGATTGTTGTAGTAAAATATAGCCAAGAATAAATGAATTTCCTTGAATCCTAATTTTATACAAAAATAGTTTACTAAAATGACTTAATTTTATTTTTATTTCATATTTAGTCTTCTGAAAAAGTCCATAATAAATAAAACAGCTAATTTTCTGACTTCACATAGTATCACCACTTGAACTAGTGTCAGGTGTACATTTTAAATTACATAGATTTGCATTAGTCACATGTTAAGCATTAACTAGTAAAACCTAGATAAGGACTAAGTAGAAATAATGTCCTGAAAATAACCAGATGCTTAACCAATCTTGGTTATCTGCATAAAAAGGCTCTAACTGAACTAAAAAGTGTTCATTTTTCTTTCCATTTCTATTATATATTTATCATATAAAGAAAAAACCCTTATTTTCACCATAAAGTACATGCTTGGAGAAAATACAATATGTATGTCCCTGATTATGACATTTTACTAGAGCACCAGTACTTCACAAAAAAGTAGCATAAGCCAGAAGACTCATCTCATTAAGCCAATTCATTTTTTCTTTACAACACAAGTCAAGATATTTAATCTGTATTTATGTAGACTAAATCAGGCTTGGAGACTGAAACTGCTTACACTGTTTAGATTTGCAAGCCATCACTAGTGTTAGAAAATTAAAACGCCCAATCAGATTCTGAAAACTGATTATCATTTTGGACTTTTGCAGGAGTACATGCAAAGCAATTTGCTCAAAATATTTTTTCTACAAAAAACCAAAACAGACAAAAACAAAACCAACCAAACAAACAAAGAAACCCCCCAAAACATAGAAAATCCAGAGAAGTATAATGCTAGGTAAGCCCAATGTGCCAGTTATTGCATAAAAGCAAGCCTTATATAGTAGATAATTTCAAATTAGAAAGCAACTTCTTTGTCCATACTAAAACATTCACTTCAGAATGCTTTAGTCAAACTGGAAATCAATAATGTTGCCAAGAGACACTCAAGGTAGTTGTCAGAGTGTCTCCTTTTAAGAAGAATGTTAAATAAAAAATGCATATAGTTCTTGACAGAAAGCTTCATATTAAAGTTGCTAATTTAAAAGTTGCAGGGGTGGGGGGTTGTATCCTCTCTCCTTCAAACTGGAAACCCTCAGTACTTTGATTTTCAAGTGATAAACTTCAGTGATATCTCAGAAACTCTGATATTTCTGCATCTTGATTACCTACAGGTAAATCTAGATCCCAATTACAAAAACAGTGAAGAAGGAATAGTCAGACGGCTTGTTCTGGGTCTTCCTCGCCAAAGGGTATAAGGAGAGATGATAAAAAGTTCCTGTGTAGATTAACCTCTGCACATTTATAAACCTCATGAGATAAGTGTGTGTGTGCATTTGCTGTGTGCATCACTGAGCACTGGAGTTGTTGTTTTAATTACTTATGGTCAGCTCATTAAAAAAGGACAGAATGAACTGAAAAAACTTCCACTGTCCATCTCATCAGCAGAATGCCAGAAGTAGAGGGTCTTAGAAAGACTTTGAGAGATATGGGGTACAAAATGTAAAAGAGGGATATTAAATTATTTTGCACAACATAAAGAATTCAAGCTGCAAGCAGAAAAGCATCTCTCTGTAGGATTCCAGCGATAGAGCAAATGTTGACTTACACTGAAGTGCATCTCTTAATCTTTCATTGAAAGAAAGAAAAAAAGATAAAAGATACACTCCAGTTTCATTCCTGAATTGATTGAGGATGACAAGGGTTTATTAAATTGGTTGTGGAACACTTGGTGGTACCTTGACAGTTGTCACATGCGTTTCTTAGTGGCACCTCCCATCCAGTCTGAGCTCCAGACAAGTCCTCACTTCCACTATGAATTTGGAGATCTCACAATAAACATTATCCAATTAGAGTCTCAGCATAGAGATTACAGCAACTTCTTAGCCTTCACAGGAACAGGCTTGGAAGCATTTTTTCAACATTTCAAGAAGGCATGAGAGAAACAACTCAAAAACCAATTCCCCAAATGACACTGAGAGAAGGAAGGATAAACTCAGTATGCATCAAGTGTAGAAAAAGGTGACAGATAAATTAATTTCCTGGCTCAGCTAGAATTCTCAAATCACCTTAGGAGAGCTGTAAATAATTTCTACATTGCACTTTATCCAGAAGGAACTTGGTATACAGAAAAATAACCAGAAAGTTTGACTTTTTCAAGCTGCTTCTAGAAATAGCTTTCATCAAAAAGGACATTTTCACTGAGACAATTAACTACACTATAACTGTAAGCAAATCAGTAGTAGACAGATTACCACAGACACCAGGTTCAGATTCTGTCCTGCACAGGATTTAAGCTCTTTTAGTGGTAGAAGTCCTGTGGCTGACACTTCAAAAATTTGAAGGCAATCTTTTATTACAAAAGCAGAGATAGATCATTAGGGCCAGTGATGGCTCTTTAACCAAACCAAAAGATAAATTAAATTTCTTTTGGTCCATGAAGTGAATTAGGAAGGTTGAAGGTGTCTGTCATGGTGAGGCAGAGTTACAGGAACAGCAGGCCCTGTTAAGACAAGAGAAATACCCACAGTTTCTGTTTTAATGAAACCATTATTCAGGACCTCTCTTAGGGGGAAGATATAAAGTGATTAAAGCAATCCAGCACTCAAGCCATAGGGTAGAACACTGAGGAAATCCAGGTTAGAAATTTATCTCAGAATTTTTTTAATTTTTTTTTTTCCTTGTATTATTTGAAACCTATCACAGTGTCTATCATGATAAAACTTTCAAGGAAAGGTACAAAACCCTGTCTCAGTGCTGAACTCCCTGGACAAAGAGTTGCAAAGGAATTAATCTCTTTAGCTGCAAAATCCACTTCCAGAAAACTGGCTGCTTATAACTCTGAAGAGGTCATTTATTTTAACAGCACGTCCCACAAGCTGATATTAAAAATAACTGAAATTTCACATTTCTATCACACAAATAGCTCAGGAAAACAGAAATCCTGGAAGATACTTGAATCTAATAGGCTCAGGCTCCAAATGTAAGGGATAAGGAACAAAAATAAACGTATGTTTTGATGGGCAAAGGTGTGTGTATGCATGGTAGGAATGCATATGTGACTAATTTTTTTTTTTAATCTAGGTCTCTGAAACATGTATGAAGTTATGTTTTAGATGTGTGAATTTCAGAAGTATACAGAATTATTCTTCTGGACAAAGGCAAAGAATGGAATACTGAATCAGCTGGCAAAGTTTTTAGAGTCTATTTTTAGTGAGTTGTTCTTTTAAAGAAGATTGGCTTGTGCACAGGAGAGAGGAAGAAAGAAATTATGCTATCAGAAGGTTGGGATTTGCTGACATTATATTTTATTACCTTGGGAATGACCATGCTAAAATCTTCATTGACCTTTCTGAGGAAGCATGGATGCCTCCAGAAAAATGAATGGAATTCTTGTTAGCATCTTGAAATGAATGGATTCTTGTTAGCATCATCCTCACTCCAACTGACTCTCTAATGGTTACTGCACTTTGCAGTACAAACACCAAACCCCCAAAGGGGCTCTTGTCCTGTGTGACAACTCTTGCCTTGTTCCAACTTGTTCCAAGTTCTAGTGCTTGAAATTCCAAACTGTGTTTTGCAATACCTATCTCATAATGACAACAAGGCATGGCTCCAAGAGTTTTAGGAAAAGAAAGGGCAGGACAACACATGGATTAGCCACACCTGTGCATATTTTGGGTTATCTTCGGCAGAGTACAGCTTTAGGTGACATTTACTTATAAATCTGAAAGTGCAAATAAACAACTCTGAAACAAAGAACAGCTAAATCTAAATGTTAAAGATAAGAAAAGACATTAAACAACTTAGGTCTTTCTAATTTCATATTACTGCTGCTCATGCAACACTATTTATAGTTTTTACAGATTTAATTTAGATCATGTTCTTGAATATGTGATGAAAACAAAATATAAAATATTAGATTTTCCTTGTTAATTAAATATTTTTAATTTTATTTCCTAGAGTAACATGAAAACACACTTATATTCTGCAGTAATAAATGTTAAAATGATTGATGACTGTCCCTATAAATTGTGTCTATAAAATCTAAAATTATATTGAGAAATACTTCTAAGGATTGTTTATTAAATTTCTCGGATCTAACAGGCAAGTTATATCAACTGCTTTTCAATATGTTCACTATATGCAAGCAGCTTCTAAATTTACTGCATTTTCAGCTAGTGAATCAACTGTATCTCCCTACAGAAATGAGACAAAGGCTGCTCTGGCATTTATTTAGCTTGCTTTTTTTTTTTCCCTCTTAAATGAAAATCAATAAACAGGCTCTATATTATTAACAAAGATTCATTTGCCAGATTATTGCCAAACACATATCATTAATCCTGCTTTTGTCCTAAATATATCAGTAAATATTAATATTGCATTTTGGTTCAGATTAAAAAAATAAATCTGAAGATAGTAGCTTCTAATACTGGACAGGATTCTCTCTTGATGACAAATTGTCTCTTCTGTTCCATCAGAGACATGGGAGAAAGAAAATGAGAAATGATTATCAGCTATTTGATTTAGCCATCAAAAATTCTGTACAGGTATGTGTGGAATGCTATATTTTGTTTCCTTTGAAGTTTATCTGAATTTCTTTCCTTCTACTCAGGCCTAATCCCAACCAGATTTTCCTTACATTGATTTATTCTACCCATTTATTCTTCTAACGTCAGCATCCACCTCTTCCTTCCCTCCTGAACTATGTTTAGATTGCTGTTCAACTGCAGCTTCCTTCCCATCTTTCTCCTGTTAGCGTAACAGCCAAAGCCCTTAGTGCCACTGATCTTTCTTTTCACTCTGAGCTTAAGCTGAGCTTTAGCTTTCCTTTCAGCACCACTGAATAGTCAGGCCATGTTTTAATGTTCCTCTTTTGTAGCCTTTTCATTATGTTTTCTGGTTCTGACCAGTATTTCTGGGGCAATGTAAATAAATTTCTACCACAGGGTCTTCTATCTGTCCCTCAGTTTCTCCTCATAGATCTAAATTTCAACAGCTCACAAAATAATCAGACAGAGAATTTTTTTTGCCTACAGAATACATCCATGTCATGAACTCCCCTAGAAATATGTACTTCCGGGCCATTTATTCCATGTATTCTGGGGCAACCTAGAAAGCCACATAAAATTATTCTGTTTCTCGTTGTTTTCCTCCAGGTAGTGTATAGTGGTACTCTAGGTTTCTAAGCAAGGAATGAAGATTCAAATAAAACATAGACATACACATATACTTATGTGAACCTTGTACGCTAAACACTTTCAAAGGAAGTCTGTCCCAAAATGGTTTTGGCACAATAACAAATCACAAAGGAAATGGTCTGTCTGTTCCCATGGATGGTCATTATATTCCTAGGACACAGTGAGAAATACCAGTTTTCCTCTACATTATGTTGTTTTCCTCTTAAAAAATTTTAAAAAAAGGAAATTTCTTCACCTTTCAATATTTCTCAGGCACTGTACAAAAGACAATTTGTTCACAGTGAGGGGCCCAGTATGGGATACAGGATTAAAGGTGTGGCCTCCCCAGTGCCAAATACAGCTGATTTCTGCTCTGGTCCTGCTGGCCACGTTCTTGCTCATAAAAAAGATAGATGTTTTAATATTAGTAGTTTGTATATGCGTATTCTGATAGAAATATATTAGTAGTGAATATTAAGAAATATATTTTTAACAGTCTTTCCAGTCTTTTAACTTGTCTTAGTGAATTCACTAATACACAGACCTATGAAGTTATGCTGCTGATAGCGAACAACAGTAAAACAATGCAGTATTCATATTTTTCTGATGATAAGCTCAAACCATTAAAACAGATTAGGGAAATGTTCTTAAGACAAATGACTGAATCAGCAAAAAAATGTTACCATGACAGTCACTATTCATCACTGGGATCCCCTTCCCACATATTGTATGTGTTTTGAAATTCTATATTGTAAATGACTCATTCAAGTGTGATAAGATTTCCACAATCCCTTTCCTCCATTTACTTTTAGGTCTGTACCACATGTATAGAACTTAAACATATTTCCCCCTACCTAACCCAAAATATCTCTATTTAATTTCTTAGCTTTAAAAGCTGATACCGTAACTAGAATTTGTCATGAATAAGTGCCTTACTGACAGTCTGAAGGAGTAGTCAGGATTTTGGATTAATTAAGTACAGAAGAGTATTTCATCAGCCTGACACTGTGCATATTAGTCCCACATCACCCACTGAGAAAAAAATTAAACTCATCAACAAGTAACTCTCTACTTTTTTGCTGCAGTATTTCAAGATATTTGAACTTTTTGCAAACTCCCAAGAGATATGAGTAACAAAAGTGGAGAAATTGGAAAGCATTGTTTGTTCCTTAGGCATGAGCTTATTAAACTTTACTTTTCAGGACTACTACTACTGGTCTTGTCAAGGTTCTCAGCACAGCGGTATCAGGTCTTAAAATGTGAAGGAGCAACAACTCCAAGAGTAATGGCTGACACCTGCAGTGCCACTCTTTTTTCCTTCGTGCAGGACTATGCTAAAGTAGCTTCCACCATCTTCTCTTGTTACAACAAAACCAACTCAGCACTGCTATAGAGAAAGAAACTAAGAATTTATCAAAAATATTAAAAAGATATATTTAAATATAAAAAATAAAATAAAATTTAAGACTTGAACATTTATCACTTCTCTTAAGGCCAGGTTTTCCTTATGTACTCAAATGCTTAATGTGTTAATGCATAACTGTTGAGCAATACAGGGGCTATGGAGCTAGAAACATTTCAAGCAATGGATGCAATCCAGACCAGGTTGGGAACAAGTCCCATTTCCAAAGAACTGATACTATGACAAGACCAGGTTTTGCAAGAACTCTGTTTTTTCAGTCTCTTATATATATTACAGTATAGAATCTGTGCAGAGCCTTCACTGAATCTGACATAAATGAAACAAAGTTTTAAAACAGGATGTTCTTTATTGATGGCAGGAGCTCAAAAAAAGTTGTTTCAATTAATTGGCTATACTATAGAGAGGGTTTGCACATTTATTAAGAGTACACAGTTGTTCAGATGTGTCTACATGTATTTTAATATGTGCCTACGTATACATAGATATTTAGAATATTTGCCTTCTACTTGAAAATTTCATCAGTTTCCCCAGCATTCAACAACATCCAGAACTGCCTCCCATGTTGTTAAAAATGTATTGCTTCATGTAAAAAATAAAATATTGCTCTCAGCCTCATGGCTTCTGATACCTTTAGGAACTTTTTTCTTTTTTTTTTTTTTTTTTTCCCCTAAATAACAGCAATGAAGACAATTTAGCCACTCCATCCACAGGCAAATTTTGCATTCACTTCAATCCTATTCATTATTAGTTCTATTTTGAAAGCTGCTATAACCATTACTCTGGAGTTTGACTTAGGTGTGCTCTTTATGAACAGTCTCAGAAGATTGACCACACCAATGAACAGTAGTTTCTGTCACAGGATTGAGTTATAATACTATGTAACTTCAGCAATTGACCCTCATTCCTCAGCAACTAGCTTCACAAAACAAAATATGCTACTATTTCGGAAGAACAAAAAAATGAAACTGCTAAGTAAACTGAGAAGCCTTCGTAGTCTTTTAGCAGTTTAATCAGAGAAGCTGTAACCTTTTCTTTCTGAATTTCTGTACTCATGCTGGAATAAATATTTGTCCTGTCTGTTCAACAATTCTGGTTTTTTTTCACTGATATGAATTAGGGAACATACAGGGAACAGTGCATTACACACAGGAACAATAACCACAATTCCACAGCTATTTCTCTTAGAGGGTTTTGTACAAACAGCACATACTGAGATTATTTTGACCTTTAATTACAAGGTAAATATTCTGAAGGTAATATAGGCACAAATTAAAAACCTCCCTGTAACAACAACATGTGCCACACTGAAGAAGCTACTCCCGAGCTACAGAAATCAGAACTACCTATTACAGGGCTGCAGAGCCCTGGTAAAACAGGAGTATTTTCTAGTGTTCAGTCCATTTGTGAACTTCAGCCCAAAGAGAGCATGTGTTGATTTTAAAATATGGTAGTAGGGACAACAGAAAAATTATCTGCTCATTTTTCTTTAGTACTTAAATTTTCTCAACTCAATTTTTCTAGAATAATTGCCTTTTAAAATTTTGTTTTTATTTCTTGATTATATCTGAATATAATTCTGAGCATTATTCCAAGTGTTCTATCTGTCACTGGCTGTTATCTTTTCAAGTGCATTTCCTTCTACAGCTATTTTGTTTACCATTAATTCACTCTCTCACTTCCCTGTTTTGAACATGAATTACGTTTGACTGGTCACATTTTCAGTTTGAAGCAACTTTTCCCTCTCAGCTCCATGCCTTTGACATACAAAAGGGAAAGAAAGGGAGTCAGAATAAATGACCATTGCTACTGCTGTGGTTCCAGTTGTTGGCTACACTGTACTGATACAGTGCTGTTCCTGTGACTACTGTGGCATCTTTCAGGGCTATGTCAGATTTGTTTTCATAACATTAACAACTGTGATACTCATAAACTGTTAAATGAGTTCTCATACACATAAAGCATGAGCAATGCTCCCTCAAAAACTGAAGATGTACCACTGCACACACACAATACCAGTGACCTACAATTAGCAGACAGTTATTACAGCTAACCTGATTTTCTCCTGGAACAAGGACGTGAACTGAAATGCACACTGAGCCTGTCAAACATGCAGATAAGACTCTGCCAATCACCAGAAACATGAGATGGCTTGACCTGTTTTCACTAACTTCTGGCTTTCTGATCACTGCTTCATAGATTCCCTACATAGGTCAAGAGCTGTCACCCCAACTCTACTCACAACAATGTCCACCTCTAATCCTCATGTAGGCAACTATTTATAGATCAAACTTATTGGTAGTGCTGGAATAAGAAAAAAATGAGAGAACTTGAGTGAATCGAATAAGTAGATATCTAGTGATATTTAAGAATTCAAAGCAATGTGCCCCAGGGTTTGGAAATCATTATTCTAGTAATTTTCTCTCAAGTGAGAGACAAAGAACATATGTCAAGCATAATATAAAATGCTTACAGCTCCCTACCCCATGTGGGAAAGCTATCTGGGAGAAAAAGCTAGGGACGAATGATGTATGTTTCATATATATATATGTATATAAAGAATTTTCAGATATTAATCCTCCACATGTCAACATTTTAATCTTTTAATCTGTCTCTAGCATGGACATTGTGTATTAGGTTGACTATAATATTTATTCCTGCTATATAGTTGGTGTATTTAATTCCCCTATTCTCTCTTTTTTTTTTTTTTTTTTTTTTTTTTTTTTTTTTTTACATCTTGCATGCTGATTCTATACTTTTTAGTTACAAAACCACTTTTTTGATGAAGTACAAATCAAGTAGATTAAGCACAAGATGGACAATTTCAAAACAGCCTTTTCTGTGCTCTGAGTAAAATATCCATCATAGCATAAGTTTTATTCACTTTTATTTGTTTTCAAACCACGGTAAAAATCTCTGTTCATCGGTAAATTTTCAGAAATGTAATACATTAAATGGATCATGTTTTATAATATAATAAGCAGATCTCTGCATTTGTTTCAGACAGCAAATTATATTTTATAAGCTTGTTTTTCTTTATTTTCTTCCTTTTCTCATTTTTTAAAGCAAAATTGTGATGGATGATAATAGAAAATTTAGAAGTGTAACCACATTATATAAACCCTCTGTTTAAGTGAAAGTTCTGCTGAAAAAATGGGCTATGAACAACAGCCAGTGAACTACCAAACCAGCCTCATTACCAGAAGTAACCCAACATCCTTCGGTTTCCTGGCTGCCTGGCTCATAATTAATCTATTAATTATAAATAATTTCTTGTATATAGAGAAAAATATAATTTCTTGTATAAAGAATATAATATAATAAATAATTTCTTGTATATAGAAAAAAATTGAGAAGTTCAATCCGGTTGTGCTCAATTAGCTTGCAGATTACATGAACGGCTAAATTGGAGGCAAAAAGACTGTTTCTGTGCCTTACTGTGCTTTGTCTGCTACAGTTCAAACAGCACCAGCTCTACACATCCACCCATTTTATATCCTCTGTATTCATAGCAAAGAAAAGATGGTAAATTGTGTCACACATCAACTGATATTAAAAAAGAAAAAAGGAACAGCAAGTGTCTTACATAACTTTGAACAAAGCACTCCAAAATGCTATTAAACTTAACAGCTTCTCAGGATCAAATTATCGGTGTGATGGGAAAACAAACTTGCTTTTAGTAAAAGAACAGGATTATTTATGTCACACCAGCCTTCTGGTACATTTCTATGCTTACCAAGGAGCTGTGATTTTTTACACCTGTTCAGGAAGTGTTTCCTAATTAAACCAGGTACATAAAGAGAAGCACATCTCTGTTTTGCTGTTCATGCAATAAGCACATATGACTGAACACCTGAGGGCAGGTTTATACATGCAAATCATTCTTGGAATGAAAATAGTAAACTCAATACCTCATTATCTGCATAGTAGTGGAACCTACAGTAAATACAGGGATGATGTGTTATTTAACTTCTATAAAGATGAAAGGTGGTTACAATACATGATGTTGTCACAATTTAGAAAGCATTCTAGAGCAGTCAAACAATTTTCATCAACTCACTTTGAAGATATTTTCAATGGAAGTCTAAGAAATATATTATTATCACAGCAAAATTGTAGGAATGTGTCCCTGTTGACGGAGTGACAAAATTATTCTCTGTCTCCTAAAAAAGGAAAAAAAGCCCAGAAGTTTCTCTCCTCAATTAGGTAAAAAGACACGTCATAGGACCTTGGGAATTTCACCTCAAACTTAACAATAGCTAATTTGATAGAAGCCAAAAAGTCCCACCTAAGCAATTTGCTAGGAAAACAAGAGAACAAAAAAACTAATCACTTTTGTGAGGTGTTTTACCAGGGGGAAAGGACCTCTTGCCCTGGCTCAGTTTTTCTCTGTAAAGAGCTTTGTTATTTTGCCTTTTATTAAAAGTTTTCTGTTTCCAGCACTGCCACAGAAGCCATCCTGCTGATTTCGTGCCATCTGAGGTGGCTGAGCTATCTCAGGTGTGGTATAGATCTCCAAGACCTTATGAGACCTGGCTCGAGGAGACGTATCACAAAATATTTAAACATCACTGATGAGAACTATCTATTTTCTATTTTCTCATCACTGATGAGAAATATCTATTTTCTATTTTCTTAAATGCCAAAAAATGGCATTTAAGCTGGTGATTTACTATTAAAATGATAGTGGGTCAATTATTAGATTTCTATATTTAACTAGTATATCACATTTATTGAAATCTTTCCTCTCTTCATACCCCAAAATTAGTTTTTCAGAATACAGTATAGTAAAAGGGCATTAGAAAATGGAATAGTTCCATAAAAAGTATATAGAACTCACTAATATTTTTTCTCTTTGAGAGAAACTCATTAAAATCACAGTTGGTATTTAAGCAATCACAAGTGACTATGTTGCATTTTTTGCTTCTTTTAATCTGAAGGTTGTCTTGCTCTTTAGAACCTACAGTGAAACAGCTCAGGAAAAGAAACATGGCAGTCAACAGAAATTTTGGTTGAGTAAGGGCACTGGGTCTTCACTGAAACTTCAAATAGGACAACTTCCTATAGCTGCAGGTTTTCATACCAGAGCTAGTTGAAATAAGTACAAACATCTATAGCATTTAGTCTTAATGACAGAGAAATCTCTTCTTACAACCAAAGTACAGCAAAAACAAAAATCTACTTTTTCCATATTAACTTCAGAATTTTGTGAAAATCTCAAGAAATAATATTTTGATTTTAAATACAGAATTTTAGGATGATGTGGAATAGAAGAAAAATATTTAGATACTTCTTTATAGAGAACCTGCAGATTCTTAAGCAGTAGCTGTTTCTCAGTGAGGCATTTTTACAGGAAGTGGCAGAAAGCATTAAAAGAATTTTGTATTTTGTTGACAACATTCCCTTGGGCTTTATTTTTAAAAGAAGTTAGCATATTGCCTTTAAAATGAGGAAGGAATAACCAATCCACTTGAATAATTTGGTCTACATGAGTTATCCAGAAGCTTCATTAGACAAGGAGCCCATAAAAGCTGTTTTATGTCTCAAAAATGGAACAAATGTCTCTCTGGGTGAATTTTGTTCCAAATTCTCTTTTTCCACTGCTTTCTTGCTCTCCTCTCCTCTTCCAAATGAATGATTTCTTCCTCCCACTGAAACAAAAGGAATGTCTAATCCTCTCATATCTGGTGTCACCAAAGTATAAAGACTGCATGAAATGCTGCAATACACAGTAGACTCTATATTGCCTGATATACAACAAAAGTAATGAAAAATAAGCAAATGTGATGAAAAGAAACTAAAAAGATGGGTAAGGAATTGATACTTTTGCAGTAGCATGGGGACTGTTAAGTCAAACCCTTCCAAAGACAAATTCATACTCCTCTCTCTGCATCACAAGACAGACTTGAGAGAGACTAAATAAAACAGCACAGCACAAATAGGGAAATAGAGATTATGTTTAAAAGCTGAAGCTGCCACTGAATAGAAATTGTCAAAAAGCTTGCAAGGTCAAGAGTCACAATAAACCAAAGCAGTTAGACAAAAAAAAAAAATTAAAACATTAAAAGTTTGTCTTAAATCAAAGCACTGGTGAAAGTAGTTATGAACAAATCAACAGAGAGGGCAAGAAGGAAGCACCTAAACTGAACACTACCCAGGTAAGGTCAGAAGAGACTCAGGATGAAAAAGCTCACCAAATAATTGCTAACCAAAACCTCTTTCTCAAAATACCTCTTTCTTGACACCCCCAGACTGAAAAGCAGTAAACAATAGACACATCTTAAAAACTGGGTTCCAGGAACACAAGGAAACCATAAAATTGACATGCATATCTTCTGTACTGGCCATGTTAATGGACCATTCAAAAAAATGTAGAATTAGCAAAATTTTAAATATTTGCTTTTACTTTAAAGCAGCCTGGGCAGTGCTGTGCTTTGCACTTGTGGATAATTTATTAGTGCTTTGGCTGTTACTGAGAAATGCCTACACAACCTCAGGGCTTTCCTTCTGTCCCCCAGCAGGTTGGCTGGAGGTGGACAGAGGATTGGGAGGGTACACAGTGTTGACAGTGGACCTCAGATGATCACAGAAATATTCCATAGTCCATGATGCCATACTCAGCATGACAATCTCAAGGCCAGGAAGAGGAAGGAGGGTTGTTGGGATCTCGCTTCCCAAGCAACCACAATGTGTGCTGGGGCCCTGCTTCCCTGGAAGTGACTACACACCTACTTGTTGGTGGGGAGCAGGGAATGAATGCCTTACTTTGCTGTGCTTCGCTTACTAAACCCTTTTTTATCAAAATTCATGAGCTTTTTCCTTTTTGCCCTTCCATATCCCTCCTTCACTCTGCTGGGTAGGATGAGCAGCTCTGTGGGTTGAAGCTGCTTCTGGGGTTAAACCACATGACCACTATAAATATGAAATATAGATGTAGTAAAAATACTCAAAGGGATGTGACGTTTACATTTATACAAACAGAAGATAAAAGTACTAATATCAAGAAAAGCCCTCAGAAGAAGCTCAGAGCAGAGATTAAAAAAAAAATCATTTAAAAGCATGCAAGTTTCCAGTTACATTTACTGTTTCCCAACTTAGGCACTATCCTTGCATCATTACAATCAATAGGAGCTTTATTACTAGATTCCCGCAATGTGAGAGCTAGCAAAAAAGCCCTGCAATCAGCAAAACGAAGGTTAACGGGACTTTTAGAAAGCTGCTTAATGCAATTCCTTAATTGCTCAATATTCAGCTGAATTTCAGATGTAGATTCCAAGAGCAGCAATCCTTAATGTTTCTCCTTTTTTACCTGATAAAGGCCAGCATGCAAGAGGTTTTAGTCTATGCCAGTTTGAAAAAGAAAATTATTTATGCAGAGAAGAAAGGAGAAGAAAGGAAAAAGAAAAATATTAGGTAAGGAAATAATTAAGCAAGTCAGTGACTACACCTAAATTTTATTTTCTTGAAATAGGCTCCAGTATGCTTTAAATTAACTCTATAATGATACCTCTTGATCAGGCTATATTCCAATAATAAAATGACAAGATGACATGATAATAAGATAAAATCTTCATGATAGAACATCATAAACAAATTAGAAAGTAAACATTTCATTCTGTTCAAAACGACAACCCAAAATTTCAGTCAGAGATGTGACCCAAAAAGAATTTACTTTTTTTTTTTAGGTTTAAATTCTTTTAATTGCATAAATTACCAGATTTGTCATTACTATATGAAAGTGAAAGGATATATATAAGCCCACTTCTCATTTCAACTCTGTGGTGTCTACTAGTTTGTCAGTTAAAAAATGGAAGCAATTTTCTTCTGCAATGAAAACATCTACACAGCAAAGCCCTTGCTTACCACTGGTTCACAATATTCTACAGGTGTGAATAACTAATTGTAAAACTGTGAAAATCATTCATGTTCCAAAGTTGAGAACTTTTGAAACACGGTGCCATAAAACAGTAGAATGTGATTTCATCTTAAATCCATACACAAATCAATCCTTGGTTCCTTTGCCTTAAAATTACAAGCTCCTTATACTTGAACTCTGAGAACTCTAAGATTTATTTTGATCTTCCACTCGGATAGAAAGATCTGAGATCACAATTATATCACAATTTCTCTTCCATTTTTTCCTTTAATAAGTTAATGAATTATTTAAAGACACATATACTGTTATTATAAAGCTTTTTAATTGTTCTAGATTTTTTCTAGACATTATAAGTTTTATGGTTTTTACACTATATATTTTAATTATTTTGCTTCCCTTTTCAAGGAAAAGTGTGGAATTGGATCATTGGAGTTATACAGCAGATCTGCTATGTGAATATTTTCTGAAAATGTATTTCACTTCCTTAGCCTCTCACTGTAAATCATATTTGTACATATATCAGAATAATTTATATTCCAAGCTTCTAGATCCTTCTCTATCTTGTTAATACCACATCTGTTCCTATACTGATTTTCATTCTACGGAAATGTCCCATGTCCTTCACTTTTCATTTTAAATGGCAACTAATACCAAACTCATCTATTTTTAATTTTTATAATGAAATTCTCCTTGAGTCATAGGTTGTGTGGCTTTGGTTTTTTGGGTTTTTTTTACTGGTTTTTATAACGTGTGATAGTGACATTCACAACCATAAACATCCTGTTCAGATAAGAAATCCACAATAACTCATGCTTTTAAAGCCTCAAACTGATAGGCTGATCATTTATTTTTCTCAGCCTGAGTGCTGAGGGGTTGGAAGTATTGAGTCTCAGCGTTGAGGCTGTTTCATGTACAATTACCAGTTATGCATGAACATGATTTTTAATTTTCTCTGACAAAGCAAACAAGAGTGAACAGCAGTAAAATGTGATAAGCAGTAAGAATATGAAAAATAGGAGGAGAATAAAACCACTTTACTGGAAACTTTGCTGAAAATATAGCTTACTCTTAGTATTTTATATTAATATAAGGTAGAACAGCTTCAAATGGAAACCAAAGGAATAAACCAAGATATGGAAGAATGCCATGCTCTGGTACAGTCAGAACATCTTGAAAAGGTCTCTGATTGTTAGAGGGATACAAAATACGAGGTATCACCACTCCCTCATTTCTGTGATGGCTACTCTCTTGGCTCACCAGTCAACAAAAATGGGCTGTTTATTTGGGATTTTTGTTTGCTTGCTTGTTTTTAGACAAAAAGTTCAATTTTCTTTTTAATTGTGAAATTATGTTTGCAATATTGTTTCAACTATTTGGTCATCTGCTACTTAAAATAGATGAAATTAGAAGGCCATTATATATTTCAGAATAATACTCACATATGCATGGATTTAATTACTACTTAGCATTCTTTATCTAAAACATTTCTAACTCTAAAATTGTGACTTTTTTTAGTCCTGGTGATGGTTAACAAAACTTTATGCAAACATACTGCCCCTTCACAGGTTACAACAGAGCACACATGACAGATTGTATTTTTAAAGGCCTTATACAAAGTTACCAAGGGTCCCATTGCCACAGGTGCTAAAGTCATGGTCTCACTTTTTCTTCTAATTTCTGGTGATGGTTGGCCACCCACCATGATAGGTAAGTAATCCAAGACAGTGTGCCTTCACTAGAAAAACAAACTCAAACCCACACACATTAAAGCCCTAAATGTATGTAAAGCTGTCATTATTATGCTCCTCTAGTGTTGTCATTTTAAAGACTGTTTCTCAGTGATTCCTAAAGAACATGTAAAATTTCTTTGACTTTAAAACAGTCTTACAAAGTAAAAGATAGATTCAAAGCTCTAGTTTGAAATCTGCAGTTGGCAACTTTGCTCCTCTGGGCAATGAAAAGTCCTGATAGCAATATTCCTAGAAGAAGATTCCTGTACACTAGGCAGACTTCATGAGCTTGGACGAAGACCAAAAAACAAAAGCTTCCTAAAACCCCTTTTCCTTAGTTTCCATACTTAGGTGCACACCTCTGGGCTTGATTCTCCTAAAACAATATGCACCATAGTACATGTGTAGTGTGTCTGCATGCACATGAACTAAAAATAACAGAAAACAAAGAAACAAGACATCTTAAAATACTTTTCTAGGGAGACAACATGAAAACAAACATGATAAATGGTAATGGTAACACTTCACACTTTCTTCAAGAACACCAGATTGCATAGTATGAATGTATATGAAGAATCAGCAAAATAAATTAGAATGTAAGATTATTGATCATACTTGAGTGACAGAAAGTCATTCAGACACAAGACATACATGGCATTTGGAGACATGCAGTCGCCATCACGGAAATGTGGCAGGATGACTCACATGGCTGGACCACCGCACTGGCTGCCTACAAGCCCTTCAGAAGAGACAGGAAAGGGAGAAGAGGTGGCCCTTTATATTAGGGAGGCGTTTGACACCAAAAGTATTGAAACTAATGATGGTGAAGTTGAATGCCTACGGGTAAGAATTAAGGGGAAGGCCAACAAGGCTGACATCCTACTGGGAGTCTGTTATCGTTCACCCAGCCAGGAAGAAGAGGTAGAAAACTTATCCAGCCTGTATCAGGAACAGTGTGGCCAGCAGGAGCAGGGAGGTCATTCTTCCCCTGTACTCAGCAGTGGTGAAGCCATACCTTGAGTGCTGTGTCCAGTTCTGGGCCTTCAGTTTGGGAAGGACGTTGAGACACTTGAGCACATCCAGAGGAGGGAACAAGGCTGGTGAGGGGCTTGGAACACGAGCCCTGTGAGGAACGACTGAGGGAGCTGGGGATGTTTAGCCTGGAGAAAAGGAGACTCAGAGGTGATCTTATCACTCTCTGCAACTACATGAAGGGAGGTTGTAGTCAGGTGGGGGTTGGTCTCTTTCACCGGGCAGCAACTGACAGAATGAGAGGACACAGTCTCAAGCTGCACCAAGGGAAATTTAGATGGATATTAGGAAAAGGATTTCACAGAAAGAGTGATAAAGTACTGGAATGGCCTGCCTGGGGACGTGGTGGAGTCACCACCCCTGGATGTATTTAAAACAAGACTGGATGTGGCACTCAGTGCCATAGTTTATTTGAGGTGTTAGGGCATGGGTTGGACTCAATGATCTTAAATGTCTCTTCCAATCTAGAAATTCTGTGAATTCTGTGTGTGACACCAAAAACCTTTTGTCAGAAATTTAGAAAATATCACTGCTTATTTATAGTTATAAACTTTCCCACAAAGGACCCATTCTTTCTAATTGCTAAAGAGAAAACAGACCTCATTTTTTCCTAGCATGGTTATTCTGAGTACAATTCCAAATCATCTCAAAGCACTTTAAAGGCAAAATATTACATGACTGAAATGTTAGAGATAATCAGGACCACATTTTTGTCTGGTTTTGAACATTATTCACAGTACCAGGTCACTGTACTTTTTTTTGAATAATAAGGTCACCTGATCCATTTAGATATGTAGTCCACTAATATGAGAAGTGCTATCCCCCTGAGTGTTATAGTCAGTTTTAGATATTCAATGTCATTAATAAAGAAATTCAGAATTTCTCTCCTTCCCTGTAAAATATACTACATTCAGAAATTATTTTTATTGAGATTAAAATAAAAAATTAGTGTAAGAAGTATTTTGCTTAGCTTCATAATCTCATCTGCTTAGCTTCATCATTTCAAATCAAGAATAAAAGTGCTCCATTTTATCATGGTTTATAGCCCTGGATAAACTAGAAAAGTTCCCATAAAATTGTCTTTTAATGCAAGAATTCAGGAACAACTTATTTGGAAACTTGTCATTACACACAAACTCACAGGGGATTTTACCCAATAGGGTTTTAACAAAAAGATAAATATAAAAGCACATAACTAGAACATTAACCACCTGATTCTTGCATACATTATGTGGCATTCTTGCATACATTATTACCACTTTTGCTATAAAACTGGGAAAAAAAAATATCTCCCCATTTTCTTTTCCAAATTCTTTGCATAGCATTCTGTCTTTGACTGTGATAGTCATGTCTTCAGCTCAGAAAATTCGACTGTACTCTAGTTCACTAGGGTGGAAGTTGAAAATAAACTAGAGTAGAACAAGGGCCGTGGGAAAGAGCTTCTTTTTATTTCTTGGCAATTTGCAAGAATGTGTTTTATAGCTGTGGAAAGATAGGATGGATTAACCTTAAAATTTAATTTTAACAGCAATGTTTTTAAGTGATTGTAGGAATTACTGTCACATTACAAATAATGTACAAGTCTACTATTCCTTTTTTTATTACCTTATTGTGGTGTCACTACTTCTTTATTATCTTTATATGGAGAGATACTATTGCACAATTCTACTGTAATGCAAGGTCATGGTCAACATTTCTATTTTTCATCATCTGAGCATCTGAATCACAATGAAAAAAACCAAGCCACACCTACTTAAAAACATACAGATCTGTAATCCAGATATCCCCATATCTCTGATTATTGGTTATTTACCATAACCAATGCTCCATGGATGACATTTATGTAATGACACCAGGAACAAAACACACAACATTTACAAAGGCTTTAAAAGCAAATATTATCAGGAAGACAAAACGTTAACTTGATGTTGAGATCAGCTCTTCTAAAGAAGGAACAAATGTTGGAACTGAATGCCAAAAAATCCCACTCTGCTGATCGCATTTAGGGAAGTTTTTGCTTCAAAGGAAGTGTTTCTTCCAAAATTCAACTTCTCAACCAGTCTCCTCAAAATAGAAAAGGAGTCACTTATCAATCATCATTGTAATGCCTGCCAGCCTGTCATTGCACATCCTTTAAAGCTGATGCTTCCAAACCTTCAACATACACAGCTTAAAAAGTAGGCGCACTTAAAAATCGATTCCCTTAATTCTGTATGCAAAACTTTTTTCTCTGCTTTTTCAGTTGAACTTAGCCAATATAAAATATCAAGTACTAGTGATCTATGTAGAAAAGCAGTAATTCATTAACTTCCTCTCCTCAGTAAATAGTTCATGTCAGTATTTTTCCCTGTCTTGTCACTTAAGTTAGTCATGAATAGCTCTAAAGCCTGTGGCACTACAAACCAGTTTGTAGTGAGGAAAGAGAGCTTATCCGGTGATTGATATCTCAAATTAAGAGAAAACATGTTTGAATATGAATCATGTGGATATTGGGTATTCTTTAAAAAAAAAAAATCACAGAAAGTACACTTATTTGAAAGTTCACTAATAACTCCATGGTCTATACACAAATAATAAACATGTATAATAAATAATGAACATGTCCTCAAAATACTTAAGCAATAACTGTCCTTTAAAGTTGCACATAATTAGACATTTTAAAATAATATAAAAAATTTCATAACTGAAAAAAAACCCACTGAAAATCTAAATCATGGAACAGGTCACATTACTTATGTACAAACATAAATAGTAGGTGAAAGTCCAGAAGTTTCACTAAGTGATTCCAATTTTATCTCTTTTCTCCTTTTCTGTCACTACTTTGATCTTTCTTTCTGCTGCAAAGGGAAAAACAACAGCTAAGAAGACAACGTGTCCCAAAAGAGATGTTTCAATGAATTGAGATAAAACAAAAGCATTGGAGGCATCAGTTTAAGAACTTAAACATATTTTCACTGTGAGGATGATTCTAGGAATAGAAAAAGTCATAAGTGAATAATTATAAAAATTTATGTGGAAAAATGTAGGTATGACAACCCAGAGAAATCAGGATAAAAACTGCAGTCATAGTAACATTTTGCTGGTACAAACTGAAAACTGTGGAATGTGTAATGCTGACAGAAGGTTAGTAGTGCACTGCACAACCAGGATATTGAATATTTTCAAATCTTGCAGATTCAGTGGGGCTAGCTCTAGTTCATTTTCATATTTAGAATGTGAATAACATACTACATACCCATTTCAGTAAAACTTTAACAACTCTTCTGCTGAGGAGCATAGAACAAGTGAAGTGTAGTAATAATATCAAGATATTTTCAAGACAAATTAAATAGAAAATTTGGCAAAATTGTCATTCGAAGTATTAGAACATAAGCCTCCTCCCTCTCCTTCACTTCATCCCCAACAAAATTCCACATACAATTGGAGAATGCAATTTAAACTTTCATAAAGTTGATGCAACATAATCGTACTTTATTTTTCTTGCTTATAGTTTGGTATATCGGCACTTGTAGCTGGTGATTACTACAATATTACATATATTTTTGTGTTATATGTAATATATATTGTGTGTATATATATATATGCATTGTATTTTTATTTACACAGAAATTTGGATTTCCTACACAAACATGTTCAGAAATGTGCCCTATTTTCAGGATGCTATTACAGTTCTTAGGACTGATAGCAACAAGAGGCACTACAAGGATAAAAGAGCTAAAGCACAACACATAAGGAGAAAAAAATGAGCCCTTTTCTTTATATGTAGCAAAAAGTTTTGGTTTTAAAATGTTCTCACAACTTCTAATTGTCCACAAACCCCTCACAAATTCATCTGCTTGGAACAATGAGAACAGTTTATATTCACCACTGCTAGAATTCACTTTAATAATATGGCTGAGTTGAGAATAAGAAGAAATCTGACTGCCTGTTCCATTGCCAGAACATTTATATAGGCTAGCAGGGAGAAAAGCAAGATAAGAAGGTATCCAAAATTGATTGTTTCTCAATTTCTCTGCTATTTAGGAAATCCTTGGGGCAGTTGCTGCCCCACCAGTCTTTTTATTAAAAGAAAATACAGTTTAATTACAGTTTCAATTAGATTACCAGGAACCAATATACACAAAATGTGTTATCGTTCTGGAAGCCTGACCAGCATTAAGGAACTTCAATTTTATTTACTTTGTGTAGCTGAACCCAAGCCAGCCTTCTTATTTCAAATGTGAAATGCATTTTCCTTAGTAACATTAGGATAAAAACTATGTGCACCTTGTAAAGATAAAATTATTAATCTTAAGGATCACAAAACAAACACCTCTCATGACAGACTATCTCAAGAATCATGCTAAAAAATGCCAGCATGAATAACTGATTGTAAATTAATTTTATGACACAATCTTTTTTTCTTATCCTTCTCCTTTTCTCAATATTTTGGTTTTTTATAGATATGCATGGCTTAAGATGCAACCAAGTGAATGCTTCAAATCTCCACTGAAGAGCTCCCTCTTCAAATAATCAGACTATCTTTTAGACCACACTTCTGGAATTAATTTATACCAAAAAGCTTCCAAAACCATCTCTAAAAATTTCTTTTGGAGTGCAGCTGTCCTATCAGTTGTAAAGAGCACAGTAAGACATAAAAGAACTCTAATGGTTAGCCAGCTTTCCTACATGATACTGAATTAATGGAAGTAAGAACAGCTTGTAGGTTCTGAGACAAGTATTCTTGAGCCATACACATACGTTGACTCTACTACATTAATTTGGGCAACTGGACTTAAACATTTAATTTAATAACACAGAATATATTTGATGCTAGTCAAATTATAGGGGAAAAAAGTAATTTTCTATCCAGTTGAATTGCTTTCCATTATTAATGGAAGCAAAAAGAGAGTTCAGACTTATGTATACCTTCATGGACACTTTTCCAGGCTCTTTGTATGGAAGATGATAGCAGAATCAACTCTGAAGTCGTGCACATGAGTAAAATTTCAGCTCTCTGTATGAACTTACACATTCTTCTCTACTACCTTGATTGACTTGAACTTCAGGTTAATTAAATTAAGATAATACAAGTCTCATTTGACATATGCTGTAGTGGACACACTTTCAATAGCAATAATTTTTAAAAAATACTATAACTTCTTTATTGCATTATCCAATTGCATTTAACCAACAAATTACATATTTTTTAAAACTTCCACTTTTTTTCTCATAGACAACACAGTCAGTATTTCTGGCCAAAAGTACATGATGCAATACATCTACCAATATTTCAGAGGTATGGCTGTGTGTAATCTGAGAAAGTCTCTAGAGATGATGTATCCCCAATAAATCGAAAGATGTATGAATTGAATTTTCAAAAACATCATAAATTATGTAACTTATTTTTGCAAAAATTAATCAAATTAATAAAAAAAAAACACTGGCAATATACTTTGCTTATGCTATGTACAAGAAAATTATTTACTGGTCATCTACAGTACTTCTAGCATTTTCAAGGTACAATTCAGCTGCCTGTTGGACAACTACCAAAACGGGAATGTTCTCCATTTCAGAATCATTAGGGTTGGAAAAGAGCCCCAAGATCAAGTGCAAATTTTGACTGATCATCATCTTGTCAACCAGACCATGGCACTGAGTGCCACATCCAGTCATTTCTTGAAGATATTTGTCTCTTGACAGAAGAGTCTTTCATTTCACAGGAAGAAATACGGAAGGACACAGAGACACAAGCAGTGCATCTGTCACAGTTTAATTCCTAGCATTCTGCTCAAAGTTTCTTTGTAATGACTTAAAAAATTTTTACCCCAGGGTCTGCTGTTAAATTATTCCATTACAATTGACCCAGCAACCTCTAGTTATCTTTTCTGAAATATTTAAGATATTTTTACATCCAGCTTACCATTTTGATTATTTCTCTATTTCATTATTCTATTTCCTGCAGAAAAACTACCAAAAACATTCAGTCACCCTGCCAGTGTATCTATTCCTTGTAGGCTTGTTTCACATTTTAGAACTTACTGAGACCTGTTTTTTCTTAAAGCAACACAGACTTAAGTTTATATCCTTTTTTTATTATCTTTCCTTTTGTTTGTTTTGTTTTAAAATGCCACAGCTTGTAAGCAATTCCTTTTTATTTCCTGTTATTCCCAATTCGTTTTCTGGGCAACATATTTTTTCTACTTTGCTCATCCCTCATTTCCCTCCAGGCTGTAACAATTATATACATTCCTCTGGAGATCCACATTGCAATTACTACCTTTCTTCTTTCTTTAATACTATTTCCCCTCAGCACTGACTATCTCAGAGATATTTTGAGTCTGCCACTGCTTCAGTTTTGGTAGGAAAAAACTCTTAGGTAAAAGTTTTTGCAACATATGACTGTCCCAAAGGCAGAAAATTCTGCCTCTTCCTATCTGTCCTCCTGTAGCTTAGTGAGCCTTTCAGCCAACAAATGGAAGCACACAACTGTGTTGTAGTTAAATTTTGACTGCATTGGAGGTGCTTACTAAGACAAATTAAAGAGGAACTTCCTTTAGAATTGTCATGTAATTACAAAGTCAACAACTTCTTCTTACTCACTAATTACAGAAAATTGTATTTGATAGCTGCATAATTTGATCATAATTGCAAATATTTGCTCATCTTTAGTGCGGTTTGAAGAATATTTCAAAATGTCTCCTCAGTTCTTCTGAATTTAAGCATATGCATAGTACACACTATATGCCAATGGATTGCTTTTATATATCTGCCAATTCAATTTCCATTGCATTAATTCCTGTGTCGAACAGTTTCATCTTTTTCAGCAGACACACATGATTTCTGTTTACAGCAGTGTGGAACTGAGCAACAAAGCATTACACCACACCAACAAGTTGAATAATCCTACAAAGTTTAGTATATTTTGGCCTGCATTTAAATAGCTTGGTATAGACTTGCACGTGTAACTCCCACACACACAAACACAAACTGCAGGTCCTGAAAAGATGCAGTTATATGTCTAGAGAGGAGAATAATCTAGAAGTGTTCTCTAAAACACCCCTAGAGAAATGTATTTTGCAAAGTTCCCATTAAATTAACTGAAATTGAAACCATCTAGAGAGGAATCTAAACCTAAGCCACCACACTTGGTTAAGTTGTATATAAATAGGAAAACCCTACTGTCTTTGGCTTTCAAAATTCTTATTCTTCTTGAGACTGTCATGGATTCACTCCTAAGTAACTTAATTTCTAATCCTCATTTTTTATCCTTATTCTACATGACAAGAATTTATCTATTATAAATGCAGCCTAGACAGAAGAAATGGGTTGAAAATTAACAAAATTGAGTATTCTAAAAGGAAAACACATTTTATTTTCATTTATTATGGGACTTTGCTACACTATCATCTTAATGTGTACAAGAGCTTCTCACTCAAAATATTTGGCAGTTTTTCATGCAGTTCTTATCCTGGTTTTCAGGCAATATGAACTTTTGTAGACCCTTTTTTTTTTTTCTGATAGTGCATCTGTCCTTAAACACACCTTTAACATGGATGCAGCTGAGAATTCATCTGGACTATCAAATCATTAGAATTATATTGGATGATGAAAAGATGATATTTACATTGAAGAATACATGGTGTAAATACTAAGGAGAATACCATGTAGAAAGAAACATTCCAAGCATTAATTTTGCTACAGTGGAGGAAATCAGAGCTGATCCCATTTAAAATTCACCATTTAGAGAGAATCAACACAGACATATTACAAAAACATCAGAAGTAGCAAAATGTTAGTATTCTGAGGTGAAAAAGCATCAATAACTTCAAGTGAAATGTAACATGAAACTATTCAGCTTCTCTCTGTCTTGAATTATCCCTGTTAAT
The DNA here is from genome assembly GCF_017590135.1 of Pyrgilauda ruficollis. Classification (NCBI taxonomy): domain Eukaryota; kingdom Metazoa; phylum Chordata; class Aves; order Passeriformes; family Passeridae; genus Pyrgilauda; species Pyrgilauda ruficollis. Next base: position 1,336,778 of record NW_024508324.1, on the reverse strand, counting down.
CTAAAGAAGCAATCATACTGGGGCCAATGGTTAATTCTACAACTGTATTCGTTGTCTGCTATCTTCTTAGGTAAATGATTGAGAATTATGGGCTTATTTGGTGAAATAATATTTTTCTTGTTTGAAAAAGTAAACATTTTAATAAATTAAGCTGTATCATTATTACTGTTCACATTTTCCCACTTAAAATAAAGTAATTATTTTTTTTTTCTTGCATATATCCTCCATCAGCAGAAATCTTTGTGGCCTTCTTAATTTAGACTGATATCTTAATCTACATAGATTGAGACATTCTCCAAACTGTATACAGAAAAACCTGTACAAGAAGTAAAATCTGTATGGTAAGAACGAAGGATGTAGAGAAAGCAAGAAAGACACCTTGTAATGTGAAATAATCCTGCAGGGAATTTGGGAAGGATGTCTGATACCAACAGAATAATCTCCCTGAAAAACAGGAGATATGTCTGATGGAACTACATTAATCCCACAGAATATTATATAATATTCCACAGAATAATCAAGAAGAATGCCTGGCCCAATAATATCAATGAAGACATGAATAGATGAGATTGTCTCCTCTAGGGCAGGGAAAAGGAACACAGTGTGAACAGGAGAGGAATGATGGGAAGAAGATGGTCCACAGTGGTTCTGGTTTGCCTTGCCCCTTGTGACCTCTTGAGTCTGACCACCTTGACTGGGTGACATCAAGGGACATGGCCATCAGCACGAACTTCATGACAGCAGCTTCTGTGGTAGGTTATAAAGGGCTTGACACAGCAGCCAAATGAGATTTATAACTACACTCGATACCACAGGAAGTCAGTCCTGCAGCAACTCCTGAAAATAAATAGCTTTTCTCTGGTTTGAGAGGCCAACACTTACAGAAAATTTAACCTCCTCAATTTGCTCTTTTGCTGGAACCCAAAAATAATCTGTTCCTAGCAGAACTCTTTTTTTTTTTTTTTTCCCCTCTTGGAAGTCACATCTTAAAAGAAGTTAATTCTGGAGTAGAGAATACAGGCACGGTACAAATATATATATACATACTTCTGTGCACATATATAGTATAAATAGCTATGTCACTATAAGCCCTGGTACTGCTATCATTGACTTAATATCTCTATCAAAAGAGATAGGAGATAAAGATGAACTATTTTTTTCCTAAGCTGTCAGCTGCTGAGCTGCTCATTCACATATCCTGTGCTGGGTCCTGTTCCTTCCCTCCTTCAGCCTTTATCCAAGTTTCATAAGTAGGATGCAAATAACAGGCACTCTAAAAAATTACAAGGACAGGGGACAGCACCACTTCAGCTTCCAAAAACAGGTGATCTGGATGTAATGTCACAATGATGGATGAATGTTTTTGGATTAGATGTGAAATTAAATTTCTGGAAGCAGAAAGGTTATATGGCCTAAGACATTAGAAACACCATGCTGCTAATGGAATTATTGCAAATCAAAAATAGTTATTCCATAATAGGGTCTAATAAACTATTTTAGTGTTGTGAGTATAAATAAATTAGTGTTTTGCAAAACCACTGTGTCACTGACCCCATGGCACTCAGATCTAAAATGTGAAACATTTATCTTCCTTCTTATTATTGAAAATTCCATGTTGAGTTCTTAAGTCACTGAAAATATATAAACTGATTTTTCTAAAAATATTTTTAATCACAAAGGTGTCCCCAAAACATACAAAAAATATTTCTTTCTTTGATCTGTAAGCAAAACAGAACAATTGCTAAGCAGTTGTAATTTAAGAGGCTGCCACAGTTTTAGTAAGCAGGGCAAATGAACCCTTTACATTAAAGTAGAAACTGGAACATTTCAAGTTCAAATATTGAAAATCAAGTTCATAAAAGCTTGCTTGGCATATTCAGAAAAACTAAGCAAACACAAATCCCACTAAATTTTAGTGGACCAATCATGCAGAAATCAAATTAAAAAAAAAAAAGACAAAAGTTACCTCATTTTCCATCTGTGTATTTCAAATATCCCATATATGTGCATGTAAAAAAAAAAATCACATGAAATGGAGGGAGCTTGGGCTTGGAGTTTTCAGATTGTCACATTCAGACTTGCCAGAGGAACAGTCATACAGAGATGACACTTATGATGGACAGTGACAGGTATCAGCAATTGATTGCTTAGACAAATTATTGGCCAAGAAGAAGAGACAAGTCTCTTTTGTCTACCTCACCAGGTTTCACAGAACTCCGAGAACCTGTGATTGAAAAGGGATATGTCAGAATCCAATGAGACAAATCTTGAGAACACTTGAGACTACAGGACTGTAGAAATAGATTTGCTACTAAGCAAGAACTGGCAAGAAGGGTTCTGAGACAGAAGAAATTCATATCCTAAAGTGTACCAAATTATATGTTAAAAAAAAAAGAAAAAACCCTACCCTTTAGTTGACATAATTATTTTCCAGATGGAAATAATATGCAGGGGTCAATAATTTGAATGGGTTGTATCTTTAATTTAAACATTTCTAATGGGAGCAAATTTTCATCCCTCCATTATCCCAGCAAGACTTCCTTCATCTTACTCACCACAACTAAAAACCAATGTACACAGGCTATGACAAACAGTATTATTGTTGAAAGGGGCAATTACTCTGCTAAATAGCTACTGTCTCCTGATGTTAAAATTCTTCAATCCACAGGAGGGCTGTTAGAAATATCACACTAAGATGGCCACTATTCAGTTTCAGACACAACCCATCATTGTGCATCTTTTCAGAAAGAAGTACGGCATCATTAAGAGAAAATCAAATTCTTATGTTGAACTTGGAGAGACATATTTAAATTGCTTCATTCTGAGTAATGTTATGAAAAACTAACTTCAAAACCACCATCTGGAAAGTGGAATTTTATAGAACCATATTGTCAAATCAACATATACAGGTAAGGGCTGCCGAAGCTCAGAGATGCAGGATTTCAGACAGAAATTCAGACAGAAGAGGCTGATAATAGGAGTCACTGGTATAAAATTCTAGGCACATAATGTAAATTTTCTATGGTTTTTAAATGTAACACTATGAAAGCTACGCAACACTATGAGCACTGTGTAACACATCACTAAGAGTGAGAATTTAATGCCTTGTCCTTGTAATGACTAAACTCATCAGGACAAATCCCTTACATTCTAGGAAAAACGTGTTTGTGGAACATAAATCAGCAGGGTCTCTCAAGTACCTCCCTTTATTGATGAGTTGTGATATAGATGTACAAATCCAAGCAAATTAATCCCACTATGTATGCTTAAATATGTTCAAAGTTCTTGTACACTGCATCAAAACCAATAAAATATGCTTTGGATAGAAAAACTTTTCACTAGAACAAGCAGGTGAGACCTGAGCTTTCATGGCACAATTTCCTTGGATTTAGACTTGAAAAGATAATTAGCTGATAAGAAACTCAAGTGTCTTAATACTTTTGGCTTTCTTATGTGCTTTTCTATGTTGTTGTTCCATGGGGTTTTTTTGTTTGTTTATTTTGTGGTTTGGGCTTGTTCGTTTGGGGTTTTGGGGTTTTTTTATTTTTTTTTATTTTTTTCACTGTGCATTGTGGGCTCTAATAAATTGTTAATCAAAAACAATGTTTCAAGTTGTGGACCTTTAATACTGAGTCACAGATTTGGAAAGCATTTAAATGCTTGTTTTTGTCATCAGAACTCCACATAGTCCTTCAGAGGCAAAAATAATGACTTGACAGACAGCTACTACATTATAAATGCTATCATAACCCATTTTGACAGGGATTAATTCAGTAATTAAGAAAAACAAGATGTAATTAAGAAAAACAAGACATAATTAAGAAAAAAGGAAGTAATATATTTTTGAGAAAGCATTTGACATCATTTTACTTTGTAATGAAGTGGTAAAACATTGTCTAATCAGAAATTAAGTTTTTTGAAGGTGATGCACTATTTAGTATTACAGGAATTCTGATACATTGTTTAGTCACCAAGTTAATCTCATTTGCTGGAAACCTATTTCAATCGTGTTTTGACCAACACAATAAGTAAAGAAAACTTAACTATTTTAATGTTGCAGCAGTCAATAATAACAGTCATTTATAAACTCTTTTGCATTTCTTTTTAAAAGATAGTGTTCAGTATTTGTGAATTATATGGTGAATACATTGGTGCCAAAACTCCAAAGCAATCACATCCTCCTCTTACTTAAAAATAGAAACAGCAGAAAACCTGCTCTGAAAATTGATATGGCCACTGAAGTAGAGGAAATTATTGCATCAATTCTTAAAGAAGTAGATCTGGGAGACTTTGTGTACTGATCTTTTATGGAATGATAGGTTTGTGTACTAATGTTACCAAAAATTAACCAGCACATTATGTTCATAATGAATTACAAAGGAAAAAAGAGAACAGAATGATGATGACAATGATGATGATGATGATAATAATAATTATCATGAAAGCAAGCAGATATTTTGTATGACAATATTAAAAAAAATGTTTCAATCAGAACAGAAATGATCTGATCATCTTGTTCTGTCTGGTATGTCAGGAAGATATATAAACATGTTTTGAATTCCTGAGTAGCAAAAAAATATGCACTGCTTACTAACCAGACCAAAAAATCATGTCCAATTGTAAATGTATTAATTCCTTACATCCAACAGTTTATCTATATTATAGAAGAAAAAATAATTTTAACTCTTTGCAGTAACCTTAAGACATTGTGAACCATATTGAAATTCACTGGAAGACAAACCAACCTAGTTAATTGAAATAAAATTTAAAAATTAAAAAAAAGAAGATAAATGAAAAATTAAATTATTATTTTTAGTAACCTGTTTGTTAATCACTTTTGGTGCATATGGATAGCCAACTGCTTTATTTCTGAAGGAAAGGTCTCCTTCTTTAACACCCCTTAATCTTTGAAACCTTGATTTTTTTTCTAATTTGCAAATTTAGAACAGACTCAAAAATATGACAAATAGTGACATACACATCAAGCATTCATATAGTTCCACTCTGCACAAGACTAAAACTTTTCTATACCAAGTATTCCATAAAATAAACTTTAGTTTAAGTTACCAAGCAATTAAGACATTTCCAAATACTTATTCCTACAGTATTTGCATTTAAAAAAATAAAACCCACAATATTTAAAATCTCAAATTGCACCCTGCATGAACAAGGACAGCGAAGTCAACAAACAACAGAGGGTACAGGAATATTTCTCATGGAAAATATACTATTTTCAGGAAGCTTACTTCCAACACTCACATTTTAGTCTTTAGTTCTTCTACGCAGAAGAAGAATACAAGGTATAGTCCAGAACTCAGGTTTCCAAACCAAAGAAATTTCCCAGATTTTTTTTTCTTGTTAGTAATATTAGTTATGATAAGTCAAATTAAATTAATTTCTAAGATGTTTTTTCAAATTAATCATCCAACTCCTTAGTAACCTCAAAGGTGGACAAAGGTGGATTAACAAAAACATAAACACTAATAGTTAAAAGGAGAAAGGCATCTTGGGTTAAGGAATTTTTGATAGTCTTGGACCCCGAATTCATGGTCTCAAATTCATGAACCTATTTTATCTTTGCATCAAAACATCACAGAACTACCTTTTCCAAGGTAACTTTTAGTAAATAGTACTTTCAAACATCACCAGTTCAACCAAACAAAATCTATCAGTCTATGTCTCTACTCTTTTCTGTAGGTTATACATTATGAAAGAAGTATTGTTTCAAAAACACAGTACTTCAAAAAGCAATAAATCATAGACGTGGACCAGATGTATGGAGAAGAATTTTTCACAGAAGTATATTAGATTTTTTTGTGTACCACTGTTCCATCCTCAACCTTATAATAGGAAAAAAAAAAAAAAAAAAAAAAAAACAAGCAGAAAATTTAAGATCAAACAGGGAAAAGAAGAACTCAAGAAGAGTTTACCTTGCTGTTAGCACTTGTTTACAGTTTTTAGCTTATCTAGCAGTTAAACAGATATATATGCTCATATACAGCCCCCTCCAGCAAAGCTTCTCTCAGCAATTTTGTGTTGCAGGCTTGGAAAGACAGACACACACACCCCACATTAGTCCCTTCTGCTTTCAATAATATTCTTGACAGTTTCATGGCCACTGGAGGAGGAATTGATCTCACACAAACCCAGAGAAAGCATGAGACTCCTGCCTGGAACATTATGTTTCCAAGATCCCTGAAAGTTAATCTACTGCCCACAGACACTGCACCCCTGACAGGCTAAGTGATTAATTTCTCTGAAATATTTCCTTAACAGATGTTTGCTACAGGCTACTGTTAATTTTTATTTTATTTTTGTACTGTATGAACTGTTGTCCTCCTTACCAAAGCCTTCCATCAGACTCTTTATCCAAATCTGTTAATTTACATGTGCATCCCGGTTTGCCTTTATGAAAATTTCCCAGATCTTCTGACAGGATTTCCTATGAATAATCTTAGCTCAAAATGCATCCTGTTTTTATCACATACTATTCAGTTTATAAATTTTCTTTCAGTATTTAAATTGAATACAGAAATTTAATGTAAGAAACTTCTGGAGTAACAATTTTAAGAGTAGTAAGTTAAGATCAACTTATTAGATGTTTATATACCTCAAATATCTATCTTGGTATATATTTGAATATCCATGAGATCACGTAGAGCATGTGAAATTCCATTAAGGAAAGCAATATATTAATTATTTCTTTTCTTCCTTTAATTTTCCCCCCTCCCTTCTTGGCAAACTTCATGCAAATTAGAGTATAGGTGATTTTATCTCTATTTATATACCCTTGATTTCCTCTTAAACTACTTTTTTTTTTTTCATTTGCAGCTTTTCTATCTGAAGCAGAAACAAAAAAGGTAAAAACTTATATAAATAAGCATAAATAGGCAAAATTCCATCCATATTTGTAACACATAAACTAGACACTCTTATAACTAATAATACAAATCTTTTACTCTTCTCTGGACTAGGAATCATAGAATCATAGAATCATGAAGTTTGATTTGGGAGGGTTTGCCTTCATTGATTTGGAAATGAAGTCAGTCTCGTCCCAACAATAGGAACATCTCCATTTTTCTTACACTCTCTGATGTATCAATCCACTGTACTGGTTTTTAGATAAAAATAGAAACAACTTTTCCACTTTATGCAAAATTTCACTTAAACTTCATATTTGCATCACATCCCTTTATTTCACTAAATATCTCCTCTCTGTAATATCTTGATCTTGAAAGAACTGCATGTAGAAAAGCATTGTAGGACAAAGTATTCCTGTAGAAATGGAGAGATAACTATGCATTAATTATATTCAGATTTCATCAGCATTCTGGTCATGCAGATCTATAAAAATGTCAAGGAGGTATGGAAATCCATTTAACATTAATTTTAAAATAAAGATTGAAAATTTCTACTTTTTTTTTGATTTCTGAAATTTTTCTCCCGCCTAGATCACTTGCCATTAAAGCACTTGTTTCTTTACATACTTTCCAGACCTTTTTATATCTCAAAGTGCAATAAGAGGACTTGCTCCGAAATTTCCATCACTTTGTACACTGTAGCTATTCTAACCAAAGTTATATTTAAGACCCAATATTGATATCACAGAAAAGGCTGGAATATTTTAATAATAGAAGCTTTCCAGGACAAAAGATTTTCAGAAGAGCACCCAAAAACCACGTCTCCTGTAGCAATTTAGACTTTGCACACCTTAATCTAGAGAACTCAACTCTTACAATTCTCAGAAGTGTCTCTTGAAGCTATTTGTTTAATCTGTAGTCTTCTAAGTCACTCCTCTCAGTGTGCAAAATAACAGCCACGAGGAGATATTTCTTCTATTTAATGACGTTCATCAGCCTCTACATTCAGTCTTAAAAGAACAAAAGTCCACTAAGTGGAGTGCATTATAACATGAATAAAAACATAATTCAGGGACACACTAGACATTAAATGTACCAATTCACATGCTTTTCAGCACACACTTAAGTAGATTAACATGTTGCCAAAATTAAAGTAGTTTATTGCCTAGGAAAAGGATGCCACTCCCCAAGTGTATCACTATTTCAGGAAATGTGAAAAGCATGGTATTAAATAACCAACAAATTATCTCTGACACTGGGTGATGTCAACATTTTTGCATACCTACTGCTATTTCAAAAATCAATAAGGTACAAATGAGTGATTGCAAAATATGTTTCCAGAGATTGCCAATCCTCTCTGGCAGCAGCAACCACTTTGGCACCTGCAGCTGAGACACTGCAGCATTAAACATGAACCTTTTAACTATCCTTCAAGTGAAAGTGACAGTTGATAGCCGATGGAAGAACTATCTTAAGAACCACACAAGTTCTTATTTTCACTTCAGGAAGCTGTTTTGAATGTAATAAAATATATTTGAGAGAATGTCACAAAACAAAGGTCTAGGCTTTTGATGCAGCATTACTTGAACAATCATAATAAAGCCATTAAGAAAACACAAATTTAAAAAATTGTCTCCATCAGTCTTTTGTTGTTGTTGCCACAAAAGAGCATCTTCCTCTAGCAAAAGAAAATGTGGGATATGCTTGGTTCATTCTAGAGACTTAACATTTTCATACATTTTTGTGTTAACATTTTCTCTCTTACTTGCAATTAACTGCCTGCCTTCTCTGCTCCTACTGTGAAGCAACAACTGAATCTTATCCAATTTAGAAATCTTTCCCTTTCTCTATGCTATCAATTTCCTTTCTCCCTCTTGTTTTCTCTTATGATGGGTGCATACTGTTCCTCATTTATAGGCTTCACTTTCTGAACTCTCTGCCACTTAAGATTCAATTTGTCTTTTTAAAATGGTACTCCAAGTGCGACCTAGTCAGGGCCAACTAGGAGAAAAATAATTCTTTCTTTGGTGGACAACATGAGTTTTCTTAATAGGATTTAAAATAATAATGTCATAAAAGTATAGTTCTCATTTCATTCTATTGAACATAATACACAGTTAACTCCCTGAAAACTACTGTTTAAATATTGTCAATGCATTATTTAATAGTTTTTCTATCTGTTTAATACATGAGACTCTAGATAGACAAATTACTATAAAATTATATGCTAAAACAACAGATGAAGCAACTTAGCTATCTTAAACCAATGGGGCACCACCCACTTCCATGTACATCCCTTTAAGGTCTTGTCTGTGTTCCCAATCTTTGGTCTAAATGAGTAACCACTCCCTTTAATGTAATGTGTAATGAATTTACGTGGCAGTTAGGAAGATGGTTTTGTGGTGGAGTTGGTAGTGTTATGTTAACAGATGGACTCGATGATCTGAAGGGTCTTTTCAAACACAAATCATTCCACATTTTGATGAAAATATTTCTCTTCAGTCAGGGAAGCAGACACAAAAGAAAAACAACTGTCCCTATTTTTATTCAGCTGATTATGCGAGCTTTTTTTCACTTAAGAATGAAAGTGAACACCATCACCACTAGAAAAAAAGGCAGACTCCTCCTAATTTAATTCTATTTTCCACCTATTTCCCTCTTGGCTGTAACATGGCCATGTTTGAACTGTCTGAGAACCCTCCTGGTGCCAGTGTGCATCTGGCTGTCTGAGCTCAAAGTAGTAAGCAGGGAACAAGAGACACAAAATGAAATTTCTTGAAGTACTCACATTATCAAGATGTTTTTAAACAGGCTTTCTTAATAAATCTAAATGTAACTATAATATTTAAAAAGCTAATACTCTCTGAAACATGCACAATATTAAACTACTCTGGGTCCTATTGACTTTTTCTATTCTCATTATTCTTTTCTCATAAAATATTACAAAAGAGAATCACAGGTTTAGAACACCAAGTCATTAACATTTTCAAGTGGCATTTTATTTCTATTTTCATCCCATTAATTGCATACAAGTCCCACTCAGAACATTTCACATAGGCAGCTGCACATGAACAACATATAACTAGAACAAGATTAAGGAAAGGTGAAATGAGGGAAGAGAACCTTGAATTTTACTTTGTAAAATGAGGCACAAAGAAGAAAAATATCTGGTCCAAGAGCTCAAAGAACTTTATGACAATGCAAGGAGTAGTGCTTTAGTATCTGTAAACTGCTATGATCAATAAGTAGTTTGCCAGTAATTTATCCTGAATTCTTCTTTCCCCTTAACAGGTTTTGGGCTTTCATTTTGTTTCAGAAACTTCTTAGATAAGTTGTCCTCTTAGATAGTCAGGCAGAATTTATTTTTGCAAGACTGAATTGGCTCTTGCTGGGTTTTACAGAAGACATGGATTTTAATAAGAACATGAATACGTGGGTGTCATCCAAGCTTTCCCTTATAGGATGTCTTTTTGTCTTTTCTGTATGGGACCACTCCTCTTCAGACTTCTTAAACTCACTGTCCTTCTCTCTCTTCAGCCTAACACAGGTGCAAAAACCTGTAGTCACATCATACATATCTGTAGGTACTGGAGATGGGAAAAGGAAGGACACAGAAAAAGCAAAAAGCATCTAACACTCTTCCTTTCTGTAGAGACAAGTGCCTCTAAACATCAGTATAAATAACCTGATTTTCAGGACTAACTGCATCTCTAATTAAATAAGTAGCTCCCAGCTAATAAACATAAACACCAAGAAAATCAATCTTCATTTCCCTGGACCAGGTGAAATAAAGATTCTAACCCACAACTGTCAACCTTCTTACACTAAAATCCACTAGTTTAATTTAGAGGGAACTGCAGCTTTCTAAAATATAATTTGAAAGGCAGGATATGCATGGTTACTCCAAAGATTTCAGAATAAAATAATTTTTTTTTTAAATATATAAATACAAATCCAGAAAAAAGCCTCCAAGTTGTTCAGGTATGATGCTGAAAACTGCAAATTGTAGAAACAACCAAGATGAAAGGGTTTGCAACACTTCCAATATAGGATAATCTCTGACAAAGTTTCCTATGATTCTACTGGTATTTCAGGATTAAAGCATAAGCCATTTAGCCAAAAGAGGTTTCTTTGGACTGACATGTATAGAGTTTAGAAACAGATAAAATGCAACCTGATATTTCCTTTAGATTTTGTCAGATATGCAGTCAAATCTATATAACTCCCATCTTTTTTACCCAAACACCAGCAAGCCCTTAACAGCTTGCAAAATCCTTATGCACTGCAGAAATTATTATAGTTGTACTGCTTGAGTGCTGGAACAACAGCATCTTTTTAATATATATCAGCTTGTATGATTTACTTGGCAAAGGAAGTAAGATGTCTTTTCAATAGGAGTTTTCTATCAATGTATCAACATCGTCTGTTGGGTCCCAATGCTGTGCAAACAGTGGTGTGCAGGGTTAGCCCTGGCTTGAGAAGGGAGAGAGTAGACTGAGACGAAATGTAAAACTCTTGGTTACACTCACATTTCAGCATTTGTCTCATTTCTCAGACAGTGAAAAAGCTTCACTCTTAGAAGTTACGCAGGCAAAGGACAAGACTGTTTTATTTTCATCATAGATTTCTACTACATCAAAGACATCCAGCATATCAAATACTTATTTCAATTAATATTAAGTAAACCATAATTTCACTGAGCTACAACTCTTGGCATTGTGTTTTGTAAGCATTTGACATTGTGATAAATGCACACAAATTTCATAAAACACTGTACAGCTTTAATTTTCTCTTCATAGCTCTCATTCTAGTCAGAGTATTAATGGATTACTTTAAAAAACCCCACCAAGTCAGCATATGACTGTCCTTATAATTGAACACAAGGTTCCACAACTCTTAGTAAAATACAATTTAAATGCTGTTGCTGTTTAAGTGCATCCCAGGTAAACAGCTGCTGGCCACTGATCCTGTTTAAGCTGACAATCCTATTCTCTGAGTTCTGATAAAGTAGTGCCAGCTGTAACACTCCTACTTTGTACAAAACCAAATCCACTTTTGTGTTAGCAACCTGGATTGCCTGATAGCAACAGCTTCCATTCTTCAATGGCAGTCCCAAAAAAGCATAAAAGTAAGGAATCTAAGGTTTGCTCATTCTAAACCTTACAAAAAAAATTCTCTCTCCCATCTGAGAGCAGCCAGTCTTCAGTACCTTTCCTAGAAACTGAAGGACAAGAGGCAAATGTGATGATTAATCTCACCAAACACAAAAAAAACAAATTTGCTGTGTGTGTTTGCCTGTGTATGAGTTTCATTTCCAGGAAGATTTTGCAAGAAGCAAAGTATATTAAATAAAGGACCTTTATTTTCAAATAGATCTTTTTTATTAACTTTTTGTCAAGTTCAATATCTATCTTTCATGTGAAAAAAAGGGATAAAATAGATAAAAGAAGCAAAAATCATGTACAATTGTGTCAGTATAAAATCTTACAGTTTCCTGTAAAATTCAATTTTATATTTAGACATATCTATTCAAAACATTTTCTACATGCTGCTATTCTAAGCATAAATTTACTCTAGCTTTTAAACTGCATTAGTGAAAGACAGGAAGCTTGTCTAAAAATGCACATTCTTATATGCATGCAGATCAAAAAGCAGAGAGAGAATGTATTTTACCTTAAGCATATGAGATATTTTTAATCTTAAAAAGACCCAACTAAACCAAACCCATAAAAAAATCCTCAAAAACCTAAAACTTGTGTCTTGTGTCTCTATGTATATCAGAACAGTATTCAGAACTGCAGGTATTTTAAAGCTGTGCATTTATTTTTGATTACCTTAATAGATAGTGATTATGTTTAGTGGCTATATTGTCCCATGTAAAATAAAAAAGTTACTTTTTATATATAGATAAAAATTCTCAATTTGCATTTATTTGGTATGTTCTTATTTTATAAGTAACGTAGACTGAAGAAAAGAAGGTTCAGGGTGGAGCATTATTGCTCTCTACAGCTACCTGAAAGGAGGGTGCAGGTAGGTGGGATCAGTGTCTTGTCCCAGGTAACAAATGACAGGACAAGAGGAAATGGCCTCCCTGCATCATGGGAGGTTCAGGTTGGACATCACAAAGAATTTCATCGTGGGAAGGATTGTCAAGTGTGGGAATGGGCTTCCCAGAATGGAGGTGGAGTCACTATCCTTGGAGTGCTCAAGAAACAGCTGGACATGGAACTTGGCAGTCTGCTCATTTGACAAGGTGGAAACCAGCCACAGGTTGGACTTGATGACCCAAAAGGTCTTTTCCAATTTTAATGGCTCTGTGATTCAGAAATTAAGTAAGCATTTTTTTCCTGCTTTTTAATTGAAAATGCAGTTTTTGTTAGATCTACCAACCAACATTTAGTCAAGATCTTCCAGCAGTAGAACAAAATTCATACTGTATCACTGGACTTAAAACATGCACATGGTACCTACAAATATCTCATCAATGTAGACATGGTTTTTCTTGGTGTATCTAAGGAGCCATGTGAGCTCTGCTGAGAGGGAGAAGATACCATTTCCATTTCCTCAGACTCATTTGAAACTGCTGTCTTTATCTTTTTGGAAAGCATTCCAATCCCTAAGGCGTTATATGAAAGTGAGGTACTAAAACCTCTACCTTCACTTGTACCCTAAAAAGAGAGGCCATATTTTGGTTGTTTGTTGGCTGAGTGCTCCCAAGTGCCTTCCAAGGAAGCAATCTGAACTAGTCTGGATGTGCACAAAACACGTAATACATGACATTTTGAAGTAACAATGTATCTAGTAGGCATGTATGCACCTGCAGAATTGGTTGCAGGATGTTGACAGGTAAGTACAGACTCATCCCCTTTCAATGCACAAAAGCCTGGCCTCATTTGAAGCAGACTAATATCAATCTAAACAGGGAGAGGAAGATGAATCTCCAACTAAAAGAATGTCAAGTTTCAAAATATACAAGGTAAACTTTAAGATAGCTTCTCTGGGATATTTACCTGTCTCTGGAAGAAATAGGACACAGAGCTCTCTCACAGGTACTAAGAATAAACTAGTTTATCTACTTACAGGAATTTTTCTTTGGCTTACAAGCTTTCAGTACCAGCTGCCCTGAAAACACCTAGAAATAACAGACTTTGGATCTTTATTTTCCTCCAATCATATTTATCCCAAAGAAGATAACTATATGCAAATGCCTGTGTATTTTATAAAATGCTTTGATTGTCAGTTTCCATTATGCTGAGAAGTCTTAATTTTTAAAATTCAGATTTATTTGATGAGTTTTTTGAAACATGGTTTGTTTTGCATGAGATGCAGAAACCATTGTTGGAGGAGATTTTAAGATGACAATGTGATGCATCATTTATAGCTAAACGCATTTTCCTATTTATTTCATTTCACCGAGGGTTATGCTATGATTTGTGCAAAACAATATCACAGGCCAAAGGAAAGTTCTAAGGACTACAGGAGTTAATTTCCACATGTTTTTCAAGCTCTCTTCTTTCTCATTCTTTTCTTCATGATATATAGATGTCATGGAACACCAAAAAGAGCCCTGGCTATCCCTGCAAATGCAATCAGGGATGCTGGACAGATTAGAGCTCAGGAATTTCTTGAGAATCCCAGTACAGTTAATAATCAAACCTGCAATCAGATGTTGAGCCATTTTGTCCTTGACTTCAGCTGTGCACAGCAGCTTAAGAAATACAAGGTTAGGATAGACTAATTGGAAAGCAAAATGTTGAAGGGCAGCAGCAGAGCTGGTTCTGAGTCAGTAGTGTCATCTGCCTGTTTTCATATAGCTGCATGTACCAGCAATTGAAAACACAACAATTACCTAAGTAAATGGCAAGGTTTGAAAAATATCAGCCAAGGGAGAAATAAAATCCATGAATGACTCAATATATTAATTTAAAAGTAAGAAAAGCACATTCAGTGAAATAATCAGTTACATTTCAATCTATGTTAATTTTATAACACTTACAAATTTAACAAAATGTGGCGATTCAAAAATGATGTTTTGCTTTTTCAACACCATTAAATTATAGGACAATTAAGGATAATAGTATTCAGTGCCATGAATGAAAGAAACACAACACTTCAATGACAAAAAACATTGTTTTAAACTTGACCTGAGTAAGTAAGTCACCCACCCTTCAAGTACTAAAGGATCTTCAGTGTCTTAGTTTAGGTTTTCCTCTGCATCTCCCTTTTTTCCTTCCTTCTTTGCTGTCAGAAATGAGCAATCTTTCAGAAATTAAATGGATTTATCCTTCTATCTGGGAAATCCCACATCCAGAAACTGCAGCAAACACATCAGGGACTAAGTTATCTCTTAAGTAGCTCCTAACCGAGTGATATTTCCCACCTGAAGATGAATTTTGGCACACTTGCTAATAACCCAGTGCAGCCAGAAATAGATTAAATACCTGTACTCTATTTGTTTTTATTCACAAAAGAACAGTGGAATAAAATTTTCAAATCTCCAAATAAATCCAACTACATAAGAAGCCTAATTATTAACTTAATATTTTTAGCATATTCTGGAATAGTCTTTATAAATAAAACTTAACCTGCATTTTTTATTTTGTTGATTTATAAGTCAGACACTTCACATTATGAAATCTTAACTTTGTTCTGTATATGACTTTAATTGGTTACCTTCAAGACTGAGAGAAAATACATTTTTTCCCTCTAGTTAAAGCATTGAACCTGCTCAGTAGGCAAAAATGTCACTGAGAAAGCAAGCCAAATTATTGCACTTCTGATTTTCTTTATATTTCTGCATTCTATTTTATATGGTAGGTCTTGAAAATGACAATTAAAACCAGAATGAAATTAAGAAGTGCATCCACCAAGCCAGTTCCTACCTATCTAATTTTGCTTAAGTAACACACTTCTTCAATTTTCTTAGTAAAGTGTGATAAACCATGTTCACCAAACCAGATTCAGATTAAATCACATTTAGAAAGTGCTACCCTGCAAATTAAACTTCATACAACTGTCTTGGCACAGAACCACCAGGAAGAGATGAAATAGAAAACCTTCCAAGTCAAGCCCAGAATTAGAAGACTTTCTTTATGTGGAAGTTGATCAAAATTCCTCTCAACTAAGGAGGCAGCCAACCACAGAACAAGTGAGTTCTGAAAAACAGGTTATAAGCAATATACATGCTTCCTGACACAAAATGCTAGCAATGACTAAGAGATTGAGCAGGTGACAGTACACTCCAACCATTTCTCATTTTCAGGAAGGTCTTCTAGTTTTCACTTTCCTTTACTATTTTTTTAGGCTTAGTCTACAGGATAAATGTCATTCATTCTTAGAAATTATCAACAGATACGATATTTTTTTTACTGCATGGACTTCTTTCTTCAGTACTTTGAGAACTCTTTGCTGATGTGATCAGATAGTTGGAAAAAACTGAACTCCCAAGTTCTACAGGCTGCAGAAGCACCATGATTAAAGGTCTTTCTGAAAAGATTATACATATTTGTGTTTGCATAGGTGAGTTAGTGTAGGATGGTGCGACCTTGTGAGGAAGGAATATTGTTTGTGTTTCATATTTCAAGTGAGACAACTTGGTAAGGACAGTTGATGACTAACTGTGAAATGTAGTATTAAAAAAAAAAAATCACCTGCAAATTAAAATGCATTGGCAAGTACAAGTAGATGTAATATACTACCTTGTTTTTTTCCAAAACTTCCCTTACATATATTCTAGAATAGATTCCATTTAATGGCTATTCTAAAAGATGTACTTAACAAAACTCTTTTTATGCACATGCAACACTACAATTTCAACTGAAGAAGACCTTAAAGTAATACCATATCCAGTCTGTACTGTAAGCTTATTCCTATTGGTGTGTACCAAAGATTCCCACATAAATCTGCTTCATGTAAAAATTAGTTGGTCTCACATTAAATGTCCTTAAACACATTTACGTGTCTCATGTTGCTACAGGAACAGGAAAATAAGAAAGGTCAGTCATGATTTGGAATGCTCCGCACTGGCACAATTATCAGAAGGAGACATTTCTACTTCTTCTACTTTTGTCCTTTTAATAGGAATTAATCTATAGAGATTAAAATAAAGAACAAACATTAAATCTTAAATTATCTACATCCAAACTCCTGAGAAAATTTTAATAGAACAGTGCCTCTACCTAAAATAACAGAAATGGCCAAAGGTGAATTGACAATCAACTAATAAGAACACTTAACTCACAGTGATGTGCCCTGGACCACAGGGCGTGTTTTGCTTATGGCACTTCTGGAGCAACTTAACTCCTCAACAACACTTACAGGATTTCTCCTGAAACTGAGAGACAGACATCAAATTTGCTGCAATCTGTGCAAAACAGCTGTTCCTGAATGAAATCTTGGATGCCTGATACACCAACCAGGGAAAACAACCAAGGGCTACAAGCCAAGGCCATGCTGTTTTAGTAGGACCTTCCCCATTATGGCCAAAATTTGTGGAAGCACCATCTGTTCTGACAACAAAGAGCACGACTTTTCTTTATTTTCTGGTTGATCCCCCAGCTCCCAGTCTAATATTTTCTTCACCTGTGACATTGCAACATGTCCCTGGCTTTGCAAAGTGTACACCACATACCACAGGGAGCCATCTTCTTCCAAGTTTTGCATTATCTAGCTCAGAGTAGGGAGCAATACCACATATTAAACTCCAATTGCACAGAAAGTTGTTTACAATGTAAAGCAGAGGGAGTTTTCATTGTTCAAATGCCATTAATGAAATCCACACAAATAAGTCCCTAAGCTTTTTCCTCAAAAATTAATGCTAAAGCATTTATTCATAACTACATGTTCTTTTCAAAAGACTAACAATTACCAGGCTTTAATGACATCTCTTTGAAGAATATGGATATATAATATGTATAAACCTAAAATAATTGTTTGGCTGGTAGCCTGGTTAAATCACAATTCTGTAAGTGAAAATCTTTCAGATGAAAATTTTTTTCATACTACAGTTATATTCATTGTGCAAGTCAAACTGTATTTTGAAGTCAGTAATTTGGAAGAGCGATTTTCTTCTTCAGAAGTTAGAGGAAAAAAACCAATAAAATAGTTACTATTCAAAGTAGTTGACATCTTTCTTACAGTGTTGGAAGAAAATTGGAAGAACCTGCATGGCAGCAGAAAAAAATGGTATGCTAGGGAACTATGTTAATTTAAAAATTACATAAAGAACTCTAACACGCCCATGTACAGAATTAATAAAAACCAACAGAGGGACTCTGTTCAAAAAGTTAAGGTGTAAGAGCTGGGGGAGAGGGAAAGATGGAAAAAAAAAAAAAAAGATGATGGAAAAGAAAAAAAAGTAACAAGTGACAAAGGCATCAATCAGCTGGACAGACCATTGGCAAAAGATAATGAAAAATTAAAAATGGCTACAATATTTGGTCACTAATATTCAGCAGAACTCCTACTCAACCAAGGTACTGGGGTTTTTTTCCCCCCTCAGGAAAACTATTTTATTTTCCCCATATCAGTGGTTTCAGTCACTCACAGTAAATTGTTTCATCACACTAACAAACAGATCTACAAGTCAAAATCAAACTCATGTCCAGGGACAAAAAGAAGAATTAAAAAAAGGAAAAAATTAAAGAAGAAATTGAGGGAAATTTATTAATTACTTTCCTTCATAGCTAAACATTTAATGAATAGACATTTAAAGTCTTCTATTTTTATGTAAGAATTCTGTAATTTTAATTTCTTGGAGGGGATTCCATAGCAGCACCACTGCCCCACCAAGGCATTATTTTCAAGTGACAACCTGATCACTTCTCTAAACAAACAGCAGGTTTGATAAATAGTTGAGATACACAAATAACTAAATTTCACAAACTACATATTTTCTAATAAAGTATTTTAAAGTATACAAGTTATACTATAGTCACAGAAAAATCAGGATGTTTTAAAAGTAAGAGGCAATCTTAGGTAGCCTTTAGAAATCAGGTAAATAAGAGAGAAAGCATCTCCAACTTACAGATGAGGAAATAGGCCACAAACAGTATTTTATATTGAGGTGTGCTTCCATACAGCCTATTTGCCACCCAGATTTTACACTGGTCAGCAAAAAGTGTGTATTTTTTAGACATAACATTATAAAATATTTATATGGACTCATTAAAAACAAGTCTACATTGGACTGGTTTTATCTCGCTCTACCTTCTTAGCTGTTTTATTAGGAATTTATGTTGTGTTTCACCTATATAAAATGACCATGTTTTCCAGGTGAATGAATGCTGTTAATTTTCCAAGAGTTCTGCAAGTAACAGAGCTGTGACCTTACATTCAGTCCATTAATTTCAAAGAGTATAAAGATTTCATGGAAGGTCTATATAACTGAAATCTTTCAGCTATTATTAAGCTTTTTCAAATAAGTCTAGTCCTCAAAATTTCTCAAACTAATATGACATTTTCATAAACTCTCAGAAACTTCTTCTCAAAAACATAAACTCTCAGAAACTTCTTCTCAAAAACAGTCTTATTATTTTAATAAACATAAGAAAGGGAAAACCATTACAGATTAAAACTAATTTTGCTATAAAATATATACTAATATAGTTTAATATGTTTTTGAAAAGTGGTTTTCATGTGAGCAGTTTCAAACAATGCAGAATAATCTAAGGGAATAGAGATCATTAACTATTGTATACCTCTGAAAAAACCTCAAAATCACTGTACTGAGTGTACAGCACACTGACTGTACTACTCTTTTTTGAGTTTCAGCTAGTCTGATATCCACAAAAAAGCCTCAAGATGAAAAGCTTATGTTGGGTTCCTCTTACTGGTAAGCCAATTTGAATTCTGCTTGTCAAACGCTGCCCTAAGACACAGTAGTAGATTTGACCATGTGATCAAACTCTACCAACTTCATTTACTTTCTTCTATGAATAGACCAAAATAATTTAATTTTTCATCCAATTTGACCTAAACTGAGAATTATGGGTGGGTCTCAGAATTAAGGCAGAAGACTTCCCTGACAATCATACTGAAAGAAACTGAACGAGTCACAATAGCGACTGTCTCATCAAAATTGACATCACTGGTAATCCAAACACAAGGAACAATTAATAATGGGTCTATCTGGAAGTTTCGTGGAATGTTAAGCATTCTGTTTTTACTTTTGAATTCAAGAGGATACTGCAGGAAAGTCTCACGGATATCTGTTTGGCTTTTTCCCTGGCTTCAATGCCTCAGATACCAATAATTAAAACTACATGACCTGAAGTATAAAATATTTAGTTATGGACTCATTGTAGTACTTACAGCCCCATAACGTGCTGAAATGTAAGCCTTTTTTTGTAAGATATTTTGCTTATCTTCCTGCACAGAACTACACATCATCTATTTCTACAATTTGTGTTACTATTCACATGAAATACTCTATAGGCAAACATGCTTCCTTTACATTTTTTTTACATAGGTGCATTAACCCAAGAAAGGCTGGTAATATACTGAATATTACACTGAAAGACTGAAGTTCTGACCTACAGAAATGCATACACACACCATCATTTTCCATTTTAGAGGGAAAAATATCAGTGACTTGAGCTGTATGCTTCTCATAGTGGGGAAAAGGTCACTGAAGGAGAGACATAAGAGATCTTTAGGTAAAGAAAACAACCTAACTTAAAGCAAAAAATATTGATGAGTTGTGTTGGCAGGCAGAGGGAATAGTTTAGGAAATACTTAAAGACACACCATGGTTATGGATGCATGCTGACAAGAGGCAAATTCAGTTTTCTCTCCCTCTACATTAATACTGGCTGCTGTGATTAATTTATGTGACAACTGGGGCTTATTTCATCCCCAAGCCTTAATAAAACAGGTATGTCTGACCACATGTAACACTGCAGCTACAAATTATCATGCAGTCATCAGAGTATCTTTAAAACTAGCATAGTGCCTGAACTACAGAAGAATAATTTAGCTCAATTATGGAGATTGATTCTCCATTTTTTAAACTCCTGCATAACATAGAAGATTTGTATAGCTAAAGCGGCAATTTCCTACTAGAAATGATAAAATGCTTTTTTTCAATGTATTCATCTGGGAGATACACAGAAAATGCTGTCTGCTCTTTTCCATGTTGACATCCCCTCATTCCCTCTACAGGAAATCATTACTCTCACATATACATGTAGAATAATTTTTAAATAATGTAAACTATTAGTATAACCTCTCATGATTTGGGCCTGAGGCACAAATCAACTACTTGCTGAAACTCTACTATTAATATAACTTCCAGAAAACCCAAGGCGCATTTCTGGTTCTTATTTTAATATGAGCAACCTCTTTTAGCATTAGAAGGAAAAAGTTTGCCTTATTCAACAAAATTAACCCCAAAATTCAGTCCTAACTAGATCTTACATTTTTCTGCATTGGTTACTGAACATATCTTATGCACATTTAAGAGTAGGGAGATCCTAAGAATAACAGGAGTCACTAGAACACATTACTGAACAAATGAATAATAGTAAATGAGCACTTTTCCCACTGAAAATTGTGCAAACATACTTAAAAACATGTAAAAAATTTATTAATAAAATTGTTCTGCCTGAAGTTAACATTATCCAGTATTTCAAAACGTGAAGAAATTAAACTATGAATCAAATGGGAGTACTTTTACACATTTTTTAGAATTTAATATGCTTTCCATAAACAACTGTACTTGTCTGCAGATGTGCATCTATTACATCAACATTTTAGTTATAGATCTATAACCAAAAAAGAATATTTTTACAGCTATTCAATGGGCTAAAAGGACATGCATATGGAATAAAGGAGGAAAAAGTTGGAAGCATCTCAGTAAATATAGTCACTACACTATTGGAAAAAAAAAAATTAAATCCTGACCATCTGAAAGGAAATTAAGAATCTGTTCTGCATTCCAGATTTTACTTAATCACTCAGCTTGTTATGAGATTGCTACTGTGAACAAAGAACAGGAACTATGAGTTTAAATCACTTTTTAATTGCTTTCACAGTTCATTCATTGGGCAACAACCAGGTAATGGTCAGGATAAATGCCAGTAATATTTCTCTTGTGGTTCCTAATTCTAACCCCAGTCAGACAAATAGCTCTACCAGATTTTTCTCCAACAGTCAGCTCAAATCAACCTCATTTAACAGCTTTTTTCTTTTTTTTTTTTTTCATTGTGGCTGTTGAGAGATAAAATCGGGAATTGTTTAGAAAGTAGTCTACCTCATAATTTTGCTTATATCTGTATTTTCTTTAATAAAAGCTTTTCATATTAAGTTAATTTTTCATATTTTGGACAGTATTTTTTCTGAATGGATAAACTATAGGAGAAGCCAATAATTCCTCTTAAGAGAAACCCCACACAAACATATTCTTTTTTTGATTGTTTCCATTTAGTTTCCTCTACATTTCCAGTAGAAATTCCCTCATCCTTGTTCCCTTGTTCAATCTAATTGTGAACACCATGTATTCAGTCCAGAAACAGAGAAGGAATAAATCAGATAGATTATTTTTAAGCAACGTCATGATTCTATACCAATAATGGCCTCTTAGCCATGTAAACATGTGTTAGCACTTGTGCTGCAGAACAAAATATCTTATATTTTCTATCATTACAAATGGAATCTTTCCACCTAATAGCAAGATCTATTTTACCTAACAAATACTAAAGTACATAATAAAAATATTTTTCCTGTCTATTTCTTCCTCCACATTGGAAAAAAGCCCAGTTCTGATTGAGTATCAATAATATCTGTTTTTTCCATGATTAACATGGCATACTGATTAGAATTCAGATTGTGCCCTTCCCCTTCACAGACACTGCAGAGCCCTTTAACTGCAGGAATTTATGTTTTCTTCTACTTGCCATTGATTAAGCTGTGGCCAGTTCAAAACAATTATATTTCTCATCTTTCATTTCTAGTATTTCTATGTATATAGAATGTTTTCAGCCTTTTTATTCAT
Source organism: Pyrgilauda ruficollis (assembly GCF_017590135.1). Classification (NCBI taxonomy): domain Eukaryota; kingdom Metazoa; phylum Chordata; class Aves; order Passeriformes; family Passeridae; genus Pyrgilauda; species Pyrgilauda ruficollis. The sequence goes on along the minus strand of NW_024508324.1, from coordinate 1,313,927 downwards.
AATTGAAGTGTGAAATAAAAACTTTTGCTTATTTTAACACCTTATAAGAAATATAAAATATAAAATTGTTAAGGAAACCAAACTGAACACCATCTGCCAGCCTCAGCAATCCTGTGTTGCTTTTCCTTCTGGACTTTAAAATAGCATTGACCAAGTGAGCTCTAGAACCTGAATCAAAAAAGTGTTCCTCAGAGGAACTTAGTTTAATTTCTGCCCCCCCTCCAAGATAAAAATACAATATGCTGAATTTGAGTTGGCATCTCTAGAAGGCACCACGCTGACACCCTGTAGACAGGCCAACATCCTGATGCTGGCTTAGACATCCCAAGTACATTGAATCAAGAAAAACAAATTTTTATTTTCAATTATTAGTATTGAAACTTCAAACAGATGAAATTTAGTGTTCCAGTTGGTGGCTGCCACTCTTTAATCTCCCCACTCTGGTTTGAATGCTGACTAGAAAGCAGGTACAACATAACACTCATAACTTTGTTCAGACACAAATCTACATCAGCCCAGCACTGTGCACAGAAAAATGCACATCTGATCGATCATATAATTTTTGCTTTTCTCCTTCTGAAGGTGAGGCCATGTAAGTTACAAATATTTTATATTTATATTTCCTCCACTGATGGCAAACCAATGTGCATGTATTTGATTCAATAACAAAAGTAATATGATTTTAAATAACCCCATATATTTAAGTTATAGTTTAATGGGTTTAAGAATGCTTAAAGTTTTGAATTTATTTGCATATTGAGCAAGTGGAGTCACAATGCTTTCTCAATCATGTACGCTACATCATTTGAGGAAAAAAGTCTCAAAGTGTGAAACTGGGGCAAAGGAAGGGCAAGAAACATGGACAGAAACAAATATGCAGGGGGAAGGTAGAATTGGGTGAAAAGAGTGACTTTAAAATCTCACAAGGACATGACAATGATACCTGTTTTAAATCACAACAAAATATTCTGAACAGTGAATACATTTTTTTATATATATTATTTCTATGTGCTTTGGATAAAGGCAAATGCAAAAAACAATTTGCATTTTTGTCAACCACAACTTCAATCTTCATTTTGAAATGGTAAAAAATCATCTTTCATGTGCAACATATGATCTTCATTTTAATGAGGACTTTTGACAACTGACAAAAGCATGTGGATTTCTGTTTCAAATATATCTTAAGTGTGTACCTGAATTATAAATTGTTAGAAGCTATTTTTGTTTCTGATAGTTCTTTTGGTACACTCTAAGTGAGGTTTATTAGCAGCATTCCTATAGTCAGACAACACTACTAGGACTCAACACGTGCATTCCACCCTTAGGGAGAAAGGAATTAGTGATTTCTGGAAAGATTTTTTCCTCCAGAATTGTAGTTATTTTTTTAAGAAAGACTGATAAGATCATTAGGTCCATGTCTCTCATGGTTAATGCTACATTTTTATTACTATATTGTTTCTTTATTGTTTTTTGTCTCAATTCTTCCTGTTTTATTACTTGTTATTTCTGTTAGTTTAATTGTATTCTGCTTTCTGTGAAGCAGAAAATAATTAGCTATTTTCAAAACTGCATTGCACATGAATTCCATTAAGTTAAATACATTTAAGTGACTATATTAGGGAAAAATCATAGAAAAAAAAAACAGCATAGAGGACTTTTTTTCTCATAATTTATTTTCACTGTTCAATATTACAACAGAATGTCACAAATTGTAACAATGAAAATATTATTTAACCATAAGAATGTTTTCTACATTTAACACTTGCACACCAAGCAAACCAAGTATGAGTTATTTTGAAAACTGAACCTTGTTTTCATCTCTTGATAAAGAAAATATTTTGAAAATAAAATTCTCAAGTGTATTAGAATGTTAAAGGTATGATACTATAATGTTTTATCAAAAATTACCAGATTAGGTCTTAATGACTTGTATTTCAATAATTCTTGCAGAAAGTCCAAAGGAAAAGGGTCATTGATTTTCCAGTATACTAAATGTGAATCTTTGCTTTCTTTCCATGTTATTGTCAAACACTGAAACTAAAATTCAGTAGTTCCTCATTTGTATGTTTCATTAGTAAACTATTTTCCCGATGAACATATTTCATTCTTTAAAAACTTTTTTTGCCAAAAAAAGACTAAAAGAGGCTCTTTCTTCTACATTAAGAGGAAATATATATATATCTATATATCTATATATATATATATATAGATATATATATATAGATATTTTAATTCCCTTAAGAATATTTTTCTCTCTCATTGCTTCTTTGCTGGGTTTGCAGGTGAAGGTTTTGCTGCCTTTCACTACATTGGCTTGGAAAAGTTAAAATCTCCCCATGCTTAACACTACAAGTTTGAATAACTGAATTACTTTGCAAGAGCACTCATAAAACCCTATTTGCATTTTATCTTATATTATGTAAATCACAATATAGAAATATAGTGATTAAGTTCCACTTAAAATCACCATGTGCTGCCAAAAACTCAAGTACCTAGAAATTTAACAGCATTTAAGATTTTCAACTGAATTGAAAAGCACTATTTAAATCCTCCATTCAGGAAGGTAGCATTCAGACATTATGTATTAGCTGTAAAATACTCATCTGCTTGTCAACAGCTTCCAAAGGCAATACAGAGCCTTCAGTGCTCTGTATAAAATAATTGAGTTATTACAGTAAGCACTGGAGAATCAAAATATAGAAAATATTTCAAACATTTTCTTCAACTCAAATATTGGCTTAAAAGGAAGCACTTTAAGTTGCCTTAGTGTAGTATCAACAACAGTGACAGATTAAATCAACAAAAAACTATCAGTATTTTAAACCAGATCATCTTGCTTAGAAAAGAATAATAGGGTTTTTTATCACATGGAAGAGATAAGATGCAAATAAATGTTCTGATACATACTTTATAAGATTTGAAATTTTACCTCCTGGGTTTCGTGAGATAATACTATGTAAAATTTTGATTCTTTCAGTACTGTACCACTAAGGTAGCTTTACAATGCTGTGATTTATGACCCAGAAATGTTTAGATAATTACTGTATGTGCTTTAGCATTCCTTGCAGAAAGGAAGCATGCAGGAGTCCTGGCACAGAGATTAGAGTTCATAGCAGCAGAGCAATAAGTGCCAAGCTGAAGAGCATAATATCCAGAATTGAAGAGTCAAATGCAAGTGGAGTTCCATGAACCAGCCACAGGATCTTTCACATTTCATGGCTTGGTGGCTTCTGACAGTTCAGCAGCCACTTAGAAATATGACCCTACAATTAAAGGAGTCATCTTGCCACTCCCTAGACAAAAAAAGCAGTGCTGCAGGCACTTCTGCATTAGATTTACCAATATTTTTTTAAAGTTTCTTGCAGACCAGGAGATCAAGTTCAAGGGATAATTATGGAGCCTGCCACCCTATCCCAGTCTACAGTGCATGCAAACTCTCTCTTCATTTTAAACTTCACAATTTAGCTACTCCAAATTCCTAAAGGTGTGAGGATACCTGGCAAAGGCTTCAGATTTACTGAAGGCTGTTGGTGAGTAGAGTTAAGGGACTTCAAACACTCAGAGGAGTTTAACATACTAGCAGAAAAACAGCACAAACTGCTGACTATTTAATAAACTTAAAATGTTTCAGTCTAAGAGTAATTACATTATGAATTTATTCATAAAAAAATATTTTTTTGCTAGTAGCCACTCCACACAAGCAACAAATTTTCAGTGTTACAGCTAAAGTCACAGCATTTATATGTAGCTTGGGCTCACTGTAAGCTTTCATCTGTGCTGCTGAGGCATTAAACCGGATTAGGAGCAATAGGGTTATGGTAGAGAATGGAAAGAGAAAGATGAAACAATAGCATTGAAAGAATTAAAATTTGCAGTGCTGCTGAGATTGAATCCAAACATCCTTCACCTTGACTGCAGTTTTTAGTAAGTATAAAGTTGCAGGATTTTGTCAGTTAATGATGATTATTTATGTTAATGGTAGCCACATTAGAAGTTGGGGTTTTTATGGATCTCTGATGATGGTTGGGTCATACAGTATTCAGTTCATGACTATACCATGGCAAAAACCCAAAAAAGAAGAATGGCAATTAACCATTGCCCACTCTGCTAACAGGCAGACTGGAGGAAGGGTGGAGGGAATTTTGAAACAGCTGACTAGGTTTAACTCAACTGGCTCATTTTTGAAGCATGTTATCATCTTGCCCCACTCTTTTCTCAGCATCCAACAGAGCAGTTAGCTCTAAATGAATATTGAAGGTGTAGAACCCAACAAAGCCAGCCATCCAGGAAACCAAACACAGTTAATAATTTTCCATTCCCTGAGTCTGAAGGTATGTAGACTTCTGGTCACAAATGAACATTTTTGTTAGGCTACCAGTACTCTGAAAGCAATGGTGCATCCTCAGAGCACAGAGGCATGGTTCATCAACTCTTTATCCCACAGACCCTAATGCTTCCTACTCCAACTATCTTAAAGACATTAAAATAGTTTTGGAATAATTCCAAATACTAGGATTTCAGTGGATGAATATCCTTTCACTACAGGTGATATCATAGTATTGTGGTGCTTTTTGGATAAAAGCTGGTGCAAATGTCTACTCCAGTACTTGAAAAGCTCAGTAGAACTCTTGATGTGTAATAAATTAGACTTTTTCAGAAATTTTTGCTAACTGACAGTCTTGAAAAAATAGTCCTGTAACAAAAGAGAATTTGAATTTGAAGAGAATGCTGAATTTTACCCCAAGAATACCCAACACTTTCCTAGCATCCACTGTCACCTCTTGCAGAGAGATTGTACTTCAAAACTCCAAGTGGAAAAAAAGAAAAAAAATCACCTCTCCTATACTACATACAATTTCCCTTCTTAGCACTTTCAAACAAAACTCCTTACACTGGCCAAAGATCAAAAGATAAGAACCAGTGTCAGCCAGACAAACCTACATCAAGTTGACTCATGCTGTTCCTGAAAATATTCAAGGCTTTGGATGTCCAGCGACATAAAGCTTTCTCATATTGTACAAAGCTTAAAATTGTATTTCCTGTTATTAAAATGGAGACAAGATTGGAGATGCTGAAAAGTCCATTGCAGTGAATACTTGGCAAAGTGCATTGTAACAGGCTACTTATAATGAGCAGGACTGGGTTTTTCTCTGGTTTTGTTTTGGAGAAATCAATAGGATATTCAAAACCACAGAAAACAAGTTTGTCTCTCCAATAAGGAGCATGGGAAAGTTAATACCACTGCCCTGTTTTCACTGTAGTATTTTCATTGGATGTTCAGTTTCTGAATAAAGGTAAATATGCTGGCTGCGGTCATGCAATGTGCTTGTGGAGTCACAGTCTTGATGAACTGGCAAGGTTTCATAATTTTATTATTAAGTATGACACAGATCTTGGTATTGGATTTGTCAGCCTTAAAAGCTATTGCAAGCTGAGAAACATCCATCTATGCCAGTTAGTATAGAAATTATGGACTTGATAAGGCAGGTGATCAGATTACAGGCAACTGAAGAGAGGAAGACATGGTCAGAGGCAAACCCTTTCATATGGCTATCTCTGATAATCACACAAGATACTCAGAATAACTGGGGGTGAAAATAGTAGGATAAACCTAGATGGTTTCAAAAGAACCATGGCAGGAGCTCACAGATAGCTGCATTGAAGGCAGAACTGGCCTAAGAGTGATTTGAAAGTTTGCAACACAATCTAAAATCATCATCAAAGAATTCTTAAGGAACAATTACCTGAGGCTCCTGAATTAACTCATGTACATGTGAATTTAAATCAGTTCAAGAAATAAAGCAGCACATGCAAACATAAGGAATTTGTAACAGAAACAGTAGCATTGACACTGAGATGCTTAATAGCATACTCTAAATTACTGTCTGTAAAAATTAATTAATAAATTAATCTGGGAACAAAAAAGCTAGAAAATTTAAAGGTAATTACAATTTCAGTGGATTTAATAACTTTTGAAACCCCAAATGAATTCCATTTTGACCACCAGTCTTCGCACGTCATTCAGGCTTACGGTGAACAAGATGGACTTGGAAAATTTAAACCTGGTTCAAGCTCATCTCCAAAAAAAAAAAAAAATTGTTACCACCTTTTCCCAGAAACAATAGAAAAACACTGCTATGCTGATCAAAGTGAAGGAATACACGGACATGTATATTTAAACCTCAGAAAAAACCACAGTACTAGAATACAGAATCTGTGTATAAAAAGGACTATAAATGTCTTCAGACAAAGTAAACAAGAACCATTAGATCATCATCCTTAGTTCTTTTATACCCATGACTTTTGAGGCTTTGTCACTGCACAGATCAATAGCACATGCTTCCTAATTAAAATCCAGTCAATAAGTAAAGTTAGCCAGTATATCAGGGAAACACTAGAGCATCACTGATTGCTTCATGCTTATTATTGTCAGTATGTTTATCCCATTTTTGCAAAATTTTCTGTTATTATTTTGTATCAGCTATTTCTTACACATGAGGTAAAGGTAGTAATCCTTTTGACCAGAAGTATCTAAAGAGGAAAATTATGGACTTGTTCCTAAAAAAAATAAAAGAAGTATTGTACTCGGGGAGAGAGATAGTAATACAGGAGCTTTTCATCTGATACAGAATGAAAAAATATCCACTGCTGCACATACAGTTTTTATCTGTCTGTTAAACAGAAATCTCAATTACAAACTGAATGTAGCTGGTAGCTGTTAACATGGGACATACCAAGATTTATTGGAGGAAGAAGTGACCTAAAATCTACAGAGCAATGGCTTCCACATCCTGTTCCAGACTCCCAAATGCCCTTCTCACAGCGACAGGTTTTACAGGCCAAAAAGATCTCTGAAAACTATTGTCAGAAGTCCATCTCTTTTTCAATATGATTTTAAGTTTTTTTACTGAAAGGCATTTCAGCACTGATTTATTAAAAAATATGTTTGAGAACAGAATCATTACCACATGGAAAACTTGTCAGGTAAAAAGGAATGAAAGAACATGCATATTGGAGAGGAAGAACAGTGAGGGGAGAGAGAGAAAGAAGCCTGCAATCCTGGAAAATTTCCATGCTGGCATTAAAAAGATAAAATAACAGCTCAGAAAATGAAAGCATTTCAAAGCAAATGAATCACAAGGGAAAGCTGGAAAACCTATTTTCAGGAGAAATTTTAACAACTGGTAAAGAAGTGGTGCTCTTTTTTCTGGACATATATTAAAAATATATAAATAAATTTCATCTGTTAATATATCAACATGAACAGAAATCATTGTAAATGATAGAAAAATACTGATCATGTAATTTTTAAAAGAGTAATTCTTAAAAAGTGGTTAAGAAACCTGCATATCTGAGAAAGAAGTTTGAAATTGCTCTATGCAAGTGAACAAAGGGACTATATACAATTTACAAGATTTTAGGCTATTTAAGTAATATTTAATTTTTATTCTCTTAAGTGCTGCATTTTGATTTTTTTTTTTTCTGAACTAACACTAATATATTTAGCAGCACAAGCCAATATACTAAATCACTCTGATTATTGAGAATATTGGGTGGGATTCAGTGTTATTTAGAAAGAATTTATGTCATTGTAAAAGTATGTTGGAGAAAAAAAAATCCAAACAGCCTCTCTCATGGTCAACTGGGAAGAAAGGAAAGCCAGCCTTGTAACAGAATTTCTATCTATACAAGTTTTCAAATGCATATAGGTTTGAGAAACACACAAATTATTTTTCTTTTTTTCTGTGTTCTTGTTTAATAGTTGAGAAGGCTAAAAAGAGCTTTGAAATTTCTTTTTCATTTTCCTTCTCTGCATTCTCCCACAAATTACTTGTGTCTCATGTCAATTTAAGTCAAGGACAACTTTTCAGAGAGGAAAAAAGAGTGCTACAGATTTCTCCCCTCTTCTCCAGTAATAAACAACCTCAAACCACTCCTCTACTATAGACACACTCACTTGATACTGCTTAAATGGTTAAAAAGACCGTGACTGGGAGATGGAAGTAAATAGAGAGGATCATAAGGATCAAAGAGATTCCATTGTCTTTCTCCCGCTCAAAACAAATGCAATCACATAATTTATTTGCAATTTATTTTTCTCCCAAGTTTACAAATGTAAACAGATAATTAATTTTATTATATTTCATTCAGTCAATGTATTTCTGTACAACATACTTCAACAGCTGATCAGGAAGCATTTGGCAACAAATAAGATTAGAAGATAAATATTTGAGAGTTGAGAGTAGAGAACTTTCTAACCTCTTACCAAGCAATTTCCAACCTGATGTGTTGTATATAAGCAGTCCTGCACACAAACTATGCCATCAGATACAAGGAATAGCTACTAACAATAAGTAAACAATGTTAGAATAGTGTTAAGAGACTAAAAATCCATAATTTTCAAGGGAAATAAAACCTGGCAAGTACACAATAAAAATGACAACTCTGCTAGGTAGAGAATCAATTTTGCACTCAATGCCAAACGTGATACAATAAACCCACACGCTCAGTGAGTCTAAATAGTTGAAGTTCTCTCCAGAAATCACATCTTTAAAGCCTGTTTGATTAAGGTATTTCAATAACTAAGTTCTAGAGTCCCAAGAGACATTTACTTAATTTTTTTAAATTTCACCTTAAAGACACTTAAATTTTGGTTTCCCTCTTCTCCTTTCCTCTGATTTATTTCCTGACAAGAAGAAAGCCTAATAAAAATTGCTTAGAATGGGCATCATAAAAGTAAGAAAATCATCAGGCAAGAAAGAAGTGGAAAAAAAAATAATGTCATTTTTTGGCCCTATTAAATTTATGGAGATAGTCCTCATTTTAAGTCTTTCAACCACTTTTGGATCCTCACATCAATAATATAATCAGACTTAACAATGTTATCCTGACAATTTCAGTAAATTTCAACCTATTATGATTTACAGACACTGAAAATTCTTTCCAGAATTAAAGAAGTCATAACAACTAATAGCAGATATATAAATTAGTAAAGGAGCCTTTCCAACAGAATCCTGGGAGATATTGGTGTGATCCAAATTAAAAGCTAATTTAAAAACTGTACTGTTCTTGAAACTGAGACTTCTTTTTCTTTAATATGTCCCTTACTGCAACATTCAAAAAAACAATATACTTATGAAGCCTGTTTGTCTTATATTCATCAATGTACTACCCTCACATATCTATAATAAAAACTGGAATTCTCTTTCTACATTTAAATATTAATATAATACTACTGATGGAAAAATGGAAAAATATATTTTATCAGGTTTTAATTGTAGTTTAAATTATTCCAAATTTACACTATTATCAACAAATTTAATGCAGCAAACAAGACCAAGTCTTGCTACAAACAACTGCCATACTCCACTTTCATTCAAACATTTATGAGATGCACATAGAAACTTTAGAAATGAAAATATCATTTTGATTCACTTTCAGAATAATCATTTGTAACACAAAATCCCATAGTGACTTGAAGAAGAATTTTTATTAATATTTTAAGAATTTTTTTTCCATTTTCAATTTTTCAATTCAATAATTGAATTTCAACAGGCAAATGGTAAAATCCTGCCTTCACTTTTTAATCCTGCTTTACCTTCCTATTCTTCACTTTCTGTAGAACTCAGGCACACATTTCTTTCCTTCTCCTCAGTGAATACATTTTATTTGGCTGGTTCCATTGATGGTGTTCTTTACATCACTTATGATTGCATAAAACAAAAGTACGGCTAAATTCTCTGCAGCCCTAAAATGTTTCTTACCCAACCACATCTGCTTTATTTCATTTGACCCCTCCAACAGTACACAGCAATTTTTAGGGCTTTAATGATATGTCATGATATACGTATCTTTGTCGTAACATTGTGGAATATACCATTCACTGAAGATGGAAAAGGCAATGGTTAAAGCCACTCACCAGCTACTTCTTTTTGTCTTGGTGTTATATGGCAAACACAAAACTAATTCAAAATGCACCAAGATGATACATTCCACAGATCCAAAAATAGTGTGTAGTGGTTCCTTTCCATAGGATTTGCTTGTAGCACACATCCCATATTCACTTTGAAATAAGAAATTCAACTCCCCTCTAAAACTATATGCTATTAATTGCCATTTCAGCAATGTATTTGGAATCATTACTCTCACAAACAAAGACAAAATATTCTGGAGTTTCTCAGAATGTATCTGAAGATATCAAATAATTTTTTCAGTTATAGGGATTATATTTCCTTTATTCTTTTGTCTTATTCACGTAAGTAAGAAATAATGCTGAAATCTAGGAATATGCTACAGTGCAGGTAAAATGATATGTGGCCACAAACACTCCCTTTGGGAAAACAACCATGGTACTGCTATAGTAGCAGGACTGTCACTCTGAAGACTTACTGCTCTTGAGGCATGAATCATGTGAGCTGTCTTCTGCAGCTCAGTGTTCAACAACGGTGTCTCTGCAGCCACGCAAGGAAAATGGTAAATCAAAGAACCTTATTAAAGAAAAAAGCAGATTAAACCACATTCAGCAAACTGTCAGCGCCTTCACAGCACCATCTTTCAGAACACACAACTGTCTCTGCAGAGCCCTGCAGCCCTCGCTGGCTGAGGGCACCAAGGAGTTTAGGAAGGATGACCATGTGACTTGAGCATGTTTGACTTGAATGGAATTAATCTCAAATGACTGCCAGAGAAAAAGAAGCATGGACGAAATCAAACCAAAATCTTGTTTATGTAAAATGAAACGTCAGACTGAGAAAGCTGGAGAAGTTATTATGAAATTCTTGCCTTTGAGGCACTTTGAGTTTCAATTTCATACTGGTTTTTTGGTACACGATGACCATAACATGTCTTGGAGTGAGCAGCTTATTTTCACTGCTGCTCACATCTGAAATAATTGCTTTACTACACAAATATTTTGCTCAAAATTTTATTTGGTAAGAAAGCACTTTTTTGAAGCTTATATTTCTCAATTTAATGCTTCAATCATGAAATTTTGTAACAAAACTGCCATTGCTGTTATGCACTTTTTTTTAAAACTAAGTAAATGTTAAACCCCATTTCACGTTGGAAGAAAACCAACATTCTGTCAAAATTAGAATTAACATGAAAGTGTAACTAAAAATTTTATCTGCCAGCTTTTGTAATCCTAGTTTGCTTCGTGACAAAAGAAAGACAAGTATATTCAGTCCCTTTGATTTCTGAATAAGTTCAAGTATTAAATTTACCCAGGATTTTAATCATGTACAGCTATGCTAGGATTTTAATCATGTTTTCTTATTAAAAATACAGCTATGCTACAAAATAATTCTATTCCCTTTAGATAAACAAGAACTGTACTAGTGGAATAAAAGAGAATTATGAATTAGGTTTGTTTTTTTTTTTAAGTTCCACTGACTTTTAAATCAATATAGCAGAAATACGTATTAAACAAATTCTGTGGCATATGCATGAAATTTTGCTGAACATTTGGAAAGGCCTCATTTCAAAAGGAAAAGTTTTTGTTTGTGTCTCTTTGTGAACATTTGTTCATTCAAGTGATTCTGAGGTAGCTCTTCTCTTTATTCAACCTTTATATGAAGGAGGGCATTTTGCCCATGTGTGATTTTAAACCACATCTAAAATTCACCTTCTGCCTCATGATGAAATAACTATTTTGAGTTCAGGGTCAAGGGTGATTGCTGACAATGGTCACTGAATAACTGAGGTATCTAGGCTAAAGGGACCTCAGGGTCTAGTCCAACTTCCTGATTCAAGGAGGATCAACCATGAGCACAAGCCAGACTGCTTAGGGTTTTATCCAGACAAATCTTCAAAAAACTGAAGATGGAAGCAGCACTGCTTGTCCCCCAGTTCTACTGTTGTTTATCTTCACAAAAAATAACCCTTACATCCAGCCCATCCTGACAAGAGAGGTCTTAGGAAAGAATATTACAGCCCTGCAGCTGTTACTGAGCTCTGGTAGAGTAGGACTCATTAGCCTCTACCCCTTTAATCTGATTTTCCCCTCTGATTTGTGTACCATCACAGACCATGAAGTTATGACTTGCATACAACTTCATAGCTACAGCATCAGCTTTCCACAAGTTTTCTAGTCATATATGAAAGGAGAATTGGTGAAGAGAGGAATAAAAGCAACCTTTTTTGGGGGGGAGGGGGCATGGGAGAGAGGGGTGATGCCCTACTTCTTTCCACGTACATCTTGAATTCCAGTCTGTGTGACACTAAAGATGTTCTTGATCTAAGAAATTATATCAAGCCCAGTACTTGTAATGGTTCTCTGCCTTACCTTTCTCCATAATGGCAGCTGGGTACATCCTGATTTTAACTTCAAAATATTTGAAAGATGAAAAGAAGAGTGGGCAAAATTCCTGTGCCATAGGCAACAGAGAACTGGAAAAAATATCCTCATGTTTGCCATAAGGATATTCAGGCCATGTGTGGGCTGTTGAACATTCAGTTTTGGATAATATAGTTCAAAAGTTGAACTGGAATTCAACAGTCTTACTAAGAAAAATGGTTTTGTGAATCCTATTTGAATGACTAGCATGACTAGCAATTACCATGAATTGGCTTTAACATTGCCGTAACCACCACCTGGAGGGAAGAATAAATTTACTTCATTAAATTCTGCCAGGATACTGAAATTTGCAGAGCAGTTTCACCTTCTCTTGATTCACCTAACAAGCACATGCTAGTTTTAAACTAAAAGGAGAGTAATTTGGATTAGATGTTAGGAACATGTTCTTTCCTCATACTGTGATGAGGCACTAGAACAGATTGCTCAGAGTTGTGGATTATCCATCCCTGTGTGTGTTCCAGGCCATTTTATTTCAGTATCATTTACAAGTATCAAAACATGGCTATTTGTAAATATATTTTAAATCTCTTAAATTAGTATTGGACAAAGAGAGAACACAAACCAGCACAAAAACTACGGAAGTGCACGGATGCATGAAAAATGAGTACCCATATGTTTTTTTTCTATGCTAATATTGTCATTTTTCATACAGCTGCTACTAATTAAAATGATAGTTTTAGTATTTATATGGAAATAGATGATAAGTGTATTGGAAATCTTTTTATTCCATTGATTAATTTTATGAAGACAAAGCTCTCAGTCCTGGGATGCACCTTATGTGTTTAAATATCCTAAAAGTTTTACATTAAAGACTAGTTCATTATGTTGTTACACAGGAAGAGTGTATCAAAAAGGCTTCCCACGTAACCACTTTTTTTTGCTAAAAAAAATACAACCCTTTAAAACCTTAAGAAAAAAACAGTCCTGAACCTGTAAAAGCAACAGGGATATACTAATTTTTAAAGACACCCAAAAAGACCTGTCTGTTTGATAATAATAGAGATGATGCCAGTTATTATCAGTCCTGTTTCTTACTTGTGGCCTAAGAAAACCCCTTAGTCAAACGTCCCCCTCTGTTTTCTGTCAGTTGCCAGTCACAAAGCTTTTATTAAACCTAATGAAGTTAGACAACCTGACAAGATAACGTTTTATGGAAAGAAATTTTGAACTAGGCCACAGCAAAAATGCCCTAAACCTCAATAACCTTCTCTTTCCACACAAAAACCAACTTAGTAGTCAAAGAGAAGTTTAGTAAAGGTTCTCTCCATAAACTTCAGTTCAGGGAACATGAATAATTGGAATTATTCATCTGCTATGTACAAATTTAAGTTCATAGAGTTCTTCAGATTCTTCTCTTAATTGGATTTTACCATTCTCTCATCTTAATGACTCTCTTCAAGCTTGGGTAGATCTGGTTCTGCACTTGTTTGTCTAGTGTTCCTCCCTGAACAGTAAGTGTTTTGTTCAAGCTCATGAAGTTTAATTTCAGTCGTGGTAACCAGAGCATGGATAGCATCCTTCCTCTCTCATCCACTGTCCCACTTCTACAATGACTTAGAGGTAAAAACTAATATTCTAGTGCTACTTTTTGCACTTAAAACAAAATGTAAGGCCCAGAGTCATTTCCTTAGAGCAGTGGAACCCATTTCAAAACAACTGCAAATCTTAACAACATCTTCACTATTTAGATCCCTTTTTGTCATGAAACACTCTTCTAGTTGCAAAACCTTATTGGTCTGCATCTATCATTAGAATACAAGTCTGCAAAAGCTAGTCTAAACATAAAGGCTGGATCTCCTAGGCCAACACAAATGCAAAAACCAGATTGACTTAAATGTGCATCCACTAAAATTTTAGGAGACATCCAGGTCTATTCTCATCTTATATAAGTCATTTTCATGCCCTTTAGATCATTTCAGTCTCAGACTGGAAATAAGAAAAAAACCAGCTGCATACTGCTCACATTGGTTTTAGCACAAAAAACAGATAAGACCATACAATGTTGGACATGAAGCAGCTGGATATTCAAATGGATACACTTAAAGGCATGCTCAGAAAATTACAACCATGGAGTTATGGAAAAATAAGTCCTTTGAGATCACTTACCTTAGATAACCACAAGTGAGTAAACGCAGCCTTTAATAACTTACTCTTGTATTGTTTCTTATCCTCTTTTGAGGATAAGAAAAATTACCTTAATATGTTTTACTAAAAGAAATTCAATTATTTACAAATTCATTATACAAATAATTCCTACTTTGTGAAATTTTATGTATTATTTCTGAATTAGATGCAATAATATCAGTTCTTTCATAATGAACAAATATTTTTTCAAAGTTCTTCTGCAAAATCTGCAAAAATTATTCTTCAAACACCTCAGAATATTTAAAGCATTCAGGAAATTTTTGTGCATTTAAAAAAGTAAAGAAAAGAGCAGCCTCACTTGTTTCTCTTTGCCAACAGTATTAAAAGAAAAAATTCTAAGGAGAGATTATTATGTTAATGTTCCTTAATGATACTTTGGCACTAAAATATTTTTATTGAATAAAGACAGGTATAATCACAACTAGTCTAGAAGTTAAAAAAATCTGGGAAAAAAATTATTCCTAGTGAATGAGCATATATACTCCTAAAACATAGTCTATAAGGTAGCTGGAAGAAGATAACAATAATACTTACTTCTAGTTCTCATTAAATATGGTTTTCACCTGATGGCAAGAATTTCTTGTGGGCAGCAGAGTCCTACACCATAACACCATTTGCTATTAAAAAAAAGGTCACTAGAGTCTCATTTTAATAATTTTAAATTTAACCATCATTTGTTCTATTTGAGTGAACAGCTATGACCACTTACTCATAAGACTTCAGAGATCACATTACTAAACAAAGCAGCCTCTACAGAAATACTGTTCTACCATATTCTTAAGACAGAGCCATATAAAAATTATACATCTTTATACCTTATACTCTTCTCTTCTATACTTTCTATCTAATTTTCATTAAAAAATATGAGATGTGCAGTCACTTTTTTGCTTTACTAATTTTCCAAAGCAAATGCCTCCCACTGTGTAGAAGAGCTTTTGAAAATCCATATTCCTAGAAAATTTTATATTCAGTTCTTTTTTATTAATTGCAATTCAAATACCATTTTTCATAGTCAACACCCTGAATACCCATATTTTGCTCCCTCATGTGTCAGAGAAACTTGTACAAAAGTCAGCTAATGTCACCTATATTCTTCCTGAAGTTCTGGTGATTAAGCACAGCTTGAAAAAGGAAGAAGTGAAAATAAGACGGTTAATCCTCTCAGGCTGCCTGTACAGAGAGTAGAGAAAGGCTTGACTAAAGGGGAATTAAAACTGTGAAACCAAATATTCCCATCTTTTATAACTGAGGATGTTCCCTAGTTTAATACTGTAAGAGTAAGGTCAAGCCTTTGTGCAACCCACTGTCACCTCATTTCTTCTCCCAACTGGATCCAAGCGGAAGCACTAACAAACTAATGCAGTTAGTGCTGAACAAAGGAGAGGCAAATTTATTCTCTCTGTGGATGCCTTAAGGCTATAAAGTAAAACTATTATTTTATTATAAATTAAAGCTGAGTTGAACAGCAATTTATTAGGAGAGAAAAGAAATTAAAGACACTAAATTTGCAGCAAGAATGTTAACTTTGATGTTAACATCTTAAATATAATTTATGAAAGCTTATGCTCATTTGTTAAATTACTAGGACTCAATTTTCCTGAACACATTTCTTAAAGAAGTTTCACTGATGCCTGCTAAAATAATGAAAAGAAATATATCCTCATTCTCATGAATGAGAATTTATGCACTGAGTTGCCATCAGCAGTAATGGAAGCTGTATGCAACAGTCCCAATGGACAGTAATACAGAAGCATTCCTAAATACACAAAGGAAGGGAAAATGCCTGAGAAATTCAGACTTCAAAGAAATTCAGGAGACATTTATTGTACATTCTGTCACAATTTAATGATCTAGAATGAAAATATTGCCATATCCAGGTGCCACATTTCTCCAAATCTGCTCTAAAAATGTAGTATGTGCCGGTCCACTGTACAGAAATCTCTCCAGCCAGGAGCTACCAAACAGCAAAAAATCAACTTCTCTCTGCCCTCTCCCACCCTCCTCATTCACAGAGGGCAGGACAAGAAAGCCTAAGTTATTCCCAAGGAAAAAGAGGTACTTTTATTTTCATTCCCAGGTCAGTCAATACACAGAAATATTACATAGTCTCCAGCTAGAACAAAAGTATGAGGTACTCAGAAAGGAACATCCTCTCATCTAATAAAATGTTACAGCTATATAATAATGAGATTAATACATCACACAACAACAAATGCACAATTTGTGAAAAAGGCTCAACAAAATTTAACAAAGTATTTCTTTCTGGCTTGTTGGGATAGAACGTAGCAGACAATGAAGGACTTAGAAACCTGTGTGTACACTTTTGAGTGAACACCAGTGAGTAAGATGGTAATAATTTCCTTACAGAAGTGTACACACAGACTGGCTCAATGAGCTTGCATTTTAAAATTATAAAAAAGACTATGGGATGAAGTCCAAAACAACATATTTTCTGGAAGATATAATCTTAGAGTTATGAAAAAAATCAAAACCAAAGTGAAAAGACTTAATGAAAGAAGAGACCAAAGGGGTTTTGACAACTAAACTAAAAGTAACAAAATAAAAAAGGTAAGATAAATTTCCAAAGCAGGGTGGAATATTAGGACTGGAGGTAAAAACCAATTTGCTCAGAAAGCAATAAGTGCAGATGAAAGAGCAAATAATTATTTTTAATTCTTTGTGTTGATGTATATGCCTTATTTGTAAGTAAACAAGGAATGCTCTATAATAATCTTTTATCTCCTACAGCAGTATAATTTTGAAACTTCATGATGTGATGATAATGATTCTGACCAAATGCCTCATATTTAGGTTTCTTCCTTGTGAAATGTTGAACTGTATTGCAAAGATATGCAAAAAGACAAAAAACTATTTTCAGATGTTACCAGATTTTTAACAAAAAGAAATGAGAAGACCACAAATTTCCTCATTCATGTAACTGTAACCCTAACTAGCCAAGATCTATTCCCTCTCTCCACCCCCAGCAATATTTTCACTGAAAGTCTATTTTATAATCTGACATGGTTACCAATTAGCATCCTCCCTTCCAAAGTTCAGCCAAATAAATCTTGGGAACTAGGAACAAGCAACCTTTTCATCAAATTTTGTCTTCCTTTCTGTAATAATGAAGAATCATATTTAAACATAACATTCATCTTGCTGAGCTAAAACCACAAAATCATTATCTACCTGAGCAGGCTGTGCTAGGTGGGGGTCCCTCCCACCATGTCAAGCTGGATGTGAACCAGATTGGGAGGGGTCATAAAGCAGAAGGTACATTGGATTCAAATGTTCTACCTCAGCTAATGAATTGGCATAGAGTCACAAAATTAAATACACTTACACAGACACCATTTCACACTTTTCTCATAGGATATGTCCTCTACTGGTCTTTTTCTGTCTAGCAACTTCCCTCTTTTAAATCTGTTTTTAACTTATTAAACCTATCAGATATCCTTATTTTGATAACTGGGTTTGAGCCCAGGTTCCAGACGAAGTTTCATATGGGCTAATTACAAGGAAAGAAAACCAGTAAAAATTATGGAATTATTATAAAAAAACTTCCAAAAATTGAAATCACAGACCAAACCAGAGTGAGAGCTTTTAAAGCATTTCACTGAACTATTGGGCATAAAAGTACTTGGTTATTTTAAGAAGAAAGATGGCAAAAATTAAATCTAGAGATTTTTATCTCTCAAATAATCTGTTTCTAATAGATCTCTTCTATAAAGCACTGCAGACACTAAGTAAAAAACTATCTCCTGCAAACACATACTTTATGAATTATTTATTCACTATGTTAGTTACCCAGCCTCAGTCTTCCATAAGCAAGTTGAAAATACAATTATCTAGACACATATTACAAATTCAAATAATAAACTGATATCAAAATTTAACCCAAAATCATACCACAAAAAGTTGGATTTACATAACACTCATTTACAAAAAAAATGCTATGGAAATAATTGGCAATTATTTGTGTAGGGCTCACAAAGGCTTGAGACTTTTTTGCTTTTCTTCCACTGAGCTACAGATGAATGCTAAATCAACTACAATATAAAGAAAGTATTTTCATCCCTGGGTAGGAAGAAAAGTGCTCTAGAGTGATGTATGAGTTTTCCATGAGCTACATACATTTGTTCAGAACCAGTTATGGACATTTTAATCCAACTTAAATCCAGAACTTTTTTCATGAGAACAAGTACAGTGGTACAACCAGTAACTGAGCACAAGTTAGGATAATGAAGAAATGAATGTATTTAGGAAATAATATAGTTAGGAAATAATATATTTAGGAAATATTAAGACATAGGGATTCATAGCAGGAATCTTTTGTCATACGGGAATAACTTTAGAAATTAACTTTAGCGATGTGGTAAAAAAAACACAGTGAAGTGCAGTTTGATTAACGACAGTAAGTATGGATTCAGACTAGAGGAGATCATGTTTAAATAACCTTCTGAAGTTCTCTGAAAACAATTTTTTAATGAAAAATATAGAAACTTCTGTGAATACTGTGAGCTTAGATTTTCAAGGAGCATTTGACAACAGTTTTCATAATGCATTCAGCACCAGACTAACAGCCATGAAACACAACGGGCTTCAAGTAGGATCTTGTGTGAGGAGTGAAAGGCGCATAGCTACAATTAGATTTCCATAGTAGCTTTGAGAGTTTTTAAACCCCCTTGCTCAACAACTAAGTTTTGCAAAACCCCCTTGCCAAGCTAATTAAGTCCTGATCATCTGAGTGACTTTATTAAACAAAGAATTTGTAATGAGTATTATTAAAAAGTATTAGGATTATATCTAATAACATTAGTGTGTATAAGATCACCAGATAACTTCCACTTTAAGTTTTAGAGCCTAAATGAAAGTAGAGTTCAGAAATAATGACATGAAATCAGAAGATTGTGCTTCTCATTAAACTTAGCAGCTGGGCAATACACTTAGCGATGCACTCCAGAGAAAATGTGGTAGCAGCTACCAGCTCCAAGTGACAGACACACTGTAGCACTCACAGAGACACTGCTGAAAATCTGCACCAGGAAGCTCAAGGTGAGGTGGGGAATCTACGTTATGTACATCACTGTCAGCTCTGATAGTGCCAACACCATCTTTCTTCCTTCTCTGCAAGATGGAAAGAACAAGCCAAGTACACTGATGAGATCAGCGAGCTTGGACATAATGCTTGGACAAGCTTGGACAGCTTCTCTTTGATTCACACCACAGAAAAGGATTTTTTTCCCCTAATGCTGCAATTGTATCATGCATTTTGTGAAGGTTGGAGACACTATAAAACAAATCAATTAGATAATATTTGGGTACTTACACAATATAAATCAAGACAAAAGTTATTAGTCATACAGAATAAAATATTGAGTGAGGACACACAATGTGCATTTGAAAATCTCACAGACTGGTGCCTTTAGATTAAATAAGGAAAAGGATTCATAATACAAATACAGTAGAGGTATGTAGAGTTAAGAGTAAATTCAGCTTGACAAATCAATGTTTTTCAGTTTCTCAAGCTACTGTGTTTTTGTTAATATCTGAATCACTAAATAATCACACTAGAGAACACAGATTTTCAGTTTTGTGTTAGCATATCCTTTTTTCCTCATGTGCAATCAGGACTGAACTTTAAAAAAGAATGAAACTTCTCAGGTCAAGAAAATCTCTGCTTCTTAGTCTCTGGGTTGAAACCTGGAGATCTGATATATGAAAATGCTGCAGTGGAAGTTTATATTCACCTTAGAAGCAAAACTAAAGCATGAACCGAGAAGAGGAAAACAACACAAAAGAAACAAACAAACACCCCCCACCCCTCCCCCAAAAAAAAAAAAACCCCGAAAAAAACCCAAACAAAAAAACCCCACCCACAAAAACAAAAACCCAAACGTGAAGCAGTAACAATGATCATAAGGAATGATTCAGGGCATGAACTTTTATTAAACTAAATGTCACAAATGTCTATCTCATGGTATTACAGAATCATCTAATCTACAATATACTCCCTGTAGTTAATTTGCTTTTTGTTTAAGATGCTTGGGGTTTTCTTGGAAGGGATCTCATGTAGCATCTGACAGATGAGAATTCTCATAAAACAAGACCCTGCAGAAGATACCAAATGGTTTTGACTCCTCACAGATTAAAACATCATTTGAAATACTTAATGCTTGACCATACTGTAAGGTTTTATCATAGACACCACTCCAGGGTAACTGCAGTGTTGAAAAATATCAATGAGTGTGCAAGTTCAAGTACTGACAAGATGTTTTTTATCACCAAAACTAAGGTAAAATCCTCATGAAAGAAACTAAAGGGTGGCTATGCATCTTGTAGACTTACAAAGGCCACATAAGCTTTTCTCTATCGTGAAATGAAAGGAGTAGGATTCAACCTTTCTATGCTTTGTTACTTGAAGTCATGGTCCTTGTGTTGACATAGAACTTACATATATATATATATATATATATATATATATATATATATATATATATGTGTGTGTGTGTGTGTATATAATATAAAAATACTGATATATTATACATATACTTAAATATACACATAAACTTAATATTCCCTTTGAGTTACATGTACTGGAATCACCAGACAAAGGCACCACTAAGTGCCTTTTTTGCTATCCACAGAACACACATTTGATTAGAGAAGCAACTAGCAATGAAGGCACAGTAAAAAACAGTTCAAAATGGTGAATTTGGGAATATCTCCCACCTCATCCTCCTGCCAAATGATCATTTGATGCAATTTCTGCACATACTTAAATAAACAGAAAAGTATTAGGAAATAGATAAGAGGAAAGATTATATGGTTTAATATCTAATGCAATCATACTACACCATAACTTTAAGTTAATTGTACTTTATATCTGCCTCAATTAAGATAACAAAACTTTTATTTACAATGAATAGGCCTTGACATTTTTATGGGCTTGCTTCACAATACATCAATGTAAAGTTGCCTGCCATGTACAGTAATAGTCAGCGCTATATGGTGAGTGAAAAGAAAATAAAACACAAAACAACAAACAAAAGCCCAAATAAAAAAGCGACCACCCCCCTCCCACACTTAAAAACAACTAATCAAAAAACATCAAAAAAAAAGAAAACACAAAAAGCCCTAAACCCACAACTGCAGCAAGAACTGAGCAAAGTTTGACTGGAAATGTCACCCCTCACACTTTCTAACATTCTGCACCTTTTCTACATTATGGAGAAAAGTTTTGTACAATTTTCATACAGCATTTGGTCTTGGTAAACTACTTGGGGTGTACTAAAAGAACCAAAAAACTTGCTGCAGAAGGAAAACACAAAAAATGAAGCAAAAAAGATGAATTCAGCATGTATTGATACACATTTTTAGTGTGCATGCCAGGAAAATGTGACTCATTGCCACTGCTGGACCACAGAGGCACTTCACAGAACAGAACCAGAGGCCAGCTGAGAGAGAAAGATCAGGGAGTCCAAGCCCTGCTCAGACGAGGGTCAGGCAGAGCAGGTTGCTCAGGATCATGTCCAGTAAGGTTTTTAATATTTCCAAGATGGAGACCAAAGCCTCTCTGGGCAACCTCTTTTGATGTGAAACAATGAAAAAGCTTGTTTAGGAAAAGACAGGGAGATCACTCATTAATTAGTGATCAGCAGACTGAACTTGGGGATTTGACTTACTGTCAATTAAGATTTTTTTAAAAAAAAAGGCAATGATTAAACCAAAACCAAGACTTTTCCCCATCAAGGAAATAAGTTAGGAAAAGATGTCACTAAAGCCACCCCCCACAGTGCTCTATTCCACTATCAAATCTTTGTCACTTACACTGAACACGTTCTTATGCCACGGCACACTACTTTTGATCTCCAGAAATCTTCTTGAAGTTAATTTTTTGAAATCTTTCCTCTTTGAAACTGCCTTTGAAAAGGTTTTGAGCTAAACAAGAACTCTGCACATAGAGCTAATACTTCTTTTAAAGCATTATTTTTTCAAGATATCCCTTATAGAACAAAGCCTGTAATACGTAAGTGCCAGCTCAAGATCTACAAGAAAGCTCTACAAAGTAAAAAAAGGATCTTAAACATCTTCTCATGTTCACACTTCCACCTATAAACATTTGTTTCATGTCTCCCAACAGCACAAAAAAAAACCCCAAAAACAAAAACAAAACAACAACAACAAAAAAAAAAAAAAAAAAAAAAAAAAACCCACCAAAAACAAAAACACAAAAATTAAGGCCATGAGATAATATGTTTTTCAAGAGTAAATAATTGCACTACAGGATACATTACAGTACTCCATATATAATTCCAAGTGAAGCTTTTCCATGCTCTGGCTTAGAGGAGCCCCAAACAGAGGTCTTTAAGACTAATTAGACACAAATATTAACAATAATAAATTGTTCTCCCCCCTCGGCACAGGTTTTCAACCTGAATGTGGAAGAATTTTTAAGATCATAACCCTCCTGTGTAATTTATACACATGTGAACACTTTTGTTATTGTTGGTTGGTAATTTTCACCCATATTCTGTGCTTCACTGAAAAATGCCCCAACAGAACTTCTTCAAAGATCCATGAATGACATCTTCAGAAAAGTAATCCTGAAGAGATGTAAGTCTGTTCTATACTAGAGTACAGTTAGGGTGTAATTAAACCATTTTATATATCTCAATAAGGAAAAAATAGCATGAAAATCAGTGGGATTATTCTTAAATAGTCGCAGCAAGCAGCAAAAGCTTAGCATTATGAATAACCTAAAAAAAATCCCAGATAATGCCAAAATCAAGTTTAGCTAGATGAAAAATATTATAAAATAACATTTATTTTCAGTTCTTCCTCATGATCAGTTTTTCTGCAGAAAGCGGGAATCTAAAATAACCTTTGCCACTCAGACTTCCAAACAGAAGGAGAGGAAATATACATTTTAAATAGGGTTTATTTGAGTGCTAACTTGAGTCTTAATTTGAAATACAGGAGTCTCTTTAGTTGTAGATTTAGTATAGAGAGAAGCTATTGCTTAGAAGACTGAAAAAATTATAAATCAACTAATGACAGCCTTTCATAGCACAGAATTTCTGACACTACATTTTGACTGTTTAGCTATATATAGAGAAATAGATTATAGACTAAGTATATCATATTTTACTGTTTAGAAATGACAGATCACATTTTATGGTAACTAATTCTGTGGCAACTAATTCAGTCTAATTCAGTGTTAAATCAGAGTTAATAATAAAAATATTTTATTTTGGTATGTTTCAACATTAAAAGGAAAGAATCAATGTTTAAAATTATTTTAAAGAGCAATTTGAATATATGAACAATTTAAGTGGTATAAAATAAACTGTGGGTCAAATACAAATGAAGGATTAATCCTGAAAAGCAGCTGTAAATATCTGGGAGTCTTCCTTGTGAATGATCAAATTAGTAGGATATTTCATTATTTAATATAATATTTATTAATATTAGTATTAGTAGTAATATTTTATCCAATAATTATAAAAATAAAAGGTTTCTAATGTTTTATTCATTATTAGTCATGAATATGTATAAATATGAATTTTAGTATCATACCTAATCTTATTTTAATAGATTTAATAGAAAATAGATCCCATTTCTATATAATCCTTATCTACCAGTAAGAATCAAATTAACCACTTTGTCTGGACTGAAACTATCTTATATGTACAAGGTTTCCTAATGTTGTGTGCTATCTATCCAAAACTAACTTATTCTGCTTATTGTTAGTAAAATGTATTTATTTTCCAATCAGCATCAGTGATCATTCCTTGAGTATGAGGGCAGTGTTGTTCAGATCTGTCTTCAGTTTTCATCTGAATAAATATGGAAAATAGAAAAAGACAGGGGTGACTGTAATTTGTCTTTAAACAAATTCATTGGACCACTAAAATATGTTAAAAGTATAAAGAAAGGAATAAAAAAAATGTTCCTAAATATGAAAAAAGGCAACAACAAAGGGTTTCTTCTTCCTACCTCCACCTCAATCAGCATATTCTGCAAGTTTTCACAGGTAAAGGAATTTGCAGGACCTGAATTCCTTTAAACTAGAAAATGAGGGCCTGCATCTCATTACTCATTACAGGAACTTCGTTCCTCCCTATTTCTGCATTATGAGACACAACATTTTCTTCCATTCCTTATGCATTCTTCATGTCTTCTAGCTGCTCTTGTGCAGTGTTGAGACAAGATTAGATATTTAAAAGTATTCTGGCACTATATTATCGTAAATCCATGAGGAAAACAGTAATTTTATTGCATCCTTGTGAGTGAGGATAAAAATGGTTTAGCTGTACATAATATCCTCCTATGCCTTACTACAAAAGTCTTTGAAAAAGGTCAGATCTTCAAACTGCAATCCACTATATGCACAGTAATACAATCTATTATATGTTCTTGCCAACCAATCCATTGTAAATTGCGTTACATAAATATTATGTTCATTTGTTCAGCTAACAAGGACACTGCTACTTTCAAATCTAAGACAAGCAAACTTTATGTGCTTCCTGTTCAGTTAAACCATTTTGTCACTGCATTTAGATGTTTATAGATTGTGTGTCAGTTCAGTTTGGGTCTGCTGTTCTGTTACTTCTAGAAATCCAGCGTTACATTCCCCTTTTTCATTTCCACACCCATTCTAGTTGAGAGTAGCCTTGGGAGAAGGACCTGGGGGTGCTGGTGGGTGAGCGGCTGGACATGCCCCAGCCATGTGCACTGGGAGCCCAGAAACCCCTATGTGCTGGGCTGCATCCAAAGCACTGAGAGAAAGATTAAATACTAGGAAAAAATTCTTTCCTGTGAGCATGGTGAGGCAGTGGCACAGGTTTTCCAGAGAAGCTGGGGATGTCCCATCACTGGAAGTATCCAAGGTCAGGTTGGATGGAACTCTGAGCAACCTGGTCTAGTGGGAGGTGTCTCTGCCCATGGTAGAGGGGTTGGGACTGGATGATCTGCAATGTTCCTTCCAACCCAGGCCATTCTGTGTTTCTAATAAGTACTGCCATTTTATATATTCTCCAATATATTAGAGAATTGTTTATGTTGCATATATATATACATACACACACATACACACATCCTAGCCTCAGTGTGATTCTGTTGCCCAAACAGAGTGTCTTAAACAACTTCAGATATCCCACCCACCATTGCAGTCTTATAAAGATGACTTATATTATACATGTTCCCAAAATACTGCTTGGAGCTCTCCATTTAACCAAGATGATCCCATCTTTTCTGAAAAAGAAGTTGATAATCTATCCCACTAGTTAACTAAGTTTTGTGCTTTCTGAACTCTCATCCAATGCAAACAGTTTAGATTATTAAAAGGGTTTTATTTGAAATCTACTGTATAGAGTAGAAGTGCCAGAATAAATATATTTTTTTAAGATTAGAATCAAGTCAGAATAGTCAGAAGCACTGTGGTGGATTCAGACAATCACCAAATAAGAGAAAACCATACACATATCAACTGCTTTTCATTGGGAAAAATGTTATTCTTGTTATTCCAGATGAATATGAAACAGTAACAACTATAAAAGCTCTACCAAAAATTATTCAAGCTACTCATCCCAACCATGAGGGGTTTTGATTACATAAAAACTATTATTGACATTAGAAAGTGAAGGTTATCTATTATTTTAAGTAAACACATATATATTCACAGGCCCTTTGTTATCACTCTCAGCAAGAAGGATATGACTAAGAGTTGTTAGACAATACATTCTCCTACATAAACTCTGTGCAAGGACATGCAACAAAAAAGACAACAGAAACTCAGAAAACTCAGAGAGCTTCCAAATACTGATAAAAGCATTGCTCTCCTCTCCTCAAAACTACCTCAAACCTAGTAAGGGTTGTTGGTCAGCAGAAGCTGAACATGTACCCAGGTGGGCAAGGTACCCAAAGGCATCCTGGTTTTTATTAGCCATTGTATGGCAGCAGGACCAGGGCAGTGACTGTCCCCCAGCGCTGAGCACTGCTGAGGCCACACCCCAAATCTTGTGTCCAGTTTTGAGCTCTTGTGGCAAGAAAGACATGGAAGTGTGCCCAGTGCTGGGGAAGGGTCTGGGGCACAAGTCTGATGAGGAACAGCTGAAGGAGCTGGGTGGGCTCAGCCTGGAGAAAAGAAGGTTCAGGAGGGACCTTCTCACTCTGTAACTCCCTGACAGGAGGGTGGAGCCAGGTGGGGATCAGCCCCTTCTCCCAGGCAAGCAATGACACACCAACAGGATATGGCCTCAGGATGCACCAGGGGAGATTTAGGTCGGATATCATGAAGAATTTCTTCATGGAAAGGGCTGTCCAGTATTGGAATTGGCTTCTCAGCAGTGGTGGAGTCACCATCCCTGGAGCTGTTCAAGAAATGCCTGGACATGGAAATTAGCACCATTGTTTATTTGACAAGGTGGTGATCTGTGGAATGTTGGACTCAGTCTTTTAAATCTTCTCCACCTAAATGATTCTGTGATTACACAGTGATGCAGATGCTGCAATGATACACAAAAGTTCAATAGCCTAAATCTGATATTTTTCACGTGTTTTCACTAGAAGCATCATGGATGAATAAATATGTCATCCCAAAAAAGAAGAAAGGGAAGAATTTATTTCAAGCTTAAAATACAAATGAATGCAACTATAGCCAAGTACCAGGGAACATGGCTACCAGGACAAACCTTTCAAAACACAATTAAGTATTTTACATATACTGTTCAGAAAGACCAATGACTAAAAAGTGAAAAATGGTACACCTATATGGTAACACAGGGTAACTGGATGTGTTGCTTTAACTGATTTTTTTTTCTGCTCCCCCATGGTTTCCATGAAGCTCTGACAAGAATGACTGAATCACAGGGAAAAGGAGATTTACTGAAGCTAAGTAAGAATGCTTTAAAAACCATGAGCTTTGTCCACATAAAAATAAAGTGGGAAAAGGAAGGAAAAAAGGGAAAGGAAAAAAAAAAATGGGGTCAGTGGGGCAGAAAAGGAAACAAAAATAGGGGAAAGGAAAGCTTCCAGAAAGGTAAGCAGGAAAGCACAAGACACAAAAAATTTAAATTATATCCTTTTACCTAAGAAATCAGGACTACAGAGAGAATCTGGGTACAGGACCTTGGTAGAAAAAGAACATTCAGAAGAGACAAGGCTACAGCATAAAAACAACAAAAAAAATAGCTAGAGACATACAATCTGGGAAGATCCCTATGTTACAATCTTATTATTCAGGCTACATGCTATTGGATGCCTCTGAAATAAAAGTTTTAAAAGACGCTATTGAAGAAATAAAACATTAAATTGTCCCAAAGAATTTGTCAGGACAAGACAGCATTCACTAGAGATTCCTGGGAGAATTTACAAATGACATGGTGTGATGAGATACAAAACAGTAATTCATTCTCCCTTTTAATGACCAATGTTATTTTTTGGCTTTTAGGGCTCTATGCCACTGTTTACTAAATAATTTAAATATGCACATAATGTTAAATACCTGACACTATCCCTACTTAATTAGAAAAATATTTTTAAAAATATTTAAAACTATAATATTGCACTCTGACATTGCACTGAATTTCACACCTAATGTACCACATCAAGTAATAGCACAATATGTAGTAGAAGCAAAAGAGTATGTTCTTCCCAGAGTCTTGGAAAAGATCCTTGCACAAGAGCCAGCTTGGAAGCAGTTCATGGTAATGAGATTTCACTAAAACACACTAATAACTACATAGTTATCACTAATAATAACCACTTTCACCTTACAGAGGGAGGAACTCCATAAATATTCCTCACACCTTCTCTCTGTATTTTTGGTTATGTCTGTATGTACCAATTGTGGCTGAGGTAGAATTAATTTCTTCCACGTTGGATTAGAGGGGCTGTGTGTTGGATTTGTGCTGAAATAGGGATGTGTTTGTATTGCTGAGCAGTACTTGTTCAGAGTCAGGATTAAACCACAAAATTGTATTGTCAGTCACGGAAAATAGAGAGTATTTCAGTTTCATGCATTTTTTTCCGTTAAGAGTGATTTAAAATAATTTAATGAATCCCAAAATATCAAGTGGTTATTCACTGTCATAGAACTATCAATAATCACACAGAGGTGTTCATAAAATTATCATGGGGAAAAAAGTCAGAAGCAGTAGTGCAGTCAAACCATGATAATCAGTAATAACGTTTTTTTTTTTAAATAGTGCTGTTTATTAATTTGTTTTGTAGCAGCTGTTTTAACATCTTCACGTAATAAAGACATTTACAAAAAGTGGTTAAGGAGTTCACCTTAGATTTTAGTATCACCTTTCAATACCTATTGGGATACTGGAAAGCTGCACAGAACTGCAGCACTCTAACATCTGAAAAAGTATTTATAGACCCATCAATCAGATGATTCCAAATCAAAATTCTCTACTCAGCAGATTATTGTCTAATTTTTACTAATGTCAGTCAGTGGGTCTGTCAGTCAGTCAGTCAGTTTCAGATCTTGAGGATCTGAAAGTCTAAATATAGTTAGAGAATTTAAAATTGATAAATTAAGTCCTTTAATTTTTTTTAAGAAACTTGCACTTTATTTAAAAATATTGGCAAGAGAGAAACTACAATAACTCATAGTCAATTTCCTAAAAAAATTATACACATTTTTTAATTTGTTCCACTGAAACAGGAATTCTAAAGGCAAGCTGTCAATGCATGTAGGAGTTTCTAGAGTGGTCATTCAGATTAGTTCTCCCAATTACAAATACTTTAATCACTAACACTATTAAAAATTCATTAACACTTGAGAAAATTCTGAGCTTTTCAACAAATCTCTCTTCACTTTTTTATCTTAATATTATGATTTAAAAAGTTATTATGCAAAGATGATGGAGAATTTCATTATGATGTAATGTTTGGAAATAAAACCCAGATTTTTAATGACTCCAGATTTTAGAATGAATACAAAAATGCTCAATTTATTTTATGATTTTTAAGTTTTATATTTTGTTATTTATTTTGGCAACCCATTCCACAAGGGCATCAAAACACTTATTTCCAGACTCATGACTCATTTTTATTTCATTACTCATATTACCAAATCTCACAAATAATTCTAATGTCACAATATTCACACTATATTTTCAAATCAAGTTCCATCTCCATATATTTAACTGCATTTAGAGGATTTTTTTTTCCACAAAATACAATGCCCAAGAATACTGTAATTATTAGACATCCCTCAATTCACAGATTTAGCTCAATTCAATTTTTACCCCCTGTAAATGAAAATATATGAAAAACCTACCCTTATTTTAGCCCTTATTTCTCAGGCATGCTGCTGATCACAAGTGTATGCTTCTTTGGAATTTGATGTATGATGATTTATGATTTAGCTTGTGTTTACTTTCAAATAGCATCAAGGATCCATAAATACTACACTATTCACAAAGTTTGCTTACTTTGCTTATTGACTGCAAACAATTCAAAATGGAGGAAAATGAGATATTATGAGATGATGAGAGTCTCTTTCCACCACCCTGGTTCCACAACTATTTTTTTGTTCTATAAAAAATAACCTTTATTTTTCAAATATGTGTCATTAGGGCACAATATATGTACTTATATTGAGGCCCCTATTTCACTGAATGATACAACTAATACAATTTTTACTGGCAAGAGGAATAGAAAAAGACTGTTTAGTGCAAGACTGTATTCATACAGGAACTGCTGTTGGGTATGTTTAAGATGCCAGTAGCTGTATAATTTAAGAAATGTTGGATATGCAACTATATTGTGCATGTGCTTGTAATATTTATGTACCTATAAATATTGATGCTATGCTACCTAATAATAAGCTAAGAAGATTAACAGATACAGCTGAAAGAATAAATATTTTGAAATTCATTTTTTGATTAATGACTTAACTAACCTCTTATTATATACTATGTGCTGGCCATTACATTTTAAATTCTCTGTCAAAACAAAACTGAAGTGATGAAGTTCTATTGAAGGCAGTCTATCTTAAACAAGAAGCACTACTGAATGTAAATAAACTAGGATGAATTTCAGAAGCCTGCTAGGCACTTTCATAGTCAGGTCAATTGCAGACTACAGGAACAGAACATATACCTGTTGTGCCAGGTTTTCTGCCTACAGGATGTTTTACTATATGGACACAAATTGTACAGTACATCCTGAAGTGAGTGGAGCACAGTTGTCAGCACTAACTGAACAGCAGAATAACAACCACTAGGTATCAGCCTCACTTTCACCAACCCCTCATTCTTTCTTTTCTATTTCTGACCTATGAAGTCTGCAGTTTCTATGAAGATGGAAAGAAAGAACCATTAAGAGCATCTTCTGGTTAAGAAGCTGCCCTTCATCTTTTGCTTCTCCCCTTTTCACCTTTTGCAATTTCATCTGTAGAACAGAACAAAAGCATGAGATCTCTTTCTTAACACCTTTATGTCCACCAATAACCAACAGCTTTCCAGCTGCACTTTTTAGCATTACACCAGGGGTTTATGCTTTTGTAAGTCTCCAAGGATGCAGCGAAGACCAAAGGCTTGAATACTTTCAAGACTTCAGGCCTTGCACGCGTTACATTATACAGCTCCATCAATGAAAGGCGCTATAACAAAACCTAAATAAAGCCCGTAACTTGAGTCTCTAATTATCTGTTCTGGTTTTAAATCTTTTCAGAGTCTCAGAATACACAGGGTCAATCACATTCCACTCGGGATTGTGCAAGCAACTTGCACCTATTAAAGTACTTGCTCAGGGAATTTGATACAAATGCTTCCTTTCATGAAAAAAAAAAAATATTGCTATTGTAATTTTGGTAAAGATTAGTGAGCTGAAGGGAAAATGGAAAATAATTTTCTTGTCTTCCTATGCAGGTAGCTTGTACACTCAGTATGAACTTCCAGATTCAGTGATCAACAGAGTACAAATGAAACCTTAAACAGCCAAGGACTGCATTCACATCTCCACTCTCTCCAACGTGTTATGATATGCCAGACCACTTCCTCAGGACACCAGAAGGAACTACTAGGCAGAACTACAATACCATCCCATCATATTAACACAGAAAGTTGAGAAATACATTAAAATATGAGCTTTCTCTGAAGAGAAAGTAGATTCCTTTGAAATGCAGGGGTTTTTTTTCTAATTCTTATCATTATTTTAATCTTTTTTAAGGGTCTGGGGGGAGTGTATACCAGTGTTATTAAACACATTTTTCCTTACAAATCACAGCCTAGTTTCAATTGGAAATGATCTCTAGAGGTCATTTTGTCCAGGCTCAGTGTTATAGCAGGGCCACCTACAGCCCAAGAATTTAATGTATTTGCATTTTTTTTTCTTTTAAATGAGGAGTTCTTGCATAATAACATATATTTTCCCCTTGTTATTGTAACAAGGCAAGGAGCTGTACTAGACCTCTTGGGAAATAATCAAGTGCCTGGCCTTAAAAATAAATATTACAGTCTCCTAGGGTTGCATGTGAGACTGTAAAACTGACAGACCACTACCCCTCACCATCTGTCTATTCCATAAAACTCAGTAACTACTGTAATATTAAATTCAAAGAATGTTCTTAGTAAAATCATTACTTAGTTTCTATAGCCTTCCTCTTCCAAAAACAAATCAGGAGTCAATTTCTTGTGTTAGCTTTGCCACACTTCATGTAACATGGCTTAGTTGCACATGTTTCCAACTGGCTTGGCCAGTAAAATCATTGCCTGGGTAGGTATTCAGGTCATTAAATTCTGTGTTTGTAATTAAAACCTAAAACCAGGTAATGCTCAGCTTGTCACTAAGCACTGAAGAAGTAAATGCATCTTTATCTCCAAGCAGAAGACTTCTTCAAGAACTCCAGTGATATAATTTGGCAGGCAAAGATAATGTTTGGTTTCCTTCAAGAGATCAGAAAAGACAAAGGAAGACAACACTGCCAAATAACCTAAGGTGATTTTATTTTGTACTCATCTCTTTGTTAAGATCATACCAAATGCTTAGGTATACTGAATCTTCTAGTTCATATGTCTTTCTAAATAGATGTTTTGACAGATTTAAGATCAGTTACATACTATTTGCAATGACAGACAATTCAGTATGAACATATTTTCAGTTAAGTAAATTTATCATCTTCATTACCCTGTGAGTTCTTACATGAATTTTCTATCCTTCAGGAAACTCCAGTCATGAAGTAACTCAAACTGAAACAATAGCATTCTGCTGCAAATTGGTCTAAATATCACAATTAAAATCCAAGCCTGCTAGTGTATATATTATAAATTAAATTATAAAAAAAAAAAAAAAGATTTTCAGATAAACACATTTGTATTCATTGAACTTTCCTCTAATTTCAGAAAAAAAAAGAAAAAAAGAGGCAATTCAATGAACAGAAATTCCACCTGAACACAAGAAAGAACTTTTTTATTGTGCACTGGAACAGATCACCTGGAGAGGGTGTGGAGTCTTCCCTACTGGAGACATTCTACAACCATCTGGACACAAGCCTGTGCGATGTGCTCTGGGATGATCTTGCTTCAGCAGGGAGGTGAGACCAGATGATCCACTGTGGTCCCTTCCAACCTGACCCACTCTGTGATTCTATAATACCTTTCTCCATTTTTTTCTAGGATTTTACATGAATTTTATCACCAC
Source organism: Pyrgilauda ruficollis (assembly GCF_017590135.1). NCBI lineage: Eukaryota > Metazoa > Chordata > Aves > Passeriformes > Passeridae > Pyrgilauda > Pyrgilauda ruficollis. The sequence goes on along the minus strand of NW_024508324.1, from coordinate 1,280,767 downwards.
CAATTGGTATTGGGTAGCTTTTTTTTAGTTCAGCTTGGTTTGCTTTTTTCACTAGACAGGAACTTTTTGGGGGGTATTTTTTGCTTTTTTGTTGTTGGGTGGGGTTTTCTTTTAATGGTTGACAGCTCTGCTTCTATAAGTCCCAAAATCCCTTCAATATTGTTCTTATTTTTTAAAATAGCTACTAGTACATGAAAATTCACTACTGTGACACATCCCTTGAAACAGGATTTTTGGCATTTAAATTAAAGAAGTTGCAACTCCTAATGTAAACAAGTAATCCAAAATTTTTGAAAGTCAGGTTGACATTTTTTTCCTTATATTACATTATACATTACATGTGTAAACTTTTGGAAATACCCGAAGGTATGTCAGGGATAAACCAGGAATATATCTTTCATACTAACAGTAAGCAAGACTTTCAGATATAAAATTAAACAACTGCTGATCACTCCTTGGCTCTCCAGCCAAGGAAACAGCAGATGGGTGGGAATGAGGGAGTCTCAGTTTGTGTGATACTGCACCTGTGCATCCTTGTGGTAATGACTGACACAAGCTGTTCTTCAACCCTCAACAACCCCACAAGAGAAAGAAGGGTCCTCTGCGAGACTAGGCAAGGTAGGCAGCTTCTTAATTTCCTCCATCTCCAAGGCAGGAATTTAAAAAAAAAACAAAAACAAGCCAAATGATGCCTTTTTGGAGCCTTGAAACACTCTCTCCTGAGGTAGTCTCTGACAAGCATACATAGTGTCTAGGCCAGTCACAACTGGATGTTCCAGCCATTCATTTATGGTCAAGCTGATTTTAATCTCCAGCAGAGTCTGCCCTGTCATTCCAGAAGTGCAGCTGGGTTATGCCCCTCCACAGCTTGATGGCATTAGGGTTCACTGTGCACCAGTACTGAGAAGGGCCTTATGCTCCTCTGGGTCCAACATTCCAGGCTATGGGATCCACACAATCCAGTAAATCTGGCTGTCCCTCTCTCGACCAGGCAGGCCACTCTAATACTGCTATCACAGGATTCTCCACTTATTTCTTGTAAAAATGGATTAAAACTTCTCTCCATAGAATCAGAAGTAAAATCAATCTGTCCACACTGCCTGAAAAGCTGTCCATGGGAGCAGGAACTTTCCACAAAGATTCTGCATTTGTTTTCACTGTAATTAATGTGCTTGTGCCTCTAGGGTTGAAGTAGGCTTTCCATCTCAATTCCTCACATCCTGTCAGTGGTCTCACAAGTAAAACCACATGGTACCCTGTGGCTGTTCCTTCTGTATCATCTTTTTAGCCAAAGGACACCTGTAGTCAATCACTGAGGTACGAGCCCATACAAGTGGAGAGTTGGACATATTTCCCCTGAATTGCTGGAACTCAGAGGACAGTTTATCACACAGTTTCTCCACAGCCGAGATGAGGGAGGAAGAAATACTGTCCTACATTCATATTCCTCAAGCTGGTAAATGGCTTCATCCACTGTTGCTGCCACACTGTCTTTCCAGAGTAACGTATCCAGTGGGTTGGTATGTGAGAATGGGGCATGCTGGACAATTTCTGCCTCATGGATTACATGGATTGGACTTCATCAGGATCTGTGGCTGTGTGTTGTTCAGGCCATGATAAGTCATCTCTCACAGGGTTAATTCCCCTAGTTATGGGATACCTTTCTCTGGGCAGTCCATTTTCCTGGGCAACATGTAATATCTTCCTTGGAGGTAAACCTTTCCCTCGTGATTGATAGGATCACCTCCAGAAGTTAAGGACTTGAGTCACTTTTCCAATTACTTTGTCAATGTCTGCTTCTCTAGAAAATGATCACAGCTGTTTGCCTTCTCTACCTTCTAATTCCTAACTGCTAGCCCAAATATCCGAGCATCAGAGCAGGTGGTAACGTTCACTGGGATGATAGCTGAAATCTTTTTGTATACCCTTGTTCTGTCTCTTCCTCCCATTCCTTCTTTGCCCTCCTTGTTCTCCATTACTAAAAAAAATGATGTTTTTTTTCACATTTCCTCTTGTACATAGGGACAATGACAGCAGAACATGCTGGTTCTGTGGCTCAGCTCCAGGAGCTGTCATCGGGGGTTGGAATAGCTACAGACCCTGTTGTCCTGCTACCAGCTCCAGAGACCTACTCTTGACTTGGAGGGTACTGAGTAGCACTGAGCAAGGCTCAGCAGGCCTGGCCCAGACCCCAGCATGTTACAGAGATTTGTGTGTGCATATGAAATTGCCAGATTCAGTGTTTCAAAACATTTTCCTAGTTATTGCAAATTCTGGACATACTCAGGTGCAAAGTTCCAAAACACTGGAGGCACTCACTGTCCTAGGTACTTCCCCATGCCATCTGATAGACCCTGCTACTCATAAGTATCAGCCTCAGGGCAGGTCTCTGGCTGATGTTCTTAATTAGTTATTTAACCTTAAATAAACCTTAACCATGTGCAGTAATGTGCTAGTTCCTAGCAAAAGGACCCAGTTTGTTTCAAGGGTATTCACAAATCTTTAAAATTCTCAAAAGCTACTGTGATCAGCCTGGGGACAAAAAAGGGACATATCTCCCCCACAGGCTGACTCTCCAAGGAGAAAAGGCAAGAGGTGTTATTAATAATAGTTCCCGGTAGGTGACTCCTGATATACAGAGGTGACTGCTATACTGAATACTTGTACCTGAATGGTTTTATGCCCAGCAATGCTATCACACCATAAGCCCTTCACATCACTTTTTTCTACTACAAAGTACAAAATTATAACCCTTAGCTGAGGCCCCATAGAGGATAAACATCACCATAGGGAACACACACAGCAAGTCTTAACCCTGAGAACAAGCACAACTCTGATAGCAAATAAATCAACACTGTGACAGCAACTAGTAAGCCCACACAAAGAATGCCTATAACAAATTTGCTCTAACATGCTCTGGTCAGATCTGGCATTATCTCAACCCTCTGATCCCCATGCTGGGGGTCAAAAAGGATTGCCATGGTTTAACCAAAGTCAACAATGACATACCCTGCCGTCACTCGCTCACTTGGCCCTCCATCCCACCAGTGGAATAGGGAGGACAACAAGGAAAACAAAACTAAAAGACACAGGTTTATATAAAATCAGTTTAATAATTGAAACAAAGTAATTATCATAATAAAAATAATAGTAATAATGATAGTAATAAAAGGGAGAGAGATGGATAAAACCCAACAAAGGCAAGCCATGCACAATACAGTTGCTCACTACCCATTGACCAATGCCCAGCCTCTCCTCAGGTTAACTCCCACATTTGAAATGTGAGTATGATATTCTGTGGGATGGAATATCCCTTTGGACAGTTCAGGTCAGGTGAATAGGCCATGCTCCCTTCAAGCTTTTTGTGCCCTTCCTCAGTAGCAGTGCATCAGACATGGAAAATCCTTGACCCATGGTATGTACTATTTAGCAATAAACAAAAGAATCAGTGTGTTATCAACCTCATTCTCACACTAAATCCAAAACACAGCACTGTACCAGCTACAAAGAAAAAAATAACTCTATACCGGCCAAAATAAGGACACTTAAAGTTTATATTAATTTGTTTAATCTCAGTAATAAATATTTAATCAATTGTGCAATCTCTTTTGACGTAAAAAAGCCAGAAGATGTCAGGAATATGGACTGAGGTGTCTTGGACATGGCAGAGATTGCTGAGGCCATCTATTTCCAAGGTCACTTCTCTTTGATACTTATTCACATGGGGACCACTGACATCCACAGGGGACACCCTGAGGTGACTACAAGCTCTGAACACTTGAGTAAAGAAGTGGGGACTTGGGGACCCAAACAGGGCTCCCTTTCATCCCATGGCCAAGGAAAATATCTTAGTAAGGAGCAAAAGTTTCCTATAGATGAATGAACATCAAGATCCAAGTAAAACAGGAAAATCCTCTATATTTGCAAACAGGTCTTCTTGTAAGGTCAACCAGTAAGAGTTTCAGTTCACCAGTAGATATGTTCCCTAGAAAACTGTCTAATTTTAACAATATTTAAAATTTTATAATCAACTTTTCAGATTAATGGAACTAAATACTAAAGACACATTATATCACATTCAAAAAAATGACAGATTCAAATAGTTGACCATGGGAAAAAGAGAGGAGGACAGTAGCTAGGAACTAGAATGGAAATAGAATTAGGATATTCCATATCAAACTGTTTTGCATGTCCTTATACTCATTTCTAATCACGGCCTGATTCTTTAATACTGCCGATTGTGCAAATTCAGTTTGCTCCATCTGCATTTTCTACTTTTATTTAGAAAAAAGCAATTATTTTCATTTGCATGATCCTTTAAATGGGCTAATTATAAATATAAAAATTAAAATTCAATAGACAAAGTACAGATGGTCTATCTCAAGTTATAGAGACCTTAATTTCATTTTTTATAAAAAATATTGAAAATATTTCATAACACTGGGCATGCATTAGTTCATTTATTTAGATGAAATCAAAAAACTTGTTTTTAACTTGTTATAGTTACCATGTCTAAGTGTAATAAATTATCATAAAAGTCAAGTTATCAAAAGCATTTTTTTGTCTGCATTAGACAAATTTTTAAAAAACCCTTACTATTCCATAAGCCAAGCAAATCTGATCCTGCTGAGACCATGCACAAAGGTTAAAGTGACATTTTATAACATAAGTCTTTTATCCACATTTTGAGACAGCTTCCCATATGAGAAAATGAGAAAAGCCTGTTACATTCATTATATTATTATTATTACATTTGCTGTTCTACAGCAACGTGGAAAATAAAAAGATTTATTAATGAACATATTACTTCAATTTCATGTTTCAGCATTGGATAGAGAATTTGTAACTCATCTCAAAGATTTATTCTGAAACTACTGTCAAAAGTTAAGTCTAGACTCAATGTAACTTCTATTTCTTTTGACATTTGCTTGATACACAAAATTACATTTCAGGAACAGTCAATCCAAAGACCGTATTTCTGTCACTGAAATCATGTCTGTTGATGGAACTTCACTTTTTTTTTTTGCTGAGAAAGTATCCAAGAAAAAAATAATTTACTATGGCTCTGTGAATGTCATGCAAGTCTTCTGCTGAGTTCATCACAAAGTTTTTAATTTGGAAAGGGCTAAACTAAAAGTTCAGCACACCTGGGAATACATTGGTTATACAAAAGAATAAAAACAGCAAACAGAAACCTTAAGGGAGCATACTGCATTTCTTACATTTCAGTCTCTGGGAGAGTATCGGGATGCAAAACAAAAGATGAAACATTCCAATCACAGAAAGTTCTACAAAAACACTGCATAAATTTAAGAACTAAATACTTGCTCTGGAGATATGGAAAAATCCTTATGGTGTGTACATTATCTCCAGTATTAAAAATTTCCTGAGTTTATTTTCATTCACATTTGTCTAAGCTACAACATGTTATCCAGTACAAACCATTGTGATGTTGCTCAATTATCTAATTACACTAGAGAGAGAATACAATTAAAAGGTTTGGAGGCTTATTAATTTATAGGAGAATAAACTTGTACTTCTATATTTGGGCCTCCTACTGCATTGAGAGATGGAAAGTAAGGCTGCCTTTAGAGCAGCACAGGCAGGGACCTCCTCTGGCAGATACCTCTCCATCCCACCAAAGCACACAAAAAATAAACGCACAGATAAAGAAGCAACACTACTCTGGGTCATCCCATCAGACAAAAAAAAAAATGCAGCAAATGGAAATTTTCTGATAACACCGCCTTGAATTTCAGCAGTGTAAGCAACTTTTCCATGCTCTTTGCATTTAATTTTTTTCATATTTTTTTATTAAACACTGTAAAAGAATAGCTAGAGGAAACTATATAGCCCGGGATTTAAAGGAAAGCAATAAGGATCATTCTTATACAAATCACTATTTTCAGTTTTAGGATTTAAGAGTTTGTAATGGTTTCTCATTAGACTGCTGTTCTGCCTAGTGTTCATAACTATAATACTATCTACCACACAGACTCCCTCCTTTCCAGATCCTTCTCCAGTCACTGAATAACAAAAAAATATATTGTTGTTTTGGTTTTTTTAAATCCTCAATTAAGCCTTATAAGCAGCATGAGATAGGGGATTCTGCCCCTCTGCCCCGCTCTGCTGAGACCCCACCTGCAGGGCTGCATCCAGCTCTGGGCTCCCGGCACAGGAAGGACAGGGACCTGCCAGGCAAGGGGAGGCACCAAGGTGATCAGAGGGATGGAGCAGCTCTGCTGTGAGGAAAGGCTGAGAGAACTGGAATTATTCAGGCTGGAGAAGTCAAGCCTTTGGGGTGACCTAATTGTGACCTTCCAGTGCCCAAAGGGAGTTTACAGCAAAGCTGCAGAGACTCTTTACAAGGGTCCAGAGTGACAGGACAGGGGGGAATGGCTTCACACTGACAGAGAGTAGGTTTAGATTAGACAGTAGGAAAAAATTCTTTGCTGTGAGGGTGGTGAGGTGCTAGAACCGGCTGCCCAGAGAAGCTGTGCCTGCCCACTCCTGGAAGTGTTCAAGGCCAGGTTGGATGGGGCTCTTGAGCAATCTGGTCTAGTGACAGCCATCCTTGCCACAGCAGAGGGGTTGGAATGAGATGATCTGTAAGGGCCCTTCCAACCCAAACCATTCTGGTCTTCTGTGACCCACTTATTACAGACAGTTAAATCAAAGTGTTCCTAATCCATGCTACTGCTCAGCAGATAATTTTCAGTAAAATTATGGTCAATTAATATAATTTCCTAATAACACCTTCATTCAACAGCTCTCTTTTAAAACTAGAACTTTTAGATGTGTGTTGTCTTATGCCTCTATTACCTATTGGCATTTATTTGATGTCAAGTTCTTTACCAACCAGATGAAATTTTAGAATTCACAACTGGATTTTCTCCATTTGAAAGTCACATAGAACCAAATGTAATATTTGACAGTATCCCTGAGGTTGGGAGACGTTTCTCTCTTTTCCCTGAAATGATATCACTAACAAAATCACCAAATACAAGCTGCTGATTAATTTTGGCCAAATTAGGCAAGAAATGGCAGAAGAATAACATGTAGGGAAGCTGTTTTCCTACCACTGTAGATCTTAGATAAGAAAACAAAGGCCTTTCCAAGTTATCTGAATTATTGCGGGAAGTGGCTGATGTCTCACAGTTGTAATTAGAAGTTCAAACAACTAAGAGAAGCAATTTCCTGACCTATAGGAGGATGAGAAAGTAAAAATCTTATTCCCTTCCTTGAGAACATAAGCTCTCTCATCAAATGGGTTGGCTTAAAACATATATGGCTTGTCTGATTTACTGAATTCAGTCTGAGAAATTAGAAATTTGAACACTCAGAAATTGCTTTTATTTTGTAATTTACCATTACAGAATTCACATTACTAAATAAAATATTTAAGAATTATTTAAATCTCTGTATGTACAGACAACCATCCAAAACCTGCAAGAATGTTTAACAATGAAACAGGAACTGTATAAATGCAATACAGTGACAGATGTCTTTTTCTCAGTCTCTTTCCTGATTACTTCACTCAGACATACACATCTCCAATTTTATATCATTAAAAAAATATAAACAAAGAATCATCACTGCATAGTCCTAACAATTCTATAGATGCAACTAGAAGCATCCATATGTGAAATCTTGGAACTGAGCATTTTAAAAAAATTATTGTTACTACAGTTTATGATAAAAATCAGTGGTATTTTCTATGATAGTTAGGAAATATTTGTAATTAAAAAACAAAGAAACCAAAACAGAAAACAAAAACACCCAACCTGAAAGAATAAGTTAGTAAAGGTCACATGTTAAAAGAAAATGTATCTAACCCTGGGTATTTGAGTACAATATAGGTAGAGATTTAAATTTCTTCCCTTTCTAAACAGCTCAACCTCATATTTGTGACAAACTAAAGAAACTTATTTTCTGTGCTGAAAAGGCTTCTGTTAAGTCTAGAAATATATTTTATTTATATGCCCTATACTCTATCCAGAGATATGAAAAACTACCACACTTTGTACTCTCAGACCTTTCTCCATTATTTCCTCTTTGTCTATTTTTCCATTATTATTACTGATGGAAGAGTAAAACATTTTGAGTACATTAAAGAAAGACCTTATTCAAATATTGAACTGACTGCTGCTCATTTCCAAACTAGAAGTGGGTATATGGATATTTTTCAGCCTCAAACTGATCATGTGAACAGACTGCAAGTTTAATGACTTTCTGCCATTGGAAAAAATAAGAATTCTTCTTTCTCTGTATGCAGTTAAAATTTACAGAGAGCTGGAACTCAAAAATCTAGTTTTTTTGCTGAGTGAACAAGAGTATAACCACCTCAATTTGATCACAGATGTATAAAGTAGCATATGCTTTACTTATTGGATGTATGTATGATCACATGATGAAAGAAGTCCTTCTAAACATTGCAATATGTGCACACAATAATCTTCCCATGTGATCCCAGTATCACACTTCTAAATTACTCATGTTGGAATCAAAGAATCCGAAATTCAAATTATTTCATTTCTAAAACCTTCATATCACCGTAATGTAGAACTCTCTTGTATGTACCTTAAAAAGACCAAAAAAAAAAAAACCCAAACAAAACCCCCCAATTCGACAGCCCAGACCCCACAAGACTGCTTAGAATTTCAGTTAGTGATAAAATGGTGCACACTGAGCTGCAGCTTTAATTTTAAGCCATTCTTAGTTTTACTACATCACAAGTATGACTGTAATTGGCACACAGAAGCAAAACGGAAACAAAGTCAAGCAGGACCTTCACATATGTATAAGCAATACAGAGAGGATTTCAAAATGAATACTGAACACAAACATGAGTCTTAGGTATCGAGGGTAATCCCTAAAATATCCATTTAAATTGAGAAGCTGCACATCTCTGACTTTTGTTAAAAAGGTAACAGCTTCTAACTTTTTCAGAGGAGCATAGTGCGTAGGCAGTTGAAATTTCAGTCATATTAAGGGTACACACTTCTCTAAAATAAAGTAGCTAATAAATTTCAATACTGTATATATACTTAATGAATTCTGACCCAAAAGGAATTTATACACCTTTTCAAGCATTAGAAACAAAACCCCCACTGTTTCACATTAATAGTGGCGTTACTACAGGGAGTAAAGAAAACTTTGTTTCAACTCAAAGTGCCAGCACTATATAGAGACACACCAGGAAATACACTTGGATGAACTCCAAGACTGAGAGCCACCAGAAAAGCAATTGAGTGTTTAAGAGTTCATCTGTCTTTCTGACATCGTATGGATTCAGTCCCCCCAGATGAAATTGTCCTGGCAACCTCAGCAGTAAACCACCAGTCCTAGTTTTACTCTGTCAGTAAACAAATGGAAACATAAAATTTTACCTCATTGTCCTAAGAGGCCAGAGAAAGATAGGAAAAATGCAATATATATATTTTTAATTGGGGCTATATAACCATAATTCCCCTAAAAACATTACTTTTAACCATAAAGGTTTTGCTCGCTAAGAAATTATTAAATACTGGAATACATATAAGTACTGTCAGACAGGATATGTCATGGCAAAAAATAGAAAATAAAAAAAGAGGAGTTGGTTCCTACACTTCTATTTTGCATGTTTTCTTTGTTAGCACCATCCCATGAATCAGTCTTAATTACTGTAAGAACAGAATTAATTCCTTAAATATCAACAGGGATGTAGTGACACCTTACAACTCCTAAACCATATGACAGACCACCCTAACATATCTTGAACAAAATTTGATTATACAGCTCTTTTTGCAGGTAGCAGCAAGTGCATAGGTAAAGATATAACACTTTATAAACACTCAGCTGTTTGAATTCTTTGAATTTCTTCAATATTGAAATGAATGGCAATATGGACAAACAAAATTTCATGCCACATCACAGGAAATTTATTAAAGGTAAATACACCTATACAAAGAGTATCCATACATTCACAGCCTATTTAGAACATCTAAATAAATGTTTTTAGGGTTTAAAAACAGTTTATACAATAAGTTCCATTCCCAACTCAGTTGCACGCAAATTCCCTGTACAGGAGAAGCAGGAACATGACTGCAAGCAATATAGTTGTTTGATTATATTTTTTTTGTTCTTACCTAAAAAATTCCTTGCTTTCAGAGGCTTGCCCTTTTTTCACAGATTAGCTCAGATTAAAATAGTGGAAAGGGAAAATAAATAATGATTTAAAAATAAGGTAGCTCAAGAACAAATCAGTATAAAAAGACTTTGAAAAAGTCACTTTCACTCTAAGCAGTAACAAAATTCCAAAGAAGAGAGCACAGAATTCAGTGTAATTTACAGCAGCTATTAGAATCAAAAGAGAAAGTGGCCGTAAGTGTTAAAGTACTCAGCTGCTGAAGTATTACATCATGAGATTCCCAAGCCAGTTCCAGAAGGGTTATTTTTTTTTTTTCTTTTCATGTTTTATCAGTACTTCACAAGCTCTCAAATGCACACTATCTGAAGTATTTGCATCTATGGCAAAGAGAGGAAATTAAATACTCTTTATTCAACTATTTCAGATGTAACAACTGATAGAATACACTTCTCGTCAATTTTTAAGGAGTAAGTTATAAGTACTTGAACATATGTATGTATTTGCTATTTTTTTTTTTCAAATATTAACCTAATAATTGTTTGGCTTACACTACCAAAATTTTCAAATATCTCATTGAGTCTATTATTGAATCTACTTTGATGACTGCCCTTTCAAAATCTCCTTGGTTTTCTTTCCTCAACATAGCAAGCAGCAAAATTAAATCCAACGTGTTGGTGTCTCTCAGTACTGTGAATTCAGACACACACAAACAACCCTACAAACCGCTCCCCAAAACTCCAACCAAACAGTCTGCACACCAAACGATGCCACACAACACTGATTCTGCCAAAATAAACTCTACTGAGCCATGAATGTGGCTCAAGATATGGCGCTGTGCAGAAGAAACTAGGCAGTCTCAGGCTCCCTTTAAGAAATCACAGAATATGCTGTGTTGGAAGGGACCCCCAAGGATCACTGAGTCCAACTCCTGGCCCTGCCCAGGACAGTCCAAAAATCCCACCCTGTTCCTGAGAATGTTGACCAAGTGCTCCTTGAGCTCTGGCAGCCTTGGAGCTGTGACCACTCCCTGGGGAGCCTGCTCCAGTTCCTGACCACCCTCCAGAGGAAGAACACGTTCCTATTATCCAAGTCCTTGCAGCTGAGCATCCCCTGACAGCACAGCCCAAGGGCAGCTTCCACCATACACAGCCCATTGCCCATCAGGCCAAGCTGCAAAGCCTGGCAGGCACAAAAGCTCAGCCCTTCCATTCTGAAATGCATGTTCTGGTTATCACATTGTCCCATTCCTCTAAAATACCTCAGGGATGTAACCCTCTTCTCATTTTTCTGGGCCATTCTGATTGATTCTCCTCTCCCTGACATCTGGACATCACCTCTGTCTGTTCAAATACCTACCAAAACATTTGTGTTTGCTATACATGCTGAAGGCTTACAATGTCATCTAAACTGCACCATTTGTGTCTGGTTAAAGAAAAAGCAATGGGGATAAAATTTCCAAGAGCATCTAAACTGGCACAGCTCTTATCAGACAGGGGCTTGACTGTTTCCCCAACAGGAAACTCACACTTCCCTAGTCCTGGGTCCTTATTCCTGCTAATGCACAATGAGAGAGAAAGCAGCTTCATTGGGCTGTGTCCGTTCAGCCCAAGGTGAAGGACAAGAGCAAGGAGCAATGGGAGAAGCTGTCTTGGCTTTCCCAGAAGGACGACAAAACTCCTACAAATGGCATAATCTCCTGAGAGAAAATCAGCAATTTGTGGTATGAATCTCTGAAGCAGTGTGAAAACATCTTAGCACCTGGTCGAAATTTCCAGCTAGAATTCTGTAAGGCAAATTAGACCTTTCCCCAAACATCCAATGTTTCTCATTTTATCCATATTATAAGATTAAAAAAGCAAATAGTAGTGATATTTTTATAATAAAAAAAATTACAATCAGTAAAGCAGGAAATTCTTTACTGCTTAAATTTCACTTTCTTTAATGATAGATTTTTCATATCAGTTACCCTGCAGCTTATACTACCTGATCTCATCAGAACTGGTCAGCTCAACAGCTGCAGGGTGAAATACACTGAAAAATAAACCAAGAAAGAAGATTAAATCAGCATCTAATATCTTTTTTAGGTGAATTTCAGTTTTATAGGTAGAAATTTGTTACTAAATTCAGAAATATATTTTCAGCCTTGAAACTCTTTGATGGATCAAAGAAAAATGGAATCCTGTTTCCACACAAAAGCTCTATATATAAAGAAAAAACCCTAATAGAAACTTTGCCTGAGCCAATTTTATTAGATTAATACAGTATGACAAATCAATGTAATATTCCCATATTTATGGCTTATAAGAGAGATTGGTTACTCTGCTACGTAAATGTAATTTGCTTGGTTGGGATTCCTTCCCCTTCCCCCTCCTTCCTTGAATTCACATTTTCTGCATCTCACACAACAGAAAAACAAGGCAAGCACAGCCTTTTTAAGACTTTGAAGAATTTTAAGACTCAGTGAACAGAAGCGATGCATTAACTCCTTGTGTCCCTTGTTTATTCTATTTAATACTTATAGATAACAATTTCTGTGGCCCATTAAGCCTAAGAGGACTTTAGCAAAGGTAAATTCTCTAGTTCTTACCTGGAAGGATTATATAGCAGTATTTTAACTATAAAAAAGACCCCACATACAGACCATCACATATCAAGTAAAGACCTGAGAACAGAGCCCTGATTTTGGCACAGACACAAACTTCCTTTAATTTGGTGTCAGCTTATTCTCTGTTTTTTAATTTTCCTCTTAAAAAACGCAGCTAAAGAAAAAGAGCACCGAAAACCAAACCAGCTTTTAGCTTTTCCATGGGAGGTTCTCAAGCTTTAATTTTTTTATAGTTGCGTTTAAACCACTAAAGAACTCATAAGCCAGTATATGCCGTAAATAGTTATATCAAAATAAATACACTGTCCAACAAAGTAACAAATTTAAACTCATCAATAAAAAGGCTAACCTTTCCTTTTCAAAGAAACCCAGAGGTCTATTTTTAAAAACCCTTTAAATTAAAAAGTCGGGTATTTGATTCAAAGTATGTTAATATAACAGATGTCAAATGACACCACATATAAACAAATACATTTATAAGCTTTAAATCAAAACCACATGACTTATTACAAGTTTTCAGCTATTAATTGGCTCTTACTAAACTGTTTTAACATTATGACATATGTTTTAGTTAGGGGGAAAAAAAAATCAAAATAAATCTTTTATGATCATTGCAGTTTCATGCTCTAGTTACTAAAACTGTGTTTGCTATTTTTTATTTTTTACCCCAAATCTAATATTTTCCACAGAAAAAAGACATGATCACTGTCTCAAAAATCTCCCCTGATGTTAAAAGCATATTTCATACAAGATTTAAGCTGGTCAAATCACCTTACACAATCCAGGCATGCTGCATCTTCCTTAAGAGAATTTTTTTTTTAATAGACAAAAATCTCTAGTTTTCTTTCCAAGTGAACCCTCAGAAACACTCTGGGATACTCTTGAAATGTAAGAAGGAGCTGCAAATGTGTAACATTTAAGAGATGACCTTATTTGCGAAACACAAAAGACTACTCAGTTGCGGATAAACAAGTAATTATGTTTTTCTGTAAAAATCTTAATCATACATAGGGTTTTTTAAAAAGCATATGGAATTGCTTGCAGGGTACTTCATGTGTAAACCTTCCTTGGACAACTGTGACAATAAAAACTATTTTTGAGAACTTACCTCAAGTCTTTTCATAAGATACTGTTGACACTGCACTTATTGTTCTGAAAATGTTTCTTTTCTTCACTGAGGAAAACTGGCAATTCAGCACTTCAGCAAACAGCATTTCTTTGCAACAGACTACAAAAACATGCTCCAAGAAAACGCATTATGCAAATGCTGCACTGCCTAATCCATATTTTATAACTACAAGAATAAGCAGAATAGATATGCTAAACACTCTTGAATGTTGGCTTTCCCCATCAAAATACCTGCATTGTTCTTCCTAAGGGAAGCAGTGAAGACATTAATACAATTGTGCCAACAGAACTCATGGCAATCAACTTGCATTTTGAAGGCATGGGATACTTATCAGTTAGAAATCCAATTACACATCAGACACCACATCCAGCTATAAAATATTGTTTCATGCATATTTACGGGGTTTTTTAAGCAATAAATGACTCATCTGATTTAACTAGCTTTGATGTTATGTTTCTGTTAAATTAAAAAATGCTGTAGTTCTGCTTGTTACTCGTTTGCTAGCTATGACATGCTGCCACCAGGTGGAGATAATTTAATAAGAAACCTATTTATGTACAGAGACAGTGGGAGGAACTTCATAACATGAAATTGTTATTGTAAATTAACCAATCAAGGGGGAAAAAAAAAAAAAACCCTCCGAAATAACTGAAGAACTGGGACCTATACTTTGTATCTACCACTAACATCAACATATAGAGAGGCCAAAACTTGATTAAAAATATTCTGATAAATCCTCGGAGATTTGATCTTCAAAAATTCAGAAATTCATTAAAAACCTCAGCAGCAATCATCCAACCAGAGAACCAGTTCAAATACAATCCTGCAGCATTACACTCTTTCACCAGTGTGTGTATGTGAATAACTGCTTCACACAAACAAAAGACAAAGTAATTTGAGGCAACTGGGTCAGGAAATCAGTTACACAGAACTGCTGCTTCTTGAATGTATCCAACAGATACCAGATAAATGTATGTTTAAGTGACAGCAGTAAAAAAATCTGACTGTTAAAGACTGTACATGGCTGCTCTCTTCACAGATTATGGGAACAGCATACTATTTCTTTTAGGGACTGTCATGCCACTTGCACTGTGTTTCTTCACAATGCAACATGCATTTAAAGGGAAATACAAACAGTTTTACAAAACATATATAAGCAAAATACAATACTTGGATGATGTAGTAGAGTCACCCCTCCCTGTTCATGTTCTACACTAGCAGTGCAATCCACTCACAAGCACCACCCCACTTTAGATAACAAGAAGAACAAGCATGCTTTCACTCTGAAGTCCTTGCTGGGTGAAGATAATGGAGAAATGAAGGCTGAGAACAAGGAAGTCAGTGTATCATCCATGACTTGACCCTCGGGCTGTCTCCAGCCAAAGACTGCAGTGCTCAAACCACGCCTCGCATGTAAACTTCACCCTCTCCCAAGGGCAGACACCGGGAGACTTGCAATCAGCAAGATTATACGGACCTGGGTTGGTGGAGAAGTTCATAATTGGCTGTATGTCAAAACAAAATTGCAAGAACCAAACCTCCAATTTAGCTTTACTACTAATTATACTGCAAAGCAGAGATGGAGTTGTCTTCCCCTGGGAAAAGGCCTGTTAATTTTATGTGTCTGTCTGTGGACCTACATTATTTTTCACATATTTAGTATTACACAAAACCTAAAAGTAGGGATTCTTTTCTTCAGATCTAGAATGCCCTTCCCTATTCTTCACGAAACTTTTGGTTTAGTTCTTCAGTACTTTAAAAAAGTAATAATGTTATCTTCATATGTAATTGCCTTAGAAACCCCTGCCTTAAGTTATTTTTTCATAGTATGTATTTGAGAGTATTCTGTTTGTTTTAATTTCTGACATGGAATTGTCTCTCTAGTTAGAGAGCAAAGTATAAAATATATTGATACCATGAGAGATATGAAGTCTTTTTAATAATACTTCGTTACATAGAATTAAGACATTGCAAGCAAAGAAAAAAACACAGCACAAATACTGTAAGTTGATTCATTTTTATTCCTCTGACATAAGATAATATGTCGTAAAATGAAGAATAAAGTAGTAAAGTGAAGATTGTTTCAGAGGTGTTTTTAACAGAAATGCTTTATTTCTAAATTACAAGCCTCTCACTGAAATGGATTTAGTCAAACCTATTTAGGGAATACAGGTGGAAATCCTGTGGTTGATGTTTTGCAAAAAGCTAAAGATTGTATTCTAATATGGAATCATTGATGAGATGCATCAACTATGGACATATTAAATTGTAGTTATGACGCCATTTAATGATTTGAGACTGGAAGAGCATTTCAACATGGACCACGAATAGAAACTAGGTGTTTCCAAAAACTATAGAACAATCAGGCTGTGTTAAATACCAGAATAATATGCATAGAAAATTGCAAGAGTAGCTACATGGAAGCAGGAAGAAGTTAGTACCTTCTAAACCCATTTGACCTTGTGTACCTCATGAAGTGTCACCCATATTTTCTGATGGAATACAAGATGACCAAAGAAAACACATTCAAGCAATTATTAGGTGGTAAACAGGATTTAACAGAATTGGGAATAAATGACTGGAAAACATTGTCTTCTACAAACTATAACTACAAATAAAATATGTACTTTAATATATACATGGCTAGTTTGATATACTTCCAAATAATATGAACTGATCATTAGTAGTGGCATAAATTTCTTTCCTGCATTGATTAGACTGACACACATTAGATGTATCAGATTCAAAAAATGTGAACAATATTGTATGATTTTTTTTGTTGTTGTAAACCTTAAAACCTAAATGACAGAGTGATATCATTTTAAACTAAGGCCTAAGCAACTTAGATTTACATGGCAGAGTATCTAAAATAAAATAAACTGTTTTGTTACAAAATTTGGAAGTCTATCCTGCCAAAGATAGTGCTGTTTCATAAGAGAGGATATGAAACATTATAGACTGTTTCCATTTGTCCTTTCTTTTCAAGGAATGAGTGGAACTAGACTTTGACATGTTGAATGTAAGCTATTTGCTGGCACTATGGTTCTCTTTTTTCTTAGGCAAAGTTGCTTCTACAGCATTGACTGAAACCATCAACAGAGAACATTTAGGAGAATATTCGCCTCTCTTGTGGATATCCAGCCTTCTTTGCTGTCTGGAAAGGCCGGGAAAAACAGCTACACTGAAGAAATGAATGACATAACCATGGGAAAAAAGCAGAAATTTGTCGTATCATTAATTATTTAAAAACATACAAAAGTCACAATTAAAATTCTCTTCAAGTGACTCTTCAAGATGAGTCACTTTTTAAGATCCCCTCTCCAGAGAGCACAAATACTCATTAAATGATCATTTAATGTTTTCAGTAACAGATTGGCAAAACTCACTTGGCTATGATTTCTCTAAATACCAGATCCTTCTTTAAACATATCCAGAATAGTTTGTGTCAGTTCCACAAAAATGTTAATGCTTCTGTTTTTCTAATGGCCATAACTTCTATTTTCTTCCACTGTTTGAGAATTCCTACTTATTTTGTGAAGTCAAAGCACTTAGAAACCATTTATTTTGGTGAACAGAAGTGGACTCTACAGTCACATTTCATAGCACTTGTGAAATGCTACATACTTTTCATCTCAAATTTTGGATTCCATTATCACTAATCCATAATGAGAACATGAAATAAGTGAAAACTGAGATGATTCTCATTGCATGATTAATCCTTGCACAGATTTTACAAACCTGAAATTCTAGAAAATTTCCTGAACAGATGTTAATATTTAGAATGGATTAAGTGTTAAATAATTAATTTCAATGTACTTTTTAATTTGCCAAATACAGACTTACAGAAGAAAATTCAAGGTTTAATTCCTAAAATTATCCTGAAAGTGCTGTTTGCCTGGGATTTTTTATTCAGTTAATGATGCTGGTGTCCTTCTGTGGGCACAGTATTACCACATCACCCTCAAATCCATTTATGCCCACTTTAAAATCACTTAATTTTATACAAATATTTTTGAAGTATTTTTTGAATATTTTCTGTTCCAATTTTCTTCACTCTTATGGACAAAAGTATTATATTTTCAGACTAAAGATGCTTAGTCAGCTCAAACTTATTTTTTTCCTTCACCAAGCATACACTTGAATGAAAGAATAATTCTCTTTCTTCTTGCAACTCTTGAATTGTTAAAGATGCCGAATTTATCCTCCCCACTCTTGAGTAAAGAAGCCCATTTGCTCACATCTCCTGATACCCTTTCTTATCTTGAACACTTATTCCTAAAAATAAAAACAATATTAAAAGAACAGACTTCATTGAAATATGGCAAAATGCTGCAACTAAATAAAATTAATTCTGTTTTTCAGATATATGAAACTATAGGCTATATTTACACATACAGCCTCACACACTACTTGTGCAAGAGCATCAAACCTGTACTGGCCAAACATCCTTTAAACAGAAATACAGAATTTGCTGGTGAATCCTGTTTTATTTAAGCTTATGGGATGGAAATTACTTGCTCATTCATTTTGTCTTCAACTTGCAATTCAAAATTCTTCCTATCATTACCCTTACCATCAGTCTTGGTTTTTTTTCTTTGCCTTTTTTAATACCTCCTTCCCCTCCTTACACAATCTTGGCATTATGATACTGAATTTAAAAGATCTTGGATTACAGAATGCATAGGATAAACTCAGAGTGTGTTTTATCATCACCAGCAAGCTCAAGAAGTGTTACTAAAAGTAAGAGCAGGAAATTATGGTGGGAGTGGTTGAGATTTCAAAAAGATCTGAGCTATAAGTGTGTAACTTGAGTTAAAGATGGTTTGCATATCAGATGGGAATTACTAGGTTTTTTTTTTTATTTAGGTATCTGAAATTGGCTTTTTATCCTAAGGCCTACAGGTCTCCCAGCAGAAGGAGAAGAGAAAGGAGGGGGTGGAGGGAGAGAGACAGCACCACTCCTGTTTTCTACCATGCACACTAAGTTAAGGACAGACAAACAAATCCTGCTAGTGAGTCACAACCGCTGTTCTACAGATACAGACAATTATGCGTTACAAAGATCAAACATTCTGACTCGTGCATAGGGGGAAGCACTGCCTGAAGTCCTTTGAAATGAAACAGCACTCCTGTGCAAGAAGGAAACTATGGGAATGGGTGTGGGGGTGGCAGAGAGCAGGAGGAACAAGTGCTGAGGGTCTGGGATTCACAATCTGCACAATTTGTTCTCTCTGCATAGGCTGCATCACTCGAAATGTGTTGGGAGGTAACATTTCATTACACAAATATATATGGAAAGACTAGAATTCCTAGCTATGCAAAGACTATTTCCCTCCCTACTTCACTCTCTTACCATACATAACTTATTTTACAGGACTTAAGAAATAAACTCTTCCACAACTTTCCTTGCATTTAAAAATTCACCTAGCAGTCTAGCTTGCTGCCAACAAATTACTCAAACCACCTGTTCAGTGTGAACACAATTTGTGTTTTCCAGAGGGTGTTTTTGTTTGGCTGGGTTTTTATAGATGTATAACAGTATAGATTTCCTCCTGTTGATAAATTACTGACATGTAGTTGCACGGCTTCCTCTTCTCTGCTCTGCCTCATAGGACATCCAAACCTTTCACTTGCTGCAATCTAAAAATAACAGTGCTCAAATGAACTAGTAAAATGAAATAATTCTGCATCTCAGCAAAGCTTTATCACCTGCCACCACTGTAAGAAAAAAACTGAATCTGCCCTCTTATGACGGAAATTGACCATGACACGTGCTACAACCGCCCCTTTTGTCTTCATTTACTAACAGTATCTTCACGAGGAGTTCAACAAGACAGAATATATAAAAATACACCTTTAAGAGAAAATGAAAGCAAAAAGTGTCATATGTATATTAAAATTGCAATTTAAATAGCAAAATACTTCTGCTGGGATATCTGGTTTAAAATTTGGAAAAGAAGAGGTCTACATGAAGCTTAAAGAACTAATTAAAGATACAGTGGCTTTTAAATGTTCACAGCAAACCATTCACATTTCACTTGCAAAGGAAAATTTACCAAAAATAATATAGGCTAAACATGAATATTACATTATTTTGACTTTGTGGAAACAGCCTGTGAACTTAAGAAATCCCAAACATTAATAATAAGAACATGCATATCTGTGAGGATGAAGAGTATTATTATTGCACTCCTCTAAACTGATTTTGAACTTCATTTTAGATAATCCCCATAGTGTCAGGTTCTCTGAATAAGTTTTTTAATTTTTTTTAAATTTATTTCTTGTAATATCTTTTTTTTCTTTCTGTATTTCTTGGATGATTTTTTTTGGGGGAGGGTGGGGGAAATGGATGTTGGTGTTTTGATTTACACACAAGAGAAACAGAAGCTCAGATATTGAATGATATAGCTCTTTATTGAAAATTACCTGTAACTGACCACAATTTTGTCAGATAACTTCATTATCCAGTTATCTGGCACACTTTGACTTGAAGAATCAAATAAATACTTTTAAATTTCTAAAAATGCCTCCTAGAAATAGTTTTTTTCTTTTTTTTTTAAGTGGTTTTAAGAGCTTGAGGATTCTGGATACAAAATGCACAGTACTTCCCTTTCATTTGAGGCTGTTTCTGCCTTTTAAACTAGCTGTTAACTAGTCAAGAAACAATGAACTGTATTTGTTACAGCTGACACATTCAGAAGTTAATTGCTGACATAGATTTGGCAGCTATCCCAGTACAGGAAAAAAAGAATGTATGGATTCAAGCTACTTTGCATTCTGGTCAGAAACACGCACCAGCAACATGACAACGAACTTTGCACTCAGAAAGGTCCGTCTTTCAGTAGGCTGCATTAAAGGCTGGAGATTAAATAAAACATCTTGTTAACCAAAGTGACAGATTTGGTCTGTAAAAATTAAGATTAAAAAATCAAGGAACATATTACATGCAACAAACTAACCTCTAATAAAATTATAACTGTTCTTCTCAAGGAGCTTATTTAAACTTAAGAAAACCACCCACATTTTCCTTAAATTAAAAAAAGGGATACGTGCTTCTAAGATAACCACATCATTTTCAAGAAACATTTAAATGCTAATTAAAGATAAGAGACATTAAAAATATTTATTAAAGATCCAGCTGAATAGAGAAATTAAAACTATTCTGTACACACACACGAAAGTCCTTGTATTTCTGAGCAAGTTGCACTGACTTTCTGTTGAGTTCCTCTAGTGATACATGCTATCAATTTTAACCATAATTTATCTTTTTTGTGTTAGTGTGTGTTATACTTTTGTTCATCTGAGTAATCCCTACAGAAAGACGGAAACATGGTCTTATTTTAACCCTGCAGAAGCCAGAAGGGGGGCAATGCATCCCAGACCTCTGCAGAAGCAGGGCAGGGGCACGTGTGTGTGCCTCTCATGCCATTACCACGGCTGCAAGCAGGGCAGCTGCCCAAAACATTCCTTTCAGCAACCGAGTGTACACTGAACAGCATCCAAAAGAGTTATATAGAAGTTATATTATTGACTTTGAAGAAAAAACTATATATATCCATTTCAAAGGCACATCGTCATTTTTCCAAGTCATCTGGGGAAGTGAAAGGATGAATATTCATAGATCAGCAGAAGGAGGTGGTGACTGATTTTATAAATTTATGAAATATGATTGGTTTAAGATATAAATACGCATTTTCATACAGGATTAGAACTTTTACTGAAATGTTGGTCCCCTGCTCTCTTCATTGCCAATGGTTAAAGCAAAAAGAAATTCTACTGTAATTAAATATGTCAATATATATGAGTTACATCAGTTACTTGTACAAAAGTACAGCTGCATTCTCTGTACCTCTCTTCTCTTTACAATCCCCTTCTTGTTCTTCCACTGGTCTTTTCCAAGTCTTTTAGACCTAACTCTAAATAAATTATGCTACTGTTTATGCAGCCAATTCAATTTACAGCAATAGATAACCTCTTGTGTGTACGAACAGTGAAAGGGACACATAAATTTTGCCCCTCTAATTACACTGTTCTCTCAGTTGTTTTAAGGGATCAGGGAATGAGCATTCCAATCTACATTCCAGAGCCCTCCCCATTTCTACTGTGGGATTAAAGAAGCTACAAAGGGTTGCACCAGCATTTGGTACCCTATAAACTGCTCGCTTAAAACACCTGCCTAAGTAACAATATTGCCTCTTTAGAACATTGTCACATGATTAAATACATAGACTTATTTAGCTATTTCTATATTTGAAACTAGTATTACCAGTAACTAATTTTGCATTTGTATTTCAATGTGTTTGTGGATCATAGAAAGGCATCTGTGTAACACCAAGGCATCTGTGTTCAAATGGAAAGAAAACCCAGGAAGACAAAAGCAGGTCCACCTTCACTCCCAAAAGACACAAAGCCACAACTACAGATATCCAGTCTGGCAATTTTAATAAATGCAGTTTGCAGGAAAAAAAAGCTTGGTCAGGCTCTGAATATATCAATACTGGAAGCATCTTTCTCACCAATTTCATGCACCTGAAGCATTATCAGTCCAGCATTCACAACCAGCTTAAAACACCAAAATAGCCTAGCTGGCCATGGC
Organism: Pyrgilauda ruficollis; assembly: GCF_017590135.1. NCBI lineage: Eukaryota > Metazoa > Chordata > Aves > Passeriformes > Passeridae > Pyrgilauda > Pyrgilauda ruficollis. Next base: position 1,258,308 of record NW_024508324.1, on the reverse strand, counting down.
AGTAAAACAGTTTGGTTATTCTACTTAGTTCTTCAAAGATGTACAGGCTCTCAGTTCTTATTTCAAAACCACAAAAAAATAATTTCTGATGGCAGTGTCAGAATACTGAGAGGGGAACATAAACCTTTAAATACATGTCTTACAGGTTGCTTTCACCCACATTAGTGTGTTTTTTGGCTTTGTGCTGGGTTTTTTTGTTTATTATTTTGTTTTTGTTTATTCCTCTACTTCCCCCCTCCCCCCAGCAATGTATTTTCCCACCAAAAAGAACATTTCTATTTTGAATCCCTGATTTCTTAAAAAGAACCACTAAGCACTCCCCTCACTAATCTGGAGATTTAAATAAAGATTTCTGAGAGGTACTCCTTAGGATTCTAAAAAAATGCTAAATCAAGCCCACCAAACATTTCAGCCTCAGCTTAGGCCCATTTGAGACTGAGCTCCTGGAATCTATATGCATAGCACCAAAGAACAACAGTGAAACAAGTTCACAATTAACACATCTTTTCATGTCAGTTTGGACCCTGTATCACATAATAAAATAAAAGCAGGATGACTGTTACAGCATTGAAATGAAATCAAAATACCTGGTTCAGTTCCGGAATCATGATGGCCTCTGACTTTTCTCAAAGTTTCTTCATGCTTAATTTCACATCAGTTAAGGAAGAAAATATCTATAGGGGCATGACTTCACTCATATTTTAATTCGTGTAAGACAGTATGAAAAGTATTTTAATACTGTAAAGGCAGAAGAAAAAGGAAAACCGCACAAAAATACCCCAAAACCCCCATTCCAACAAAAAAAAACCAAACCACAAAACCCAGACAAAACAAGCAAATATTTATTTAGGTAGGAATTAAACCTTACACAAAGGTATTTCATGAACAATTGAACTCAGACTGGCAATAATTTTTTTTTTTTTTTTTTTTTTTTTTTTTTTTTTATAGAAGTGTTTACTGTGAAAAGTAGCTTTTGCTTCATCATGCAGTTTTTTCCCTAACAGCTGCTTAGAAAAGCTTATATTCTTATTTCTGCCGTTTTAGTAATTCTTTGTCATAGATACGTGCAGCTATTTTTAGAATGAATTTCAGAAAAACATCAGGTAATAGAATTTTAAGAGGAGGCCTTGTCTTCCAGTCTTATGAGTGCTATGTGGGACTTTATGCGATGCTTTCATTAGGAAAAAAAAAAATAATGGAAAGGGTTGTAAAGCACTGAAACAGACTTCTCAGGAAACTGGTGGAGTCACCATCTCTGGAAACATTCAAAAAATATGTGAATATGACAGAGGATGTAGTTTAGTGGTGAATGTGGTGGTGATTCTGGGTTGATGGTTGATAAACTTAAAGGTCTTTAACAACCTTAACAATCCTATGATTCTATAAAAGCACCTCTGAACTACGAAAACCAAATGCTTTGTTTTAGCACAAAGCTTAAAAGCTTACCCCTTAAAAAAACCTCAAAAACAAAACAGTAAAAGACTACATCAAAAAATCCCCAAACATGCAAACAAACAAACAAACAAAAAAACCAGAAAACCTCCACCACTGGCCAAGAAACATCTTTTGTTGGAGGAGAACAAGCACTCAGGATTCCTCTTTCCGTACTACTTAAGTTTCCCATCTCCCCCCGTTACAACACTGTTTTCTTTGATCAAACACTCATAAAAATCATTAGATAATTAAATCATTTTCATAGGTAAAAACAGACCATCACTGCAGAAACAGGATTTTCTACAGGAAGACAAATAGGGATGTTACTTATTTAATAACTGCAGGTCACTGAAAATAGAGTTGGTATAGTTATGAAGATAAATGTTTTTTCTGCAGTGCTACCTTGCATTGACTTACATGTCTAAAGACTAAGAGTATCTAAAAACCTTTGAGAACATTCCTCAGTGAGCTTCACAGTCTGGAAAGTAGTCACAAACATATTTAAGGTGCAACAAAGCAATAGCAACAGTCACTAATCACACTAACAAAATAGTAAGACTTCCTTAGAATAGCTTTCATAATATTTACATGATGATAAAGTCTTTTAATTTTCTGGTACGCTCACTGGCTACAGTTAGCTGTCCTGTTTTAAAATGAGCACAGAGGAACAGAAATCAGAACACCATCTGACAGCAGAAGGGCTTTTCCCTGGAGAAGGATGCTTTTTGGGATTGCTAAATTGTGCTTGGTTGGTTTTTTCCTAAATCAGATCATATGTAACTAAAAATGCAAAATACATGATTCACAGAGAGGTCTACTTCTTTTCATCACCATTTTTACTCTTTATTTAATAGTTTCCCCAGCCATATCTGCTCTTTTATGCAGCAGATAAAGTGTTCATTCATACCTAGGACCACAAAAAAAATAAAAGGCTGTCAGACTGTGGCACAGAGGGCTACACAGAGTGAAAGAGGTGATTCCTGGGATTTCAGAAGACACATAAGAATTTTTTGATTTAAACTACTGTTTGCAAATGATATAGGAATTTGAATGTAAGATCAAAATTATTTTTAAAACTAGCAGCACATACAAAGGCCATGTACTCACAGAATTGAAAATCACTATTATGACAGTAAACAGAATTCTATAAATTTTCTTCCAAGAATGGTAAAATCAGAATAAGTATACCATAAATTTAGAGAACTGTATAGAAAACACCACCTCTGAGAGAGTTCTCAAAGCCAGCAACGTAAATTTTTTGCATGCACAGGCTGTGTAATCCAAAGACAGAACTCTAATTCACAGAAAAGCAACACACAGGTGCTGGAAAGGATTATTTTGACTAAATGCTAAAAGCTGTTGAACCCAATGTGTGGAATTGCCATAAACTGGCACAAGTCCCTAGAACATCTGATTGCTCAGGCAGTGGCACTTACAGACCTGCAGGCATGACCTGAATACTGAATGCCTAAAGAACAATTTTGACCAGTGTCACAAAGCCACAGACCAAAACAAGCAAGTAAATCAAAAGCCTCAAAAACTCAAGCAAACCCGAGTGATGAATTTAGTGATGAATTTTCACACTGAATGCTAAACTTCCCAAGACAGTTATAGCCCGGGCTACAGCTAAATGACCATGATGATTAATTACAATTTTTGCATATGTTCCTAGAGGGAGACAATGAAACCAGGAGCTTACAATATTTACAATGTATCTTTGGATTTATTATTAAAAAGCACAGAGAAAAATATCCTTTTTGTGTCTTGCACTTTATCTCTTGAATAGAATCTGGCACACCAGAACACCCTTTTAGTTTCCAGTTCTTCTTGGATTAGCCCCACACTTTTTCAGCTCTACTTATAAACATGCTCACTACTTAAATATACGAAGTTAGAGCTTGATTTTTCTAATCTTCACTGCATCAAAATTCCCACATACTCATACGGAATTTATACAACTCCTGAAAGCTTCAATCAGACCCTGAAAAGTGCAATCAGTACAACCCCTGAAACACTTGACTTCAGTGGGAGTTCTGTGGCTGCAGGGTGCACAGAGTTCTCTTAGCAGAACTCATCTCACATTACACAGTTTTCTTAAAATAAAAGAAAATAAAAGTCTGGAGATGCACCATTCATATTATACTCCAGACAGTCTCCACTGGGAAAAGTCAGCATTAGCTTTTGCTTAACTCTAAATTTGGATATTGCAACAGATAAAGCACAGGAGCACATGAATTGCTGCATTATTTATTACAGATAGCAATTTATTACAGACAGCAACTGGATATAATTCATCTTAAATTCCAAGATGAACAAGACAAGATTTACAAAATTAGAATTCAAGAATGAAACACCAAACAGAAAGCAGCAAACCCAAAGATTCTGTTGCAAGGTAGAGATTCCTCATACCAGATCATTCAGGTGATTAGGAAAAACCAGGTTTAAATGTTGTGCAATGTTGTCATTGCAATTCTCTGTTATTGCTAAAATAAAACTTAAAAAATAAAATAAATGCAAAGAATTTAAGGCTGCACATTGTAATGACTGGTACAGCCTCACTTTAAGTGCTGTATGCAGTTTTGGCTACCTCAATATAGGAATTATATTAGAGAACATCCAATAGAGGGCAATGAGGATAGTGAAGGGTCTGGAGGGGAAGACATATGAGGAGCATCCGAGGGTACTTGGTCTGCTCAGCCTGGAGCAGAGCAGACTGAGGGGAGACCTCACTGCTGTGTCAGGGGAGGTTTAGCCTGGGTATCAGGAAAAGGTTCTTCACACAGATGCTGACTGGGCACTGGAACAGGCTCCCCAGGGAAGTGACCACAGCACCAAACCTGACAGAGCTCAAGGAGCATTTGGACAATGTCTGTAGCACATAGTGCAATTGTTGGGGTCTCCTGCACAGGGCCGGGAGTCGGATACTGTGATTGTAGTGGGTTCCTTCTAACTCAGGACATTCTGTGATTCTACGATTCTGACAGTCTATGATCTTAAGAGTAAAAATACTTCTTCCTTCCTGTTCATATGCTTTTCTGGTCAGAAATTAATTTTCATCCTGAAGGGTTGGTTTTGGGGTTTTTTTTTTGTTTATTTTTAAATCATTCTATAGCCATTTACTCATATATCAAGATTTGTTTTAAAGTACCTCTGCTCTTTCCATATGTTGATGCCTGGGAATCACCTTTCTAGCAATCAAATCTCTCTCAGCATTTATTTCGCCAGGATTACTGCTAGACTAGTTTTAGCCCTCACCTCCTTGTAAGGCACAACTCGCAACACTGACTATAGTGCAAAAGAGATACTTACAAACAAGGAAGCTTTTTTAAAATTGGCTTGATGCAGATCAGTTAAAAATTCAAATACTTCACATTACTATTTGTTAAATTAAAATAATTATTACCAAAAGAGTAGGAAAATAAAATGCTTAAAAAAATTAGTGAACTGACTACTAAGCAAAAAAAAAAAATATTAATTCACTGTAAAGCCCATGGATATAACACATAGTTCTGAGTCCATCACAAGAGATTGGCAGCTTCTCTGTTATGTGCAATTTTGAATGCCACAGAAGAGTCAAGTAAGGAACTGGTATGACTCCACTACTTACAGCACCACCATTAAAGTACTGAACATTATTTTTTCAGACTTCTTTTTCTCTTGTGTAAGTTGTTGACACTGTACCAAGCAGATCAAAGTACCTGCAGATTTAGGAACAAATTCACGCAACAAAGATCTGCCAAGATCGTTAAGGAAGATCACACAGACATAACCTGACATATCCCTGAACACTGTAGGTGCACTGACAGAAGTATCACACTCTTTTCTGTTCTGTACTTACTTGTTCCTTTATGACTCCTGCTTTGAGTCTCTGTTGAGGTCACTGGAGTACATAAATCTTTTTCTGATCCAGTAAGCACATTAGTTTATGGGTATGGTATGTTCAAGAACTTCTTAAAAAATGCTGTATTATGATACTCCAGATAACTGGTCTCCAGTACATTTATTATATCCTCATTTGCTAGCCTCTGCCCCATAAATCAACTACACTGGATCTCTAGTTTACTTTGCTTTGACTAATTAAAATAATGTCATAATATTAACACGGTACAATTGCACCTTGATTACATGTATCCTGTTAAAAAAAAAAAAAGTGTCATCAGTTAAAGGAACTGTTCATAATAAGAGGCAAGATTACCTCTTCCCTCCTATTTATATCTATCTGTATCACATCTTTGTGTTTCTGTTTTTAAATACTTTATTATTTTAACCATGGACCTGAGTTCATGCAAGCCAAATTCAGCTGAGTACAAGGGTCTACAAAGTTAATGGGTTTGAAATTACTTGCAGCTTGACTGAATGTGGTGCAACATCTTTTAGTAGCAAGAAAATTGCTGGCAATGAGTGTTTTTAATCTGAATTCATACTATGCTCTAAATGGCACCTCTTGGGCAAAGGGGTCAGAACAATGACTTTTTGTGTGATTTCCAAGTATGAATTTTGAATCATAGCTGATATTGTTCCTTAGACTACAACTGCAATGCAAACCATCAGTTTAGTATTAGCTAATGGGAAACATCATCTTGAAAAGAAAAGTTTCATTTGTATCCTTATAAGTTATTAATAAGCTACAGCTCTGACTGTTGGTGAATTATGAGGTTATTCATCAACCTCTGTCCACTGTTTAGCAATACTACTCAGGTAATTAGAACACCAAAGGAAAACCAGTGCAACCTTCTAAAGTCACAATATAAATTTTGTTAGGAGGAAAAATTTAACTCAGTAAAATGAAAATGAGCCACCTGTATTTCCCTTTTTTTTTTTTTTTTTTTTTTTACCAAGAGCCACTACATCTTAAATGAACATAAATTAACATATCAAAGATCTATGCTTTTTATGGAAAGCTAGTTCTTGAAGGAACTTGTTTAGTTAAGAGGAAATTTATTTCAGTAATGATAGGCAGGACTACTAAAGAGGCTGACAAAACCTTCATAGTACTACATGCTGCTTCCCAATTTTATCTGGACGTTATCCATCCAGAAACAGGGTATTTCAGACATGATTATGCTTGGACCATGGAAACTGGTAACAAATTACACCCTTGGTTAGTAGATCTCCAGGCTTGTCAAACAGGTTTCTGAAAGACTTGTTCTCTTCATCCTCTTTGCAATGATCTTTATTCATCACGTTTAAGAGCAGATGAAACCAAAGGACTGTATTTTTTCTTTTCCAGAAGAGGCAGGAAGCAGGTAAAACATTTCAGCAGGTGTTTGGCTGCAAGTTTTTAGCACTGTTCTTAAATAAGCAGAAACTGTGTAATGAATCTTTAGTTGATACATTTTACTGTCACTTTTCCCAGATTAATCTATTTGAGACAGTAAAATAAATGCTTTTAAAGAACTGGTCCTTCTTGTATCTCATGCAAACACAAACTTAAGTCAATTGATGGTCTCCTATGACCAGAATCAACAGAGTTTGGCTACAGTCATAAAATGGTTTGGATTGGAAGGGAATATAAAGATCATCTCATTCCAACCCCACTGTCATGGGCAGGGACGCTTCCCACCAGACCAACCTGCTCAGAGCTCCACTCAACCTGGACTTGAACAATCCCAGGGACAGGATCCACAGCTTCTGTGTGAATCCCGTTCTAGTGCCTCCCAAATGACAATATTCACAGATATCTTAATATCTAAGTACTGTGTTATAAATATCTCATTCTGCAGTAGATCATTAGATTTGTAGTTCAGGCGATTACTCCCATGCATTCATTAATGATCCAGCTGCTAATGCACAAATGCAAAGAGAAAAATTTTCTGTTAATCATAATTTCCTAAATCATAACAGCAGCATAAATGGACAGTGTTGCCTATCTCACGCTATTTCAAAAATAAATGCTGGTGACCTCCTGCCATTTCAAGAGATGCTTTCACATACTCCAGTGAAGCCTGTGGAATCGATAGATTCCTGCTAAGAATGAGCCTCTGGTTTGGCGCTTCCATGGAGCCACTCATATGCAGGACACTCAAAGACTTGGCAGCCTTGTGAACACAAGGATTCCTAACATTGTTGATACCTGTATTCTTTGTGTCCTTTCCACATAACTTTTATTTACATGTATTTCTTTTCCAGTACACAAGGATTTTAATATTGTAAGATGTCACCACAAATAGCTGTAAGCAGATAAATCACTCTCCCTGTTTTTCTTCTTTCTTTCTTTCTTTCTATTCAATAAATTAAAAGGTAGGTTCTCTGCTCATCTACAGCAAAACAAATCAGAAAATGTCTTCTCCAATTAATGATATCATCAATCCGTAGATAACAAATAATGCAAAAATTCAGACATGTTATAAAACTAAAAACCTTGGTACCTTTATTTTTGAAGACACCCCATTAAAGATGCTATGGCATAACAAAAGGCATCTGAAGAGAATCTTGCTTTCTTAAGTTAACTCTTTTGTTTCCTGGTATCTTTTAAAAAATATACAAACACATTCAAACAGTTTTAAGAGGAACTGAGCTACAAAAGCAACAAAAATATTTTGTTAAAGAATGCAGAATTACATCACTGAAGCTGGACATCCTTAAATTCTTGAAGTAACAGCAAGTAGTGCTCTGAATGCCCTATTTAATACTAAAAATTATTCTGAGTTTTAAACTAGTTACCAAAAATTGAATATTCTAGTCAAATACCTAAACTAAGAAGCAGTTAAATACACAGAGGGGGAAGCCATGACACTACGTCAGAATTAGGCCATGATTAATTGCTTAGGTCAAAATAAAAACTGGTGTTAAGACATAAGTTACCAATATGCCTTGATCTAGTCTAGGACACTCCAACAAACCTCCAGATTTGAATACTCAGGTTATCAGTAAGTTTTTCTCCAGTGTCTCCTATTTCTCTGTTTCAAGAGACATTGAAAATGAGATTCAAACAACCTGCAGAGCTTCAGAATACACATCATCAATTATACTGCCCTTATTTCTTAAGGCAAATGTGTATGCTAAAAAAAATAATTAAAACAAGCAAACAAGAACCAAAACACCCTACAAAAAAAAAAAAAAAAAAAAAAAAAAAAAAAAAAAAAACCACCAAAAAAAACACCCCAAACAAACAAAAAAACCCATGAAAACCAAGCAAACAAATAAAACATCTGGCATGAATTAGTTTAAATAAATGGTTTAAAATCTGAATACTAGCCATTATTCAGATTCTTTACATGGAGAAGTTCATATCCTACTCTTTCAATAATACATTTTCAACTCACAGACACAAATTACAGTGAAGTTAAAACATGTGTTTCCCAAAATGTCATATTAACTTGACTCAATTGCACTGAAATCAAATCGCGTGTGCTGAATGTAACTGTGGGATTACTGGAGTAAATTGAAAGAAAATCAGTAGGTAAACATGAACCACTTGAGAAAGGTGCCTCAAAGGAAAGGTCAGTGAAAGGGCAAACAAATACTGCATTTGTTCTCAAAATATTTGTTGAAGAAGGTGGCCATGAAAGGCAAATAATACATAAATTCATCTTAACAATCCAACAGCACTTCCATAGATAAAAATAATGAGTTATCTAAATAAATGTGTTGTGATGTAAGACGAAAAGTCCAAATTATGCTATTCAACCTCTAAGACTTTAAAACTCTGTGTCTATGACTTTATCATTCATATGTTTCATGATTTAGAGTTGCTGCAAATGACAAAAGTATCTCTAATTCAATTTGTATGAGTGCATGAAATAAAGCTCTCTACATATTTCTCATCTACCTGTTTTTAAGTCAATGTTTCAGAACACCTCATCAGTTCAGGCTTATTTTCAGGCAGACATTTTGATTCTCATATTTACCTGAAGAGCAGAACATAGCCTAAAATATAAAAATCAAATATTATTTTTGTCACATTTTTATTTGTTTTAGAAGGGTGAAAACAGGAAGGAAAGATAACAGCTGTATTTTAATGCAATTGTATAAATCAACTGGTAGAAAATGTCCAGTTGAAGTCTCAGGATCTGCTTCAGATTTCAGTGTACAATCAGAGTAAAATAGTAGTTCCACTTAATCCAGTAAACAAAATCACTGATTTCAGAAATTCCAAATGTCATGGGGTCATACACAAAAAGCAGAAAGAAGCAGGATTCCAGACTGTTGGTGAATAAAACACACATGCTGGCATCTCCCTGGGGAAAAGTTCCTTATTAACAAGCCATCCCTTTAAAGCACTTGTGAAGAGAAACTCTTCACAAAATAAAAGCAGAAACTTCATACCAAAGCAATGAAAAGAAGAAAGTTGAAGCACAACATATTCACTCCTATGAATCTCCTGGATAAGCACAAAATAGATTGAATTCTACAAGCAAAACATTTTCTACTGCAACTTTAATTTAAAAAAAAATATTAATAATAAAAAAAGCTAACCTAAAGAAACGTATATTGTGCAGAGTGGTAAAAAATAGGATTTTACAATTTGGGAAGATGTCCATTTCACCCACTTCAAGCCAGTGTCCCCAGACACTGGTAAAAACCAAGGAAACTTTATTTATCACTACATATCTTAAAAGGCGGCTTTGCAGCATGCAGTATGCTCCTTTTTGGTTTGTGGTATGGTGGGGAGTATGTGTGTGTGTTTTGTTTCAATTTTTATTAAAGCAAAGCTAATTCAAGCTCAATAAATTATCTGGACAGCTTTGAAACGTTAAGAAAAAAAATCCTTTTGTTTGAGCATAAAAACACTGCCAGTTAAACTCCTCCCTTGTGATGAAATTAGGAGAGGGAATATTTGGCCCTGGTAGATAATTATGACATTCATAAGCTCTTAACGTAAGGGGCTGAGGGAGGGGGTGACTGTCTGCTACTTGTTCTCAAACTGCTCTGATTTTCTGGAACAGAACAAATACAGCACAGTTCCCTCTCTCCAGTCTTAGACACCAGCACTTCTCAAAGAAAAGGCTTCAGTCATTCTTCATAAAATTTACTGCAGCTTTATCCATCAAAATATAAATCCTGAACCTAAGAGTTTCAGTATTTCCAAAGCAAATGATCCAAATGTATTGACTTTTTCTTAGCCATCCAAATTATCTGAAAAGTCATACACATTTAAGACTCACATAATAATGCCTTTCTTAAAAACAAACAAAAAATGTAATCCTCACAAGCACCACAATCTTCATTTGATGATGTAAGTGTTCCTCACCACTGCAATCCCCCCCAAAAAAAAAACCCAAAAAAATCCCAAGAGTTTTTGTAATAGCCTCTCAAATCACTGATTCAATTGATTCACTTCAAGATGTACAATAAATCCCTCACCTCAATAACGCTCATTAAAATTAAAAATAATAAACTCAGCCCCAAACACCACTGTAGAAAACGCCTCTTCCCTAGCAACCTAAATGGGTGTATTTTCCATATGCAGATGTTCTCCCATTCCCATTTACTATGCCCTGCTGTGGATTGAGGCTGCACATTTCTGTTACTTCTACAGACAGTTAAAAAATCATACTCGGCCAATTAAATTCCCTTTATTAAAAAAAAAAAAAATAAAATGAAGCTGTTTCTTTAAATTGAGGAAAATAACTTACTATCAATATTAGGTTTATTCAGCTTTCCTCCTCTTCTTTCCATCACCCCCTCATACATATCCTATAATTTTTAAAACTCAGTTTAATAGCATCTGTAATTCCACTCCATTATTTATCTCCTGACATTTGTGATAGTAAGATACCTATATGCAATCCTCCCACGCTGCAGAAATCACACTTCACAAAGTCGCTTTCTACCCTTCCTCCTTTGGAGGAGGCGCATTCCCCATCTCTGCGCACATCATTACACCAGGTAGATCAATGCAAAGCCCGTAGGAAGCTTTCCCGTTCTCCTCCTCTGCCATCCCGGTGCCGGCTGTGCGGAAAAGCCTCCGGAGTGTTCCCGAATCGCTGCTCCTCGGGAGACGTCCCCAGCTCACCCCGAGGGGGCAAAAGCGGGGGAGCATTTTCTGCAGTAATGGAGAGCACCTGGTGCTCCGTTTTTACTAACTGGCACCGAAAGAAACCGCCTGGATGGTGCCAGGTTTAGCCACAGATGCACGGAAGGAGACTTGGCAGCTGCGGTTCTTGGTACCTCAAAGCACCATGCCTGACCCCCGCGTCCCTTCCTTAAACGCGACAAATCTCGCTGCCCCCGCCCAGCACACCGTGGGTGTCACATCCAGCCCGGCACAGGACACCGTGGGTGGCACATCCAGCCCGGCACAGGACACCGTGGGTGGCACATCCAGCCCGGCACAGCCCTACACAGGACACCGTGGGGGGACACATCCAGCCCCGCACAGGACACCGTGGGGGACATATCCAGCCCTGCACAGGACACCGTGGGTGTCACATCCAGCCCTGCCAGCCCGGCACAGGACACCGTGGGTGGCACATCCAGCCCTGCCCAGCCCCGCAGCCCCGGGGCGAGGCCGCCCCGTCCCGGTCGCTTCCCGGCGTGGCCGTGGAGCTCGGCCGCCCCCTGGTGGCGCGGCCCGGGGCCGGCCCCGCCGCTCCCGCTGACATCCCGCTGAGGCGTTTGGGCTGGGTGGGGTTTATTTCTCCCCTAAAACCTCCCTAGCAAGTGGGGCCACGGCCCACCCCCTCAGGTGCAGGGAACGAAGCCTCGCACAGAGCAGAGGGGCAGCGGGAGCGGAGGCAGGGACAGCCCGGCGCGGCTCAGCGCCCCAGCCGGACGCCGGGAACTTGCCCGAACAGTTTCCAAACACGGCGGTGGTTATCCCTCAGCCAGCGGCTGCGCCCCTCCCGGCGCTCCTTCCCGCCCAGTCTCCTCCAGGAGCCCAAATCCTTAAGTAACCACGCAGGGGACATCCAAAAATAAACAATAAATTATATATATATATATATATATATATATATCAGCCCCAGAAAACAAACCAAACTCCGTGGCCGCAGCACAACCCCCGAGTCCGCGTTTCTCGAAGCACTGTACGTATGTATATAAATAAACACACACACACACACACATATATATATATAAATATACGCACATACATATGCAAAGGACCAAGCGTGCCCGAAGGCTCCAGCCCGGCGCGCCCCGATCCCGCACACACCTGCCCCCGCGGTGCGATTCCGTGGCACAGGGGCTCCGCACCGCACACAGCCCCACGGCCCCGACAGCCCTGTCCCCTCCGCGCCACCCCCGAGTCGGGGCTCGGTGTCCCGGCAGCGCGCGGGGAAGGGTCTTCCAGAGAGGAGAAACCCCGACAGGGAGACTTCAGGTCGGGTTTCTCGTGGGCTCTACCGCCAGAACTTCTCCCTGCTCCTAAGAACGAAGCCCACACTGCCTTCCCCGCGGGCAGACGCGGATTTTAAAGACCAGTGCTCGACAGATTTTGTGTAATCGATTCATCTCTCTCGTACATTTATCGGGTGCAAATTAAAAAAAAAAAAAAAAAAAAAAAAAAAAAAAAAAGGCAAAATCCTATGCAAAGCAGCTAAGTGCACTTAGTACTGTCCAGCTTTTTTTTTTTTTCCTCCTTATAAATGAGACCTCTTGAAGACTGAAACAAAAAAAAAAAAAAAAAAGGTAGGCGATGAAGCAAGTTTTAGGTCCTTCTTAATTTGATTCCAGGATAATGCATTGCTTTAATTTTTTTTCTCCGTTTCTTTTCCATTAATTTGAGCGAGTGGACAGCATAGATAAGAATAATAATTAAAAGGAGGGGAAAAAAATAAAAAGGCGGCCGCGCTCCTACCTTGCCCGCTACTGAGGAGCAATCCGAGCAGGTAGAGAGGCAGGAGGCTCATGTTCAGGAGCTCTAGCCGGTGGACAGTTCCAAGTCGGAGGATGCTCGGCCAGCCCAGGCAAACCCTGCCGGTGCTGCTTCTGCCTCTGCCGCCGCCGCTGCCCGCGCAGCCCCGCACCCGCGGAGCGCCGCTCGCCAAGTGCCGGCCGCGCCTCCCGCGCCGCGCTATATCGGCGGGGCCGCGCCGCCGCGCAGGGGGCGGGCGCACGGCGGGCCGGCCGATCCCTCCGCCGCACACGCACCCCGCCACAGCGACGAGCGGCGGACGCGCAGATTCCTCCGCCGCTCCGAGAGGTGCCAGCAGGACCGGAGCATTCCACCCTACATCCCCTCCTGGATCCCTTCCTTGTCTCCCCGTGCGTCCCTCCCCGCATGCCCGTCTGCCGGCAGCCCCCGGCGGGGTGAGGCGGCTCCCCCCGCCTCGCCGCCGCGGCCCCTCCATAGCCCGCTCCCGCCGCCGCTGACGGAGGGGACACAGCCTAGAAAGGAGAGGCGGCGGCTTGGTGGAGAATCCCACTGGGAAGCCCCAGCATCCCGGGAGAGCGCGGGAGGGGCGCCCCGGCTGCCCGCGGGCGGGGACGCGCCCCGGGGCTGGAGTGGCCCTGGCACCCCGTTTTCCCCTGGGAGCGGCCGGCGGGGTCTGCGCGGGGCTCGGCGGGTCCCCCGCTCCGCCCGCGGGCCGGAACGCGCCGCTGCTCCCGCGGGAAGCAGGACCGCCGCGGGCCCCGCGTACGGGCGCGTCTATACCTAATCCCGTCGGGTTTATGTTCGTTCAGCTGTCTAGGAATTCACTTGGTTTGACTTCTGTTATTAGTCCAGAGGGGAAACATACTGCTATTCACGGCTGCGTGAAATAAAACCGATAAGAAATAAATTGCTTACCGTTTGGATGCTGTGGTGCTGTCTGGCTGAGGATCTGGCTTTGTAAGGAAAAAAAAACCCCGTAACCTGCATAAAGGGGTGTTTTTTTTGTCCACCTTGACTTTGAAGAGGTAATTCTTTTTGAGGGGGTTAATTAAGCTATAGACTCCGAAGCAGGTTCCATAAATTTGTCACCTTACCACCTGTATGATATATGGAAGGAGATAGAAGTAGATTTATATTAAAGTGAAGCAGTGATAGTGGATAATAAAGGATTAATCCAAATTAACACATCCCTAATATTTTTTTCCCAACCCTTCCCTTGCCCTTTTCAAGAGGATTTGGAGAGGAGGAGGGAGACAAGAAGTCCCTTTGCAGCAAACTATTATGAATGACATGATCAGTATCTCCAGCTTGGCTCCTGCTGTACTGCAGTCTACAAAATTCTGAAATATAGGAAGAAGAAATATTTTTCTGAGGATGGGGGATAAAGTCCAAATTCTTTCCCCAGAGGGTGGTTTTAGGACGCTTGGGAATGAAACAGAGTGAAGAGAAAATGCTGGTAAAAGGGAATGTGAGGGCTTTTTGCCATTGATTGGTTGATCTACACCACGTAAATCACAATCATATTGCTCAGCTCCACACCTCACAGTCCTGCTCTTAAGCTAAAGATTTTGTAATATAGTATAAAAGGAACAGATTCATATATATTTAAGTGGAGTTGAACTGATATTCCTCATAAAGTTTGGAAATCCAAAATATGGCAGCCTCAGCAAAGCCTTACAGGTCAGAATGGGATTTATATTTAGGAGGTGCTCTGCTCATGAATGTCATGAGAGATGCTTAATTGCTGGGACTTTTGGCACCGGCCTTTAGTGCAGGTTCAGGAAAGCACAGCAGAGGAAAATTTTGGTGAAATTTTCCCAGGTGTAAAGGTTTCATTAGCCCTAGTACCCAACTACAGAAACATACAGAAACATAATAAATTAATATAGAAAGATAATGAAAACAATTATTAGACTAAAACCTTAAAAACAAAAATAAAACTTGCTTGGCAAAAAGCAAGAAACCCTCACTATCATGTGGGTAGGATGCCAGTTTTATCAAATTTATCTTTAATGTTTTGGAGCATTTCCATCCAGCAAAAATGGAATAGTTAGAGAAAATAAAAGGAGTGTTAATAAATAAAACCGAATAACTTGTACATATACCTGAATATCTATTATAGTCTACCCTATAGCTGAGGGTCAGATCTGCACAGGTTCAAGGACTGAAATCCACGTACACATGCTCCACCACAGCACAGTACGAAGCAAGTAGGAGGTTTCTTGCCCACAAGAATGCTGCTATCCCAAGTTTGCTTATTTTAAATTATCAATATGATGAGAATTGCACCAGTGTCAGGTTTGAGTGACTAGTTCTTGGTCCTTTTAAAATCAGGTGAGGATGCTCTTCTTCCAAACAGGAATCCTTGTTCTGAGAGCTCTGCGCAGTTACTTGTCTGCAGCAGTCACCAGAGCACACCATTGTAGGCTGTCCACAACACATTGGTACAGCATTTGGAGAAATCTGTTGTCAGTCCAGCTTTTCAAGGAAAAGAGGAACATGCTTTTCACTGCTCTGAAACAATGGAGTAAAACAACAGAAGATGAGTATAAAGCTCAAAGATAATCATATTCTTGTAATACCACTGTGGGAAACAGAGGCCTCCCTGAAGGAAGAGGAAGTGGCTGGTTTGCCCATCAGTAAGCACGTAGCTCAAAGTACTCTGTCACATATCCCAACTAAAATGTATGTTAGGGTATGTTTAGGTCCCTCCTCCACAGTGGAGAGACAGAGAGAGGAGGGGAGGAGGGGACAAAGTACATAAGTGTGCAGGGTTTCATTGTTTCTGCTGCTTATGGAACAACTCATTAGTTAGAAAATAAAGATCTGTAAATAAATGTGTCCCACAGTGAACCACAACAGCAAATCATGCTGAGGTCACACAAACGGGGACTAGAGAGATACAGAAATAATGCACAAATTTTCTGCCATCCAAATCTATATGACTCTTGGTGCTCATGACCATACATTAAATGAACCAAAAGATGAGAATTTCAAAGTGCTGTAAAACATTATTTGGTACCCATAACAGACAGACCTGTATTATTTCCCATGCTTTGTCTTATAGCATTATTCCTTAGAGTGTGCTGTTTACTGGGGGGAAGGCCAACATGGAGTTTAATGGCTGTGCTTAGACTAGGGCACAAGAAAACATGATTTCTGGATAATACCGCATGTATAAAAAATATGCTAGCAGAAAACAAGCATATGCTATGTAAGTTTTAAAATCAAGAGCAGAAACAAACTACAGTGAGTATTATCCCATGTAAACTGCTAAGAGGAGCAGCATCAAGTAGTATAATGATCATTCTGCTGGGGCAGTTATTGCAAAGGTGAGGAAGTCAACCTTTGATAGGTTCTCAGAGCAATTGATAGGTTTGATAGGTTCTCAAGGCAATTAAAATGCAACTCCAGTGACTGGAAAGTCTTGCCAGAAAAATCTCAGGGGAATAGAAGGGAAAGTATTACCTAATGTTACCAATCACATTTGATTGGTACCTTAGATCTTTTGGGGTATCACACTCAGAATCGAAGTGGATATATCTGTAAGTTCCCTGTCTTTCACACAGTAGCCTCCAGCTTTCACAACTGTGCTATCATGTGCAGCTTTTCTCCCACAAAGATTTACTAGCTGTGAAGTTTGCAAAAAGACAGCAAGAATTAATTTTCCCCCATGTTGCTTACTTGTTTTGCTCAGTGAGATTATTTATACAGGAGTCTATCCTCCCATATGAATAAAAGCAGCAGAATTGGGCTCTGGCAACAGAAACATTTCAAACTCTCATCACTGCACTTGAGTCAGTTTACAAGAACTGAGGATCTGTAAACTTGCTGTGACTGAACTTGTCAAGAAACATCTCCATGGTGTTTTCACAAGGATTATTTTATTTTTAAGTTGATTGATAATTGCATGTTCAATGCAAATGTAATTAAATATAGAAACTGAAATCTTGGTGATGATTTGATAATGGATATTTATCCTGAAATGCATGTTCCCCAACGGACATCCAAGCTGCCAGAAGATCCAGCTGGATTTGCTTACATGTCTTCAAAACTTAAATGTTAAGAGAGCACCTTAAAATTAGCTAAGAATTTTAGGAGAACGTATGGTAATGGCACAGTTACAAAAAAAAAAAAAAAGGTACAGAGATAGTATATCTGAAAATAACTGGTGAAGAGTTGTAAGGAAATTGGCACATCTTGTGAGCAATCGTCATGTTTTGGGGGACAGGAAAGGAGAGAAAAAATGGAAAAGAGAAAAGACAAAATACCCCTTCTTAGCAGCACAATATGTTGCCCTTGCAGGATAATGCCTTCTGCCGATAGGGTAATTTTCAGAGGTGCTTATGAACAAAATTGCTGATCATCTCCAAAGTGAGTAATTATCCCAACTAGGATGCTTTCCTATGAAAACTGCAAACTCAATTGAAGTGGCACTAAGATAAATTATACAATAGTGAACAGCAGCATTATTGTGGTGAGGGAATGATGCACAATAAACAAAAGAGTTTCATAAATGTTTACACCACATTTATGTTTCAAGTTCTTATTATCTTATAGGAACTTTTATAAAGATATAACTTTCATAAAGATCTAAAATTACTATGATTTTGGATAAACATTTTATGAGAAAGAGACAAATTCATTCTTTCCACTCTGTTTCAAGTCACTTTTAAATAAAGAGCTCTCCTTTCTGCTAGAGAAACTTAAAACAAATCTGAAATTATTCTGATACTAAGAAGAGATTCACATATTTTTGGGGGTGGAGGATAATGCTTTGTACCATTTCTGGAACTGAATAATGACAAGGACAAATATAAAATAATTTTGTCCAGGTAAAGACGGCTGCTTAGTTTTTGGAGATAGCAAGGTTGCTTGAAGTACAGTGTGCTAATTTAGTTACAATATAAAACATTGTGCTGACAAAGAAATCAATATGCTGAATTTTTATGTCTGAAGGAAGCATCTTACACTTCTGTGTCTGGTGCAGCAAAAGTAGCATTTGAGAGACGAGACAAGTTAACTTCTCCGGACTCTGGAGGCAGATTTCCATATGTTCAATATTCCCACATTTCCATATGTGTGACTTTATTCCTCTTGTCAGATCAGTCACTCAAAACCATGAACCAGCAACAGTTATTACCGCATCACTATCAGGTACAGATATTTGGGCAGGATTATGGACATGTTTATTATTTTACCTGAGAATGAGACTGCCAGTGCTAAGATGCTCCAGCTGGTTCTATGTAATTGCTTACATATTCAGCAACATGGCAGGTGTGTACTTTTTCTCTTTTATGGGTACTTACAAACAGACTTTTTCATGGTCGTTCCCTTCTATCCTATCAGTTAGCAGTGGTTTATTTCATACAATTTCCAGAGCAAAGCTGTTTTCTTTCCTTTTTGTTTTTTTCCCCCCAACTTGATAATATTACAAATGCTACCAAACAAAGCTTTGTAAATTACTACATTTCCTTAACTCATTAGAATTTTCACCTTCATGCCTGACAAGTATAAAAACCTGGTTTTAGTTACTGAAGTCCCACCAGCCATTTGTTACCATCTCTTCAATGAAAACTATTCCTCCATGAATCGTATTACCAGCACATACAAGTAATAATATCTGGTTTAGTGCAATATCAGTTAATTTAATTGAAGGGAGCTTCAAGAATATTTTATTACTGAAGAACTGAAGAAGAGACAACAAGATTTTCTGGCCTGAGCCAAGATGTGCAGAAGTTATTTCAGCATGTGGAATAGCAAAGAATGGTTGCTACATGGTGAGAATTTGAAGAGCAGTTGTTTTTAAAGTGGTTGTGTGTGCAAAACACAAACCTTTCTCAGCTGCTGTTCTGTGACTGTGAAACTTGTTCCCTGCAGTGCTTTGAATCACGATGAATTTCAGAGACATGCAGAACAAAATTTAAATCACCCTTATTGAGCCATCCATGCTTTCATTAAGAGCAAAGACTAAAAACATACCAAACTGCAGACCAAAGTAAGGTGACCTATAGAACGTAAAATTAGACATAAAGGAAAAAAGTTTATGGATGCCTTTGGGTTACATTTCTATATTGTGTTGAGGGTGGACTGGAAGACAGACATGAGCTGGCAGTGTGTTTGTGCAGCCCAGAACCTGCCATTTGCTGGGCTGCATGCAAAATCCTGTGGGCAGCAGGGCAGGGAGGGAATTCTGCCCCTCTGCCCTGCTCTGCTGAGACCCCACCTGCAGGGCTGCATCCAGCTCTGGGCTCCCGGCACAGCAAGGACAGGGAGGTGCTGGAGCCAGGCCAGAGGAGGCACCAAGGTGATCAGAGGGATGGAACAGCTCTGCTGTGAGGAAAGGCTGAGAGAACCGGGATTGTTCAGTCTGGAGAAGAGCAGGCTTTGGGGTAACCTAATTTCAGCCAGTACCTAAAGGGAGCCCACAGAAAAGATGGAGAGAGACTATTTGCAAGGGTCTGAAGTGACAGGACAAGGGGGAAAGGCTTCAAACTGAAAGAAAGTAGGTTTAGATTAGATAGTAGCAAGAAGTTCTTTTCTGTGAGGATGGTGAGGCCCTGGTACAAGTTGTGGATGTCCTACCCTTGAAGTGTTCAATGTCAAGTGGGACGGCACTCTGAGCAATCTGGTCTAGTGGAGGGTGTCCCTGCCAATGGCAGGAGGGCTGGAATGAGATCATCTTTAAGGTCCCTTCCAACCCAGGCCATTCAATGAGTCTGTGATTCTATGAAATATAGTGTACATTTTAATTATTGCCCAGATTAGAATATCTGGGATTCAGAGCTATCTGACTATGAGACATCACTTTCCCATTTTCATTGGAACTGGGTAATAATTGCTGACTTATATGTGATACAAGTGAGCAAGGACTGTCGACAGCCAGTGTAACCTTTATGGAGGACCTAGAAATACATCTTTATTTATACATATTAATAAGCCTGGGGAAAGAGAGCACATAATTTTGAGTTTATTCATTTCTCCAAGTGATAAAAGAACCATCCAATTGCCTGCATGTCCAGTTCTTAAAATTGTCATGATGAAAGTGCTTAGCTGTGATTTCAAGAAGAGATCAACCAACAAATAATGATAGAAAATCCAAAAAAAACCATTGTTTTTAGTGCAAGACTTTTATGAAAGCATGTGATCTAAACCCCATAATTTATACCCACACTTATCTTTTAATTCAATTTCAGACCTACAACTTCAGAAGCTCTTATTCATGAGGAGACATCTGCTGTTTTAATGAGATATTCTGAGCTCTTGACATCTTCAAGCATATTGATACAGCAAGTGGTTTCAAAGGTTAACTGTGTTGGTTACACAACATTTTATTTCATTAGTTTTACTTTAGATGAGTTTTAAAAGATTAGAGTGCTCAGTTTTGTTTCTCTATGTGCTGTATTTCAAGAATAAAAATTCTTTTCTGTATTTTCTAAATGAAGTGTTCCCAATTTACTAATCTTACTTGCTTTTCCTCCTGTCTTTGTAACGTGTTTTTTTATTTTCCTTCTATGTCTGTTATAAATCTTGGTAAGGCGAGGAATTAAGCACACTACTGCACATGAGGATGAACTTCTGATTTGTAGTCAATTATTTTTACACCCAGAGGTAATATTTTTTTAATAACTATCATAGGCACCTTACAATTGACTTCAAAACCACATTGCAATACCACACATCTTCCATAACTTAAGAAAAAATCTGAATTGTCTTTATGTAAAAATTTAAAACTTACAAGATTCTTAAGTAGAACAGAAAATTCATTTTTTGTTGCTTGCTTGTTCAGATTTTCAAAGTGAGTAAGGAATATTTTCTAATAAATAACAATTTGAGTTGGCAAATATCAGGGTGTTAAGAAATTCGTCTTAAAAAGAGGGAAAATGTATTGTATTTTTAGCTAATCTATGTTATCCAAAGTACATAGATACATACAATAGGATTTTTCTTAGGAGATACATAATTTTCCCAGAGTTTTCCAGCCATTCAAGATTTAATATTTTTATTACTCACATTAACAGAGTCTGGTATACCAAGAACACTAGTTATGGAGCAGTAAATCTTGTAGAGCACTAAAAATTTTTTTGCTCAAGGAAAAGCTCACTCAAAAAATATCTAACTTAAAACAGGGAAGCAAACAACCAGCAGTACTTCCATACATTGCTGACAAATATACTAAAATCACACTTATCTAAAACAATAATGGTTGTGTTTGGAACACACTTGCTTATGTCTTTTTAATGTTAAATTTCTTCTGTGTAGACATAGTTTCCGTTAAATAACAAGGAGCAAAAAATACATTTTGGAAAAGAATTTTTACACCAACTTTAACAGAGGTAAAATTTGAACACATTTTTAAAATTGCATGAATAATTTATTTAAAATGTTTGTTTGGGAGTAGTGGAACTTGGGATATTTATTGCACAAAGAAACCTTTTCCAGAATTTGAGAAAATCTATCTGGAAAATAGTGATTAAAATATATGAAGGCCTAACGTTTCCTGACTTTTATGGGAGCAGACCTCAACCTTCTCAGAGCCTGAGAAAGCATAAAGATCATTTTCTACTGAAGCAGTTGTAAATGATCTCCTCAAAGATAGATTTTCCAGGTGATTCAGTTCCTCTTCTCAGGCACACATGATGACCATACATGTATTCAGACTCTTTAAATTTAGACAATTCCACAGTGGTAGTTATGTCCCAGAACAGCTGGAAGCACAGTAAATGAGATCAGTTCTCAGATATTATTTTGGGTCACCCTTCCAGCAATTTCTTTAGACCCGGCATTTAACAATATTTTCAAAATTATCTCTTTCTTGCAGCTTTATGAGTAAAAGCCTCTGAGTTCTAGATACATTCTTTGAAAACAAAAAGAACATTTTAAAAATTTCACATTTGCCATGGAAAAAGAATGATTGCCACAGAATATTTACATTACTGCAGAAGAAGCAAGATTATCAGAGAAAACAAGCTAAGAGATCCTTTTTCTGCAGCAACTGTGCCAATAACACTGATGAAATCATCAGTTATGTTTTTGACAAGAAAGAGAAATCAGTGTACTGAATGTAGTGCTGTGCTGACTTGTACTTCATGAGAAAAAGAAAGGGTGGAGATTTGGGAAGGATGAATATTTTTCAGAAGAATAGTTGTAAAAAAATATTACATAAGGGACTAATAAAAATACTATTTTTTTTTCCTTGAGGATTTTCTGTTTGTTTCTTACATTTAGGAACCTGGCAGAGGATTTTCTGTTTGTTTCTTACATTTAGGAACCTGGCAGAACATAACCAAAACTGATTTAGGACTGGATTGCTCCCTCAGCTCACAGAATTACAGGAGATCAAGATGAGGAGGTTTTGAAACGCAGAATAGAATCTCCATGGCACTGTCCACTTTGGACCCAGGGTACTTACTGAAGTAAAAATTATTTTTTGTCTTGGGAGTATCCCTGTTGGTGGAAAAGATGGTAAATGAGACACATTTGGAGCACTGGGTTCCCCAGTACAAAATAAAAAGAGAGGGGCTGGAGTAAATCCAACACAGGGCCACAAGGGTAATTAAGGCCTTGAAGCATCTGATATACAAGGGAAGGATGAGAAAACTGTGAGGATTCAGCCTGGGAAGAGAATGTTCAGGGGAAATTTTATCAGTGTGTAAAAATATGTGATGGAGGACAGGAAAGAAGATGAAACCAGAATCTTCTCAGTATTGTCCAGGAACAGGGCAAGAGACAAAAAGAATTCTTTAAATCTTTCCAGAGTATTTTGGTTTCTCTCAGGATACTGGTTGCCTCAAGAACTTTTCCTCTTATTGAGTGATTTCCATTATGCCAGAGAGGGTGTTAAGAAGTGTTCTGGTTTTTCATTTGCATTAATTGCCAACTAAATTTCTACTTGAAAACATTATAGCAGGGGAAACATGAAAGTATTTCTTCCATTTTTTCTTCCTAAAAACATCGTTGTTGTGAACTTTCAAAGAGTCATAAAAAATGATCAGCATGAACTCTTGAATTGCATTTTTTATGCATAATGAATTTAAATAATAATAGTAATTATTAATAAGCTCCAGGAAAACTTGAAATAATTTAAAAAAAAAAAAAAAAGAAAAGGGCTGGTAAAGAAGAACAAATGACTCTTTGATTTAGGCAAATCATACTGTGTATTAGAAATGTCACTTAAAAGAAGTCACCCTCAACTCAGACTGTCTATAGCTCCCATAGTAAAATAAGTTTTGTGAGAGCCTTGTGTAAAATGATGAGATATCAGAACTTCTATCCAATAAATTTTGTTTGTTCTTGTGAGATGTCTCTAACCAAAGTAGTAGTTCAGCTCACTTTTACGGGTAAGATCATCAGCCTTATCTGTGTTATATATGTTACTGCACAAAAAAACTCTTTTCAGGGGGATTCTTTGATAAGAGCTAATAGACACTCTCTGGTTTGACCCTTGATATCCATATCTTATTCTATTTTCCTTAATTCTATGCATTATTCTTCCATTTTCTCTTCCTTCTTCTTTACTAAAATTTGCTAGTTGTTCTCTTGGTATTTTCCTTAGTAGTCCCTATTATAATTCTGTTGCCTTAGCACCCTTAGATACCCATAAAATTACCCAGTGTTATTTAACTGCTATATATGATTGCAGACTATGTTTGCTCTTTATTTTTATACTACTGCAGATTATATTTTTGGTTGGACTTTCATGTTAGCTGGGTACTCAAAATATTTTTTTTCTCCAGTTATCATTCACTGTGCTAACATGGCTACTGAACTGGAGTATGCTCTTTTAAAAAACTTTCTGGTGGCCTGAGGATGCGAGAAGTTTGTGCTTATTCTCCGTCGCAAGAGCAGACAGGCAGCTCGCGGAACTGACATGTCTAGGAGACGTCGGGGTCATGCATCTCCAGTTCTCATCCTGCAACAGACCTTTAGCACAAGAAAAAGCAAAAAGAGTTCTAAAAATCTTTGGCCACTAAGGCCACAATGCTACCATTTTTCAAGGTGTTTCAATAAATATTTCAACTATAATTGCCAAAGTCTCATTAACATTGCATATGACTTCAAGCCAAACTTTCTAATTCTCACATGACATTTATTTATATTGTCACAAAAATTACAAATCTCACAGTAGTATATGATACAGCGATACTGAACCCTTTGTGAATATTTCATTGCCCTTCCTTTCAGCATTTCTGCTTCCGAGTCCTTGAATCATAGAATCACAGAATGGCTGGGGTTGAGTTGAAAGAGAACACGAAAGAGCATCTCATTTCCATATCCCTGTCATGGACAGGGACACCACTCACTAGACCATGTTGCTCAGAGCCCCATGCAATCTGTACTGGGACACTTCCAGTGTGTGGGAAGTGGGGCATCCACAGGTTCTCTGGAAAACCTGTTCCACTGTGTCACCTTTCTTACTCGTATTTTTCCTTTTTGAATGTCTAGTCTAAGCCTACTCTATTTAATTTTGAAGTTATTTCTCCTTGTTTAGTCACTACTTGATAGAGTTATTTTGGATCAGTGTTTTGATTGTTGTCTCAATGGGATTAGAAAATACAGATCTGGATTTTTCTTTCTGTGATCAAATAAAACCTCCTGTAGTTGTTCAATATGATTTTAAACATTTTACTATTCTCAGAGAATAAGATTTGCACAGCTAAGACGATGCCTTTTCATAGATAACCCTTTCTCTGAAAGTTAACAAAACAGTCATTCTATGAGGGTTCCTCAATTCTTAAGACCATCTAGAAGACAAAGAGAGAGAAATCCAAGCAGATACTCTCATTTTTTTGTCTTTTTACTTTAGTTTTAAAAGTAATTTATGTGATTAGTTGAAGTGTGAAGTTGTACATCTATAGTTTTATAGCTATGCCACCTTAAATACCAAAATGACAATATCAGCATTTGAAAAGAGAAAAACTACTAATCTAGAAAAGAGATTATTTTCACAAAGATGTGAAAGTAAATAGAGAGTCAAGGTCTTTAGCAAACTAAGGTTTTATACATGTTCGGAACAGCTGCAATATTTTCACTTAAGAGACTAAATTCAATTCAAGCAAGTATTTCACTTCTCTGTGCATTCTACCAGTTATACACTGAGAGGCCAATGACTCTTCAATGACTGAGTATAAATACTCACTGTCTTACTGTTTGAAAAGTCTCTGCCAGGACAGGAGATTCACCTCTCCTTGAAGAGTAACAGATGGATGTGCACGTTCATACTTAGGAAGGAGATATCCTTGAACATCTAACCAAGGAAATGAGTTTTGCATTTGATTCTAATTGTTGCTGACTGGTTTATGAGTTTTAGTCCTGGAATACAGAGTGCCATAGTCTAGATCTTGTTCATGAGAAAATTCCCCTTATTGTTTTTTTGACTGCTCCTAGCTTGGACAATGGCATTGGAATTTGCTTGCAATGCAGCTGCAGATCATAGGAGTCATAAGATAGGTGGGTTGCAAAGGACTTTCTGGAGGTCATGTTGTCTTCCCTTTTCTACTTAAAAAGGGATCATTTCAAAGTTAAATTGGATTACTTAGAGCTTTATGAAAGCTACAGAGAGCCTGCCATATTCCTGAGCAGAAATAAAAGAAAGTGGTTCAATGAATTTTATTCAGTACAGAATAAATAACAGCTGCTATGCTCTGCATTAGGTGAAATATTTTGAAGGTTTTGTTGTTTTTTTCTTAATTCTTTTAAAAATTATTGAATTTAGAAACATCTAAAATATTGTATGATGTAGGAACTTCAGAATTTTTACAGCCGAACAGAAAATTTTTCCCTTTAATTCTCCTGTTTATGAAACAATGCCCAACTCAATGGATGGCTCAAAAAAGCCTCCAAACCAGCGGCAGATAATCTGACATACATCAAACATTAAAAAAAAAAAAAAAAAAAAAGCTGATAATTGCAGATATTTTTGTTCACACAAAAGATTGATTCATTTAAAAAATCTTCCTAAATTTTCATCTTTAGCAAAACTACATGTCAATTAGTTTTAGAAAATTGTGCAAGAAAAAATTATCTTTATGCATTCATTATTCTACAACATGAAAAAGGTGTCATAGTGTCATTTTAACTGCCTTCCTTAAAAGCAGGGACTATTATACAGGTAATCCTGTGAGGTATTACACAATACCAAGACCATATGCTTTCGGTTGTCCAAAAGTATCTGCAGCTGTAAACTGGTCAATGAAAAATTAAAGGTATGTTTAATGATAAAATAGTCCTATCTAAACCAAAGAGCATTATGCAAAGTAGTGATTACCTAATGATTAAGTTATGATTACTTAGTGGTTACCTGGGGAAGCAATATTTTAAAAACAGAATGACCAAGTACTCCAGAGTTCTGGTCAAAGAAGAAATTTCATTCTTCTGTCTCACTGAAGAACACAGTGAGAACACAGCATTCTGCTCAGTTTCAAATATCACAAGGTGACATAATTTGTTATAGTCTGTTTCTGCTTTCATATACTGCATGAGAAGGATACTGCACACTATTTCTGATGAAAAACAAATAAAAAAGAAATTCACAGGATAGCAGTGTAGTAACATCCACATTCATATCCACAGAAAGGGATTCTTGAGATCCAAAGATATCTTGACAGTAGCTTCAACTGGATCAAACTTGACATATTTAAGGTAATGGTATATTATTATCAGTCCATTTCTATTTATTATTTTCTCATAATTTTAAGTATTAAACTTCATGTTGGTCTTCATCTGTAAGTTTCTGATACTTGCTGCCATTCTAAAACTACTATTTTATTTCTGTCTCATAAACATATAGTTACTTTTTTCATAATTAGTTTTTGGCTCCTTTATTAATGAGTTCTTTAATGATATGAAGATCTGGTATCACACAGCAAATTGCTTTTTTCAACTATGCAATTAGAGTCTGATTTTTAGTTGAAATTGCAACTAAGTCTGAGACTATTTTTTAATTCTTTAGAGGAGAAAAACATATTTGGTAGCTGATAAATTAAAGAGGAGGAAAGTAAAACTACTGGCAAATGTTTTACTTTTGATTGATTAGCTTTGCCCAAAATATTGACTGAAGAATAATGTTTCACTGTAAAAGACATAAAATTGAAATAACAACAGTTCATTTCAATTAACAATATCCATTAGAAGCCTTACACCTGTTAAAAAAACTATAATATACACACATTGGCCAAAAAAATTCATATTGGACTACAGGAAAGCTAGAATCAACCCTAAATGCTTGTGTCTGACTTGTCAAATGGTCCATTAACCTACTCAGATTTGTGCAAATGGGTGCTTATCTAAGTTCACAGAATATAAATTAATGAAAAGTAAAAAATAAAAATAAAAAAAAGGAAGGTTTGATAAAAAAAAAAAAAAAGAAAAAGACACATTTACGCAATGAACAAGTTTAGGAGAATTCTGCTTGCCTGTTGTGTTCTGTAATTTATCCCTTACTACCATTCTGTTGAGGAATACTCCAATAAAAGTAATCCTTTTTTGCTTCAACTTCCAGCCTAGAGATTGTGGTTAAATTTGCAAGGATAGTTTTATTCTCTGAAGGGAAGGAAACAAGAAGAAAACATAAAATTGCCCATTAAAACCAAATTTCTCTGTTTGTTCCTGGTCTGCTCATCAGGAACTGCATGCCCTGTAATTGAAGTTAACTACCCATACCAGCACATATGTGAGTAACTCTACTGCTCTGCTATATTCCTCTTATCCAGGAGAGCTATGAAACATAAAACAATAAATTTAATCAAATCCCAGATTTGTGGGGGTGAGAAGGAGAAAAAGAAACTGCTGCAAGATATTTGGTATTAAATGCCCAAATAAGAAAAGCAGACCTGTGACTGCTGGGGCCATTTCCAGGAAGGTTCCCTGGTCAATCACTCCAATGTTGTTTCCCATCCCAAATATTTTTGCACCTTGTTTTAAGGACACTTGCGGTATCAGTTATAGGAAAGATCTGTTGAATTCCCTGAAAGATGTGCTGAATGTTTATTTGTTACAATTATGTTAGGCTTTTACACACAAACAAAGCAGGTGGTTGCCAAAGGCTTGAAAATATTGAAAGCACCAAAGTGTTCACTGACTGAAGGAGAAACAGCACACCATGAAGATCGCGTTTTTTAAAGTTCTTTTGGCAGTAAAAAACCTGAATGGAAGCTGGTGTCAGAAAAACTAGATAGAGTAGTGAGGGGAAGAAAAGACAAAGCATTCAGATACTCTTTTGTGTCTGCCTGTTACAGGACAGAACGATTCATTCTGAGTACATATAGAGTTCTAATAGAAAAATTTCCTTCATACTATCCTAATTTTCAAAAGAAATAACAGAAATCAAGCATTTTTTCTAAGACTGGTGAGACTTCCTCACTAAACAGTTTTGATCAAAGATGCACATACAGAAGTTGAGGGATTAGGCCCTTAGGCCCTTCTTTTTTCTTTCTTCCTTTTTTTTTTTAATCAGGAAAGTTAATCATAACAGGATGCAAACTAACTGGCAGAAAATTATAATAATATGTCTGTACCTTTGAATCTAAGCTATTAAGATCCATCCTCAAACAGACACAATGCAAAAAAAACCCATTCCTAATTCAGGAATGGGAAAACCTTATCAAGATCAGTGGCCTTGGCGAACGCCTGCCCTTGTCTGGTAGAGAATTTGATGGCATGAGATTCTTGCTCAAGAAACAAACTCAGGCACAAAAAGAGAACTTGAACTATTTTCTACAACAAAGGTCACAATCAGATCCATGCTTAGTGTGTAAACTCTATACTCACACTAAAACTTAGCTGTGAATTACATGGTTTAGCTGGGTTTTGATTTGTTATCTTTGAAAAGTTGTTAATAGGTTTAGTGAACAAGGGAAAGACTCCAGCATATGGACTCCAACATTGACTCTTTCATAATGGACATGATTAGAGATTGGTAAGTTCTTTTGTCTTTTATAGTTCATATTTCTTTTCTATTCCATAGGATCTTGTATTTTTCTTTGGTTTTATAGCAGATACTCTTTATTGCAATTTACGTTTCAAGCTTAGGGAAATACAGCAAGATAATGTAGATGGGAATATGAGGACTAAGCCTTGCAACTTTTGCTTCTCCCCTTCTTTTTGCAGACCTCACATTCAATTTTTAATGTATTTGCATATGTTTAAGCCTGTGCTATATAAGTAAACACCAATAAAATTTATTATCTGTATGCAATTCACATCCTCTCTATACATCTACAGCTGGGGATACCACAATCCTGCATTGAGGACCCCAGTTCCTATTCCTTCAGCTGAATCCAGCTATTCAATTACTAGTTAGAAATGACTATTCAATCAGATACATCACTAAAATTAGATATCTCTTCACAAGAGTATTTGCTTCTCCTTTCCTTGTCATCTTTTCAGAAAGTCTTTGTCTGGAAATGAAAGAGAGTTACGTTGCTGCTCTGATTCATCCTGAGGTAAAGTTATACTTATGTGGGTTTTGATTAGACTCTTAATCCATAGGGATGAAAAAATCAAGCCTCTGTGATATTTGCTAATCATAAACACCTTATGTCAGGGGTTATTACACTTTGTCTGGCCTTTTATATCTTGATGTGCCACACTGAGGCTTTGGCCAGGAAAACTCACACAAACATTAACATAACTTGTTTTTTTGTCTTTCCTTCACACTTGCTTCTCTAAAGGACACATTTTTATGTCAACAGTTTTGAGAGAGCAGTATTTATTGCAAGAAATGAAGGTCATTTTTCTCTGACAAATAAAAAAGATTATATAACTGAGAAGAGCATTTAAGATTTGCAAATGCAGTACTTCATATTTGCAATATTCATATTGCTCCTTGTACTGTTTCTGATGTGGAGACAGTCATTAACTCCATTACAGCAGTAAAGAATGTCTCTCCAAAGACATCACTGAATTGGCAGGAAATAGAATCATGTTACATGATTGGGTAGAACTGGCATTTGTGAATGCATGCAGAGATCTGAAGGATCTTACATATTGGGTAAAATCTCCATTGGTCAATAAGTGGCAATAAAAAGAGCAGGGTATTGATTCAAATTTGCTGTAGATACCTAAAGGATCTTTGCTATAAGACACCTTTGGGCCTAAAATTCAGGCCCAAAAGTCAGGTCAGGTCACTGCTGCCCTTGCACTCTTCTTATGAGACTTGTCCTCCACTTGTTCAGATGATCTCTGCTATAATAATTCCTATAACAAGCAACTCAAATCATGGCTTATGAAAATTTAAAAGTATCTCCATTACAATCTCCACCTCTGGTTCTTTTGAGCAGGTTCATAGTGCTCAACATTGCAATGCACACCTCCCCTTGCTCCCAGCCTGGCTAGCAACAAGAGGTTCCTGCATAAGTGTAATTTCCATAACATGCAACTCAGAACCTATTTTTGCAGCAATTTAAAGGCATTTTTGTTACCATCTCCACCCCTATCCCCTTTGGACTAGAACACTGGTTTCAACACTGGAATGGAGTCCTCCTTTTTCCCCCACTTCATCTTGGACTTATCTGGAGACTGCAGTCCCTTAGGGGTGTACTCCTAAGTGGAGCCTTATCTGTGAGCCAGTCTCTCCAGAGCTGTAGCTGCTCTGCAGAGCTGTAACTGGCACAGACACTTGGACATACATACACCTGCTTTATTGTGTTCTTATTCACAGCCACAGATGCTCCAGGGTGTCCTGCTCATCCACAGGTCACCGTGCTCTTGATTCGAGTTCACACTGGAGTTCCAGCCTGCCCAGTGCAGCAGCACAGCAGCAGTGGTGAAACTCTGGCCATGTGCCAGCCAGATGCATGGCCTCTGCTACTACCAAAATGTTCCCAGAGTGAAATCAGAAGCAGCAGAGCACTACAGCAAGCAGCAAAATAAGAGCAGAGCCACTAATGAGCATTAGACTGGAATATGCAAGGTGAGCAAACCCCATGGCAGATGCAGGAGCCTGTCAATTAAAACCTAAGCAGCTATGACAGCTCTGCATTTGATCTGGCACATTTCAATCAAATCTGTTGTTACCTCAAAATCTTTGAGCTCCATGTTGTGTGCCAAAAAGGACTGTCTTTAACCCCAGCCAGCAACTACACCCTACATAGTCACCTGTACACTTTCCCCCTGGTGGAATGACGGGGCAGAATGTGTAAAGCAAATGTGAGACAACTTGTGGGTTGAGAAAAAGGTGGTTTAATAGGGAAAGGAAAAATTCATGCTTACAAAAAAAGCAAAACAAGGAATTCATTCCCCACTTCCCAAGGGCAGGCATGAGTTCAGTCATCCCCAGGAGAGCATGCCCCCATCATACCTAATGGTGACTTGGGAAAACAAATGCCATCTCTCCAAATACACTGTTCTTCCTTCATCTTTCTATAATTTTCTCTGCTGAGTGGGACACCATATGGTCTGGGATATCCCATTGGTGACTGGGGTCGTCTATTCTTGTTGTGTTCCCTCTCAACTTCTAGTGTGCCCCCAGTCTTGACACTGTGAAAACACCGCTCAACTGTAGCTAAACAACTCTGTGCCAACAGTTTTGAGCACAACCCAAATCATAAAAGCTAATTTGGAAAAAAAAAAATCTATCCCCATCAAAACAAGCACAAAAACATAGCATAAGAAGCACAAAATCACATTACACAATGCTGAACGTAGCCATTAAAATTTTTGAACCTAAAAGACCTCTATATTACTGCAAGGCTAAAACATACATATTGGTGTAAGGATGACAATTTAATTAAAGTTTTAGTAAAGTGGTCTCTACTCAGGAACTTTTATATTACAGATATCATCAAAACAAGTATTTGTAAGGGGTAACTAGCAGAATGTCAATCTGACAGTGCTGCATATGCCTACAATATATTCTTGAAATGTAATTGTCATCACAAAATTAAAAATTCCAATGTAAAAAACATGAACAGAAGGGAATACTATATCAATTATTATTTCTAGATTTTGAGTTTTTAATTTATGAGCAAAATATATAAACACAACTTATACCCAGAAGACTATTTTGTACTTGAGTAGGAGAAAGGTCACAATATAAAGAGCTTGAAAGAGCATTTATGTATATGTTCTCATTTTTTTCTGATAGGTTTGCAAGGTTAAATGGCAAAACATATATTAGTCTTAGGGACTACTATCAGTGAATGAAGAGAAAATAATAATTACATTCAAACCTCATTTGTAGGAGAAGCATGTTATGACAAGTAGACCAATAAAAAATACCAAGAAATCAACCCCACAAAAAAAACCCCCAGGGAACAAAATTACATTTCTTACAGCTTGACTGAGACTTCATATTTATTTCCAAGAAGTGAGTTAGCTTGCTCCAGTGCCTCAGTTTTCTCTAACTGATATAGAAATTAAAGGCATTACTTCGAATATATTGAGAGCCGTTGTAAAAAAAGTTAATTGAAACTTAGAGCTAGCAGCTTAAAGATTAATAATAGCCAGAGCAGACAATGCCAGCAGCTTAAACATCAATAGCTAGAGTAGGCAAAGCTTGTAGATTGTGGTATATGAACTGTAACAACAGTATTCCAACATGCTGAATGACTAACTAGAGAAGCTGACCTGAGGGGATGTGATATTGTATAAGGAGACAAGCACTTAGCAACTGCTTAGTAACCAAACAGGAAACAAATCAAACGGATAAAAAACAAGGGAACCCTGGACCTTGCTATTATTATTGGTACAAAATTTCACATTTGGAGTGGAGAACTCAGATTGTGGGATATAATTGCCCAGGGATTTTTTTGTATGCAGTCCCTCTTTGGAAGCACCCAGCTCAAGCTGTAGTGCTGTAAATAAAAAGTACTTTCATAAAGGAATCTCTCTTTTAGCTTAGGCAGAAATGTGGAGACAAACCCATTTCCAGTGGCTGGCATGTGCAATTTCCATAACAGAGCTTAACTCATTAGTTATTATAAAGCATATAGGTCTTCACATAAAAGGTATTACTGAAGTGCAAGGGTACCATTTTAATATAAAAAAGAATAAAGTGTGAAACATAAAACACAAAATGCTTCAAGCACAGAAAAGGATGGGGAGTTTATAGAATGAGGCCAAAGGAAGGAAAAAATAATTTTAGGGAAATGTGAAGTCAAGAATGAAGTATTATTGCTGCAAAAATATTAAGGAGGAAGGTAGTCTCCTGTAGTGGATAACCCTTTAAGAGACATTAGGGATAATTTATTGGTACAGGTGCCTGTCACCACAGGCTATTTACATGAACTGTTCCTTGAGCATTCTCAAAGGAGGAAAAAAGGCTGAAGAGAGAACTAATGCCAGACAATACTTACACCAAATCAGAACAAGAGCAAAAGCCTGAAGGAACATAGTATTACATGAGTAAGAGAAGAGAAAAATTTGAAAAAGGAAACATATCTACAAAAAACGCTAAAATCAAGATGACCCAGTATAGAACAGCAGAAACCCAAAGCACAAGGTGTGAGCCTTTCTAATATGAATAACCACTAGAAGAACTTCAAATACATGTCCAAGTCTGGAATTATATAAGGAAAGCAAGATAATGCTAAGTAAAAAAAAAAAAAAAAAAAAAAAACCCAAAAAAACAATAACAGAGAAAAATGAACAACATTGTTTCAGTCTCATCAGGATGGTTTCGTGAAATACCTTGGTGACAAATAGAACAGTGCATATGAGCAAGTGATACATAGGATTTGTAAGAGAAACTTTGACAGAATCTACAGCCTTCAAAGAAACATTGTAAAATATTTCTTATTACTTGACCACCCAAAGATGACTTTCATCAAGGCCATCTGGTAATGGAGGAGATATATGCAGTTTAGGAGGATAAAGAGCTATCTTGAAGAATAAAAAAAATAACATGAGAAGAAACAAGCAAAAATGGTTGCATGTGTCACATGCAGCACTGCAAATGCCAGTATAGGGTCCTGTTGTTTTCACTGTGCTTGGCAAGAGAAGGATGTTCTATTTAGTCACAAAATATTAAAAGGAAGCAAAATGAATAGTGGCGGAAGACAGGAATTAAAAAAGCTTACAAAGCAGTTATACTTAAAATAGCCTGAATAGTTAAACAACTTAAATGCAATTAAAATGCACTTTTTTAAATCCCAGAGCTAGTCAGAAAATGCTATTAAAATACATTTCACCAACAAACATGGAAAATAAGTATCAAAATAATCTTAAATCTAAATAAAAAAAAAGTCATATTCTTTGAGATTTATGGTGGTTTGGGTATCATACAGTTTTTAGCAGTGAGGACAAAGTAATTTCATGCATGATCAAAAGATTAAATCAGAATGTGTAAATAGTAAAAAAAATTATAATATAAAGATAATTTCTTCCAGGACAAGAAAAGTTATCTAGTGGAAATTAATGAACAAATAATGTAATTTTTGTAATAAAGACTGCATTTTTGTCCAAAACACTGTGGACATTTTGCTAATTCAAGACAATTTCAAGTTCAAGTTGACAATTACTGCAGCTTCCTGGTATTTTGCAAAGGTAGAAAGTAAGCCTTCACTTGATCTGTGATAAGAAGTGATTATGGCAAAGTTATATTTACTATTATAGCTGGAAAGAAAAAATTAAGAGCATGAGAATCTATTAATTTGAAAGTATTTTCCCCTTTCCTTCAATAATGTGGTTTTGTAGATATTTCCCTAATAAGATTATTTGCATTTTGCAAATATTACTTAGGTGTAAAAGTGTGCTGAACATGTCATCAAGTTTAACCACAGTCATACAAAAGGAGAATAGCAAGCAGACACTCAATTTTTTCTTTTGTCTTTCTCCTCTATTTTTAGAATCAGATGTTAATTTTGTCAAGTTCAAACCATTCAAGAAAGGAATTATTTTCCAGAAACACCTGTACATTGGATATATATCCAATTCTGTGACACACTTGAGAGTAAGTCCTGATTTTTTTTTACTTTAGTATGTGTTTTAATTTCTGCTTTTATGAGAGACTCAGAATCCCTTTCTGTCATAACATCATTGTAGAAAAAATAATGGGTCCTGACCTCTTTCTGCTACTGCTTTTGAAATATTTCAATAAAACATGTTAGCAGAGATCTAGAATGAAAATGGCAAGTAGTTGTGAAGCCACATTGCTGTGGCTTCAAGCCTTGTAAAAGTATGACAAAGACTTAGAACCCAAGGTAGCTTGAACTGGTATGAAAAAGGAAATTAGTGGTTGTTTTTTGGTTTTGTGTAAGAGCCAACACCTGAAGTAGCATTTTACTCCTCCCCATGCAAGCAAACCATACTTTAAACAAGTTTGCTGAAATGTTTTGTGCTCTTAACAGAGAGAGCCAGTTGCAACACAGTGTTTGGGGAGAGGTCTCAACCAAGCTCTGACAGAATATGCATCCTGTGGGCTTGGGACTGTGTAAGTGCCTTGGATGGAGTGATGCACTTCACTGATAAGACACAGGCAGCAATATGTTTATTGATATAAAACAGAAATTTATCAGTTAATGGTAAATGTGACAGGGCTTTAACAAGTTCCGGTGACAAGGAGAGGACAAAGTCAAACAAAACTGTCAGAGAGGCCCTCCTCTTGAGTCACAAGGTTCAGAAAGGACCTCCTTGCATTCTAATCTCCTCAGAGATGAGCTTAGTTGCAGCTGGATCCAGATTTACTCCTAGACTTGATCAATACCTAAAGGACTATATATATATATGTGCACAATCAAGCCCTTATATCACTTAGCTGAGATTTCAAAGTTCAGCGTGCTCATTCCCGATTCACTTACAGAGTGTCTGGTTAGATAAGGAATCTCTAAACCTTGAGCATCAACCTTTTGAGGTGTCCCTGCTCCAGGGTAGATCCTGTTGTGTATCCCATGCAGGATAGCTGAGTGTGCCCTGGGCTCTCCACTGTTTATGGAGTGAGGAAACAGGCTCCTGGTCATGCCTGCATCCTGACTACAGCTGTCAGTGTCTCCCAAACACGACTTGAGTCAGACCTTCACCAGCACTGGGGCTGGGTGTGCACATGGCTCAAATTAGCCCTTGGCTATTGTGTTGTTATCTGTCTCCCCTGAATCCATAGGTACAATGGCAAGAAAAGGAATCAGCTGAATTGGGCAGTCTCCTGGTGACAAAGGACATAGAGAAGGCTGTGCCACTCAATACTTTCTTCAAGAATCCCAGGCCCTGAGACTCATGAGAATGTTTGGAGCAAGGACTGCTTACTGTTTGTGGAGGAGGATGAAATTAGGGACCATTCAAGTAGACTGAACATACCCAAGTCTCCCAAACCTACTGGGATGCATTCGCAATTGCTGAGGGCAATGACATTGGGGCCACTCACGGTTATCTGTGGAAGACTATGGGAAGTTGATGAAGACAGGAAGAAAGTATCATCTCCATCTTCAAGGGCAGGACCAGGGAACTGCAGGCAAATCAACCTCACCTCAGTCCTCAAGAAGGGGATGTAGCAAATAATCCTGGTAACCATTTGTAAACACACAAGGGACAAGAAGGTTACTGGGAGTAGTCAGGTTGGATTTATGAAGGGAAAATCATGCATGAAAAACCTGATAGGTTTCTATAATGAGATGACTGGTTTGGTGCATGAGAGGGGAGAAGTGAATCTTATTTATCTTCACCTTGGTAAGGCTTTTGTTATTGTCTTCCATAATACCCTCACAGACAAGCTGATGAAGCATGGGGTAGAGAGGTGGACAGCAAGGTGGATTGAAAATTGCCTGTGATAAGCAGGGCAAAGAGAAGCTGGATGATGGTCCCTGGTAATGTACCAAAGTGGTAAGAATGGGGCTCAATCCTGTTTAACACCTTTGTTAACCAGGGTGATGGGAAAGAGTTTTCAGATCAATATAAAAAAAGATTTTCAGATCATATAAAACTGGAAAGACTGGTAGGTACTACAAAAGGTTGTGCTGTAATTCAGAGAGATTTTGACAGGCTGGAGAAATGGTCTGATGGGTGCTGGGTCCCTGAATAATTCTTGACTCTCCATGCCTACATATTCTCAACCTGACTGGACATGATCCTAGGCAACCTGCTCTGGCTGACCCTGCTCTGAACATGGGGTTGAAGCTGCCTTCCTGCCTCACCATTCTGTGATTCTGTATTTAAAATGTTCAATGCTGACAGTCATTGTGAAGCCTCTGGAATTTTAAAATAATCAGATGTACGATATTCAGTATGAAGAAGTATGTTATTCTACACAAAGCTAGAGTGAATATAAATTTCTGTAAAATTGTATTGTGAAAGAAAATAATAAATTAACTCTTGAGGATAAATCTTGTAGATTAAATAGGAAAGATTAAGAAATATTTAACATATTTATAAAAAAAATACCAATTTGGATAGTTTTAAAAAATAAAGTTACCTTTAATCAGTATAAATACCAAGAGAAGATGAACAATAAATAACAAGCAAACTAAAATACAAGTTATAAACTAATATCTGAAATACAGTCAGCTGCAGGAAACAGACTTTCCTACAAACCATGTGGATTTCAACTCTCATATTTTAACCTAAATTAAAGGTGTCTTGAAGGTAGCAGAAATGGTAAAGAAAATGTTATGGGCTTCTTAAAGCACCCCATTTATTCTCTGTCTCTTTCAACACTGAGAAGGCTATGGAAAGATATGAGCAGATATTTCTTTCTAAGGTACTAAAGACAGGAATTTTCTGGGTAATAATGTCTATCTAAATTCATCTCAGATAGACTTCACTTACAGTTCTCTCTCTAGGAAGGAACATTGTTTTCTATCCACTTATGATTCTTCAGGAAATGATCTGCTCAATTCTGTAGATTATGATATACTGTATTAGATTTTGAGGTATTGTGCTGACATCTAACCTAAAAGCCTAACCATTTTTTTTAAGGCATCAATACCTCTTCTAAAGCAAAACCTTCCCAATCTTCATAAACAGAAAAAAAAAAATTCTTCTTTTCAAAACCTGAAATTTTCATGTTAATTTTCATGTGATTTCAAGAAATGCTGATAAAATGGTTGAACAAAACATAAAAGTAGATTTTACTTAAGTAGTTCATTTTCTATTATCAGTAGACTGTTTAATTTGTCAGAGAGTACATAAGTACTTTGAGAAGGGAATGTTTACAGGTTTAATTAATTTAAAATTATATAATTAGCCCCATTATCACAGTTAACAGAATCACAGAAATTACTGAGGAAGAAAGCCTATTAGATTATTTTCCTAGTCTCCCTGCCAAAGCCAGAGTACTTCCTAGGCTATTGCTCACAACACTTGATTTTTAATGGAGTTTAAAATACTTTGTAAAAGGTGAACATATTTCAACCTCTCAGGAAACTAATGAGTGGAGTTTCACAATTCTACATCTGCGTGAGCTATACAGATGTAAGGCCCTGACTTTGCAAATGTTACACACTGACTCAGTTTTTATGTACCAAGTAATTCACTGATATCAGCTGATGACAATCTGTGCCCACTGGACCACAAAGTACATGAGAAACGTTCTTCTCAGCTTTTCTGGTGAGTCTTGTTTACAGTTTAAACATTGAAATGCAGTTTTGCTGTGGTAAATGATAATATATTCATGATCTGAATAAGGGCAGTTTTCAG
The DNA here is from genome assembly GCF_017590135.1 of Pyrgilauda ruficollis. Taxonomy (NCBI): domain Eukaryota; kingdom Metazoa; phylum Chordata; class Aves; order Passeriformes; family Passeridae; genus Pyrgilauda; species Pyrgilauda ruficollis. The sequence goes on along the minus strand of NW_024508324.1, from coordinate 1,219,550 downwards.
TCTATCATGAGGGAAACGGGAAAGGAAAAGAAATAAGAAAGGAATTACTCAAATTCTGCAATGAAATTTCATTAGGTAAATGGTGGAGATGATGGGAACCTAAGGAGGTAAGGAAAACTTTTGTCCTAGCAATATATAGTATTAAAATAGCCACCAGATGCTTTAGCTGTTGTGTTTAGCCTCATACTTGGAAATCACCACAAGTCGGGAGCTGACTGGATGTTCAGGGATCGCAGCTGAGTCTGAGGAGAGGTGGTGGGTGTAAGGCATAAGCTGTGACTCTTGATTAACCTTCTAGAGGCAGCATAATGTGAAGTGGAAGTCCAAAGATAGCTCATTCCAAACACAGATTAGGAAAAAATTGATTTTAAACAAGGGATCTGGTTCTTATGGCTACTTGAGAAAATTAGAACTTCACTACAGTTGCATCATCAACTTTTAGACATAAATACAATGCTAGGCCCAGGAAATTCAGTAAAGTGACAGCTTTTCAACAAAAAATACTGTAATATCAAATTCTGCTTGTCAAAACTATAGTTAGGAAGCACCAATTTCAAGGATAAGGAAGGTTTGAAAGAATTTGGAAATTAAGACAGTTTTTGGTTATTCGTGCTCAAACTCATGTGACATGGACTGAATCATTTTCTATTCCTTGTAGAAAAGCTCATGTGATGTTTGTCAACAGATTATTCTAAGAAAAAGAGTTCAACAGATTTCCTCACTGTTTAGAATTATTCTAATTCTCTTTGTTTATATTTTGAACATGTAATTGAAAAACTATCTCAGTAATTTTAATTTAGGCAAGATGCAAAAATGAACAATCCCACATTTTTCCAAATATCTATATTTTCCTTCAGCAGTGAAGACTATTATCTTTCATACCAAGAAGAAAAAGTAAGCTGTCTTTGCAACAAGAAAGGTAACACAGAACAGCTTTGCAGAGAATGTTGAATTCAGAGATTTTGAGGTATGCTTTATGAGAAGATTGTGTATATTGCAGCTGGTGATACCACTGATAGCTCAAACATCTAAAAATAATTTCCACCACTTTTGTTATCAAGAAGTGGAGCTGGAGGAGCTATCCCCTTTGAGTCTCGCCTGAATTTGTTCTGCAGAGACTTTTGCATGGTGTGCTTAAATACATCTGCCTGGAGCAATTTTTCGGTTGGAAAAGACCTCTGAGGTCATCAAGTTCAACCCTTGACCGATCATCACCTTGTCAACCAGACCAGAGCACTGAGTGCCACGTCCAGTCATTTCTTGAATACTTCCATGGATGGTGATTACACCATCTCCCTGGGCAGTCTGCTCCAATGCATAACTGCTTGTTCATTGAGGAAATTCTTCATGATGTCCAACCTGAATCTCCCCTGATGCACTGGAGGTCATTACCCTCTTGTCTGGGAGAAGAGCTAGACTCCCCGCTGGCACTACCCTCCTGTCAGGGAATTGTAGAGTGTGAAAATGTTCCCCCTGAGCCTCCTTCTCTCCAGGCTGAGCACCCCCAGATGTCCCTCAGCTGCTCCTCATCACACTTGTGCTCCACACCATTCCCCAGCTCCGTTGCTCTTCTCTGGACATGCTCCAGCACCTCAATGTCCTCCTTCCAGTGAGGAGTCCAGAACCGGCTGCACCCATGGCCTCACCAGTGCTGAGCACAGGGGAGCAGTCACTGCCCTGGTCCTGATGGTCACACTTACTGTGCACTTGTACGAACCAAGGTACTGTAAAACATTGCAGTGTTTCTTTGTTTCACTGATTCTTTCTGGCCAGATGTTCCTAGAGCATCTGTTATTGTGATGCTGAGACAGAGCTGAGTGCTCATCACATACAGGGACACCAGGGCACAAACCTCCCTTTTACTATCTGTTAAAATGATTTGCTGAATCAACCCATCAAATCAGTGGAGGCTCTGTGTCAGGCAAAGGAAACAATGTGGTCATATATCAGTTCACTGCCAGTATTCACACAACATGCAGGGCCTGGAATGTCCTGTGATCTCTCACCTGTATTGTAATATTGTGTGTTTCAAAAATAGGGATATATTGGATTATTTTATAATGACAAATATATGAATACAAGATAATAGTCCCCGTGAAAACATAACAAGAAGCTAGCTACATAACTTTATCTCAGTGCTGTAGTGGAAGAATCTGCTCTTCATGCCCCATTCTAGTCAAGAAAATTGAGAGTCTATTGTACCTGCTATTGTACAGAGAGTTGTTGAAACTTTTTATAAGATTAACATTTAATAAAAATAAGAGATGAATGAAAAGAAAAAAGAAAAGGCAAAAAACTATTGCAGTGCCTGGGAAAATAGGATTTAAAATAGTAAGAAGAATGTGCATTTTATGCGGTGTAGAACATTAAATATCTTTATGAGTAGATCAAACTGTCCAAGAATATGGAAAAGAGAACTCTAGTATTTGGTTAACATTCAGATTTTGAAACCTAAAGAATGAAAGCACAGCAAGGAAATGAAATATTGACACACTGACTATACCCTTTACTTATATAAATGCATATTTATGGATTTCTCCAGCCTTGCCCACCCTGCAAGTCACTCACTTAGGTTTACATAGGGAGTCCTGCTAGGGAACACCCAAAGGCATCATACAAAATCAATACAAGAACAAATTTGCTTAAATATTCATGAATACAAATGTATAATGCACCTGGTCTCTGTTTAGTCTGAAAAGCAGGCAGGGATTCCAAGGATTTATTTTTTTCATATTCAAGAAAGTACCAATTTTGCAGTGAAGAGTTCATTAGAAATGCATTAGATTAGATGAATACAAAACTGTACAAATAACTACATGCTCTGTAAAAGCCTGGCATCATTGTCTCTGTGTGGTAGATGAGCAGGTAGAAAAGCAAGCATACAGCTGATTCATAACCCTCACAGAAGCCTCGTAGTTGCAGTGGCTATCAAACATCATGATCTCAACCCACTTTCTGTGAGAAAGATGAGAAAGTACCATCTTTGACATGTATACCCCTGACAAACAAATCATCTTATTATAAATGTATTTGTGTTATAAAACTTTTCTAGGCCCCACTTATTTCAAGTCCCCAGTCTCCTTATGTCTGTCACCCAGCAATGTGTTTTATCTGTAGTTATTCCTAGGAAGACTATTTTAACAGTCATGAGTTGTGTGAGATGCAGATGATGGATATGTCTGGATTGTCCTGAGCACTGTGCTCTAGGGAGCCTCCTTGGGCAGGGAGATTGGACTAGATGGCCTCCGGTGGTCCCTTCAAACCTTAAACATTCTGTTATACTGTGATATGAAATCAGAGTTTCCATGAGATACAGAACTGTTGAGGTCTCAGTTCCTCATTTCCTAAACAATTAACTTTCTTTCTGGGCAGTCTAACATTTTGTGCTGTTTCTGCATGTACTTTATAACCTCCCACGGAGTACTTTGGTGCCAAAATGAGTGCTATTTCCATTAGTAGCAGACTTCTTTTGATGTTATGCAAAAAATCTTGTTAGCATTTGGTCTAATAAAAGCTATTAACAGTGAACTTGTGACTCTTCAAGTTGTGTTTATCCTGCTGGCGCACTACGTATCTTTATGAAAGCACAGTAATATTAGATAGCTTATTAAAAATCATTAGAAGAAGACAGAAAGACTCATTTCCCAGTCTCCCCAATGCCTCACATTATCATAAGGTGTCTTCATGGCTTATTTCAGTGGCCCTTTTTGAAAATCAGTCTTTTTAGAGGTGCTGTCACCACATGAAGCCATTTTTGGAGGACTTTGGAGAGGATTATCCCATACACAAGATCAGGGGAATACTATGTGATAAAAGCTCAGCATCTCACTTCCTTATCCATTCCAAGCAAGACTTTGGCTATCCAGTCTCATGACTTTCTAGATCACATAGTAACTTTTCTTATAGTTATGACAGCAACAGAAAGCTCTCTTTTAATCAGACTATTTTTTTTTTTTTTGCCCATTTGATTATATTTGGAACTGTTTGCTCCAAATACCTGTATTTGAATGTATTGAGCCAATGTGTTCATAACTTGGGTTGAAGGGGACAAAAGAGAGAAAGGGCTTGATCCTAAAGGACAAGTTTGTCTTGACAATCCAGCTGAAAACATTATGGCTTGAAGAGATTTTGTTTTGTGTTTGAGCTTAGTCAGGCTACAGGCAATGTTGTGATATCCATCCTGTGCTTTTTATGGTGTCCTGTTGCCACAGTGCCTTTTATAGTTCTATAGATCAGGACCTGATTTGGATTAAAAAATACACAGAGACATGTATGTCTCATTAGAAAAAAATAAATCAGTTATGCATATTTTAATACTGTATGCCCTGTGGATGGGTGGATATAGATGAAAGAGGCTTGGCTTAACTTTCTGTGTATACTGGAATTTCTTTTATCTAGAATCATAGAAAAAAAACCTCCAACTTAGCTGTTTTGAAGCTTTATTGAAACAAAACATGGATTCTGGGGCAATGGAGCAGTTTTTTTGGGGAAATACTGAAGACTAATAAAAATATTTATTTTATTTCCTTCAGTATAATTTAAAGAAAGCTATTTAATGATAGGTTCTGCAAACTGGAATTGAACAATTAGTACACAACAAAAGAAAATCACTTTAACATATTTTCTAGTGAAAATTTGAAGACTAATTAAATAGTTATATCACCTTATCTGCTCTGTGCAGCAAAACCCAGAAAAGGCTAAGAAAATTTGTCTTTAAAACCAACTAATTCTTATTCTTTAAATGACAATATGTCATTATTTACAGTAGAGTAGGTGAATCTGGGTACTGTATTATCTCTGATTTAAATATCTGACTTGCTATCTAAGAATTAATACGTGACTAACTCTAGGATCTTTTGAAAATTAAGTGGAGTAATTCCAGAATCTGTCTAAATAAATAAATACTTGGCATACAGAAGCCCATTCTTAAAAGCATAACTAGATCTCATAATGAAATTTGACTTTAGGTGAATCAAACTGCAACAGTAATTATTTTTAACTTTTGGGAAAGAAAAGTATCCCTGATACTGAGCTGTATCAGTAAAACCACAATGAAAAGCTGTGCTTAAATTTGAAATTATCCTTTATTACTTTCTAAATAAATTGTGGTTTATATATAAGGTTTCTGAGCTTCTTTTCATATGCTCTTTTGGAAAACTACTTTAAATATTAAATGTGTCCATTGTTCATAATTAAGGAGTCTTGGTCTATACATATCCTGGGAAAAGTTCATCATTTGAAATATAGGGAAAGCTTATTTTTAATTAGTCATGAATATTTAAATCCTGACAGCCCTACCTAAGCCCTACTGGACTCCTTAACCACAAGGGGGCAGAACAAACATTAATCACAGAAGTCCAATTCTACTTTCTCTCAAGAAACTCATTCCTTAAGCATAGCACCAGATTTCTCTTCCATCCAGATTAAAACATCTTTGCTATGCTATAGACATTTTCCCAAGAAGTTTTAATGTCCGTATTTTTTATAATTACAATATTTTTAAAAAATAGAGAAAAGGAAAAAGAAAAGGAAACTATTATGTTATTTTCCAGAAGTCTTTAAAAAACACCACTTAGAAACCAAGGATGATAAAGAAAAAAGGGATGATTTCTCTTGCCCTTTATTTTCTCAAATGTAAAAATTTTAGGTTTTTATTTTATTATTAAAACAAAAACAAAACAAACCCTTCAAATTCTGAGAGTTCTCTCAATTTAAGCTTTAAAGTTTTCTTTTAATCCTTTTGATTCAAAACAAACATTAGTGTTTAGTCCTGACAAGGCAAAGAACACATTAGTACAATTATAATGTGACTTATAGTGTGGGCTCAGGAGTTAATGGTCTTTTCTGTGAATATAGAATATGTATGTTAAAGGTAGCAAAATAGTTCATGTTATTAATTCCTTAATTTTGTTCATTAGTTCATTTTGTTTTGATGCATTCCTCCATAACTATCATAAAAATAAAGGCCAAGATATGGTGCAGTAGTGAATTTTCTGTGTTAATAGTTTGTATTATATAAGGAAAACCATATCACACACAGAAAGTCTGGCATTTAAATATTGTTGAAGTAGGTTGTGGGTTTCAGCACTCACAGTTCTTTACCAATGAAATACAGCTCAGATAAAAAGGGGGAGAGTGGATGCACTAGAAATAATCTGCATCCAAATAGTTGCAAGTCCTGTTTACAAACAGAATCTGTTTCAGATCAGTTGGAGGTTATTTTCATAGAAATGTTAGTAGACCAATTTATGGCTCACATTCATATTTCTTTGCTTGCCAAATAATAAAGTGGTAGCCAGACTGAGATGTGTGCCACCTTCATTCTGGCTCCCAGGAAAATGCTTTGCTGCGGGCTTCTATGTAGTTTTAATGAGTTGGAGAGGACTGGGAGCATCTGATGCATGGCAGGAGACCAATCTGTGTATTAATACAGTTGTATAAATATATTAAAACACATAAAAATCTATAATGCTCTACACATACCTGTTCTGCTTCTGATGGAAATGAAGTGCATACAGCACCACACATTATTACAGTTCAGCTAATGGCCAGACTGAGAATAATGCTGTGGCTGCTAGACAGACAGGAGGCAAATTGCACTGCCTGAAGGAAAAGAATGAATTTCCTCATCTTCATGTTATACAAACCATGGCCTCAATTGCAGGCCATTCTCTGGCATTTTGAGAGGATGCTGCTTTCCATACCAAGGTGAAATGAACCTTATCTCAAGAGAACACACTACTACAGGTGTTACACATTTTTGGGATTGGAATTGGAATTCCAGATGATTTTGGAAAACTGAAGAAGAGCTCTGTAAAGAAAATCAAAGAAAAGATAATGGAAATAAAAACACGACTGTGTTTGGCTGAAAGAATATGGTACTTGAGTACAAGGTGTGAGCTGTCTGCTTTCTAGGAGAGAAGCTAAGGATTTATGGTTGCAATTAATCATCAGCAGTTTCAGGCTGCTTGGGAGAAGACAAACTAGGGACAATAAAAAAGAGCACAAGCTATCAGCTATGTAATTTTTTATTAATACTCCTTTATTTTGCATTGATATGATCTCAGAGTATGAAGTAGGTAAAAGCATGGTAGGCTTTTAGACTACAGAGGGTAAGAAAAAGTACACCCATTACAATTTATTCAAGGAAACCAGGAAGGATATTACTAAAAAATAATTCATGAAAGGGGTTCTTTAGTTAACAGGAGGGTGAAGGGAAAAAAAAAAAGAAAAAAAAAAGAAAAATTGTGTCTGTTTTCAGATCTGCAAAGATTGCTTGCACAAGGAAGGAAGTAGTTTATTCTTCATATACATATTTAAACAATTGCAGCAAAAAAGACTTTTAAAGCCCCCACACCACTTAGGGCCAAGGCATCTTCAGCCAAATGGCAAAACCTATCAGCATGGCAGATAAACTCTTGTTATTTTTCTACTGTAACTTGGCACTTTCTGGCCACAATATTTTTGCCTTGATTGCAGTTCAGTTTAATACAGTTGGGATGATCTGATAAAAATCGAGAGTGAATTTAGCTAAGAGACCATTTTTCATACCACAAAAAGTGAGTCAGATATTGACTTAATGGATTGGGAGAAGGCTTGGATGAGTCATTCTTCTCCCGGTTAATTGATATTGCTAGGACATGCTAAATGTATCCCTAAATAGCGAAATAATTTATAGAATGTGCTTTTCTGGCTGTTAATTGTGCAGCTGGATGACTGCATTTAAAAGCTCATCCAATTCTCTTGAAATCACTAGAAGGTTTTCCACTGACTCAGAGGAAGCTGAAGTAGCTTTTCAGGGACCATTGTCAAAGGCAAGAGGCGATCTGACTGTATAAAAAACTTCAGGATCTTATTACTCTAAATGTGCTGTATCCTTAGAGTTGTTCCAAAGCTCCAAGGACAGAAGAAACCCTCCTTTATCATCCTTTTACTTTCCTAAGAAGGAGATAAATCTGATGTTTGGTTTGTATATTCTTTTTTAAAGGACTGTGACCTTTTCCAATAGCCTTAAAACATTTCATGCATACAAACTCCAGGCCACAAAGCAGTTGACAGTTTAACAGTTTGAATTAGGGCTCATTTGTGTCCCAAGACTTACATGGTATTATCTCCTCTTGATGTATGTCTTCTGAAGTGCCTATATTACAAATATTTACTATAAACTTTGCTGTGATAGTCTCTGGGGTTTTTTACCTCTGAAGTTCTTGCAATACGTGTTATAAACTCAGAGTAAAAAATACAAACAAAATAGTAAAAATTCTAAGAATAATGAAGTAACTTGGTCATTCATTAGTTATTGACATGTATTCACTAATCCAATCCCAGGGAAATGAGGAGCATGTCCCCTCTAGTGCTTTTTAAAACAGGTATTCTGACTTGCACTAATAATACAATATATAAAAATATACATGCTGATGTGGGAAAACAGGAGAATAGGTACATTCAGCCGCTGAAACAAAAATACAAAGCTGTTGGGAAAACAAGTCAATTAACATTATCTTGTGCAGCTAGAATAGTTTGTGGTATTTTAGTCAGTTGAAATAGGTAAGTTTTGAAAAGACATGCAAAATAAATAATCCAAAAGGAGGAGGCCCTTTGAATTTGCATGAATGTCAGCTCTGGGATTTTTTATTATAGTTAAGAATTGAGCAGGAAAATATCTGAATAAAAAGCAGATATATCTGCTCTCTTTTTAATATTTAGCATTTGAGCATTTGGTTTGTTGGGGTTGTTTTTTTGTTTTTTTGGTTTTTTTGGGGGGGGGGGGGGGGGTTTGGTTTTTTTTAATCAGGAGGTCACTAGACTTGAGTTCTGATAAATGTCCAAAGGAGGCAGATTCCAGAGACAGTCCTCAGAATGACACACTCAAACTGGGACAGAGAGTTGAGCTTTCTTCTTTTTCTCAGCTGCAGTAATAGTGTTGGGTCTATCAAGAGCTATAAAGGTCACAAAACCACCTTGAATTGTAGAAGAAAGATGACACAAAGGTTTGCCTTGGGATAAAATATTTAATTGTCTGTGTAATGTGAAACTGTCCATCATTCCAGCTGTAATAGATTTTGCGGTGTGAAGCTTAAGAAACAGTTGATTGATTTTCAGCAGGAAAATGTTTGAAGATGTGGTCACAGGGTCTGTTCCTGGGTGAAGTGATCAGGTCCCTAAGCCAGTACAGCATCAGCAATGTCTGCAGCTGTACCCCATGGATCTCAGGAGGAGATAAATCACAGAGGCACCCAAGAGGGCAGGGCACTGCACTCCTTTGTGAACTCCTCCTTCTCTTGCTCATGACAAAACTTGCCAGAACTGCTCATCTGATCAAAGTCAGATCAAGGAAACATACAGACTTGGGCTTGCTTATATATCACCTTCATAAGAGTAAACAAATATATCAAGTAACTTTTTCAAGCAACAGCATCAAGAGGTAAGTTTTCTGACTTACAAAATGGGGAACTGAAATTCAGGAGTTATGTAGTTACCAAGCTCCATAACTACAGTCTCTTCTTCCCTACAGAAAGTAGTTGGGTTGTTTGTAAGGAGATAAAATTTGGTCTGTTATATTCAAGAATTTATCAACAACTCAACATGCCTGTTCATATGGAAAAAATTCCATATTAAAGTCTATATTCACATAATCCAGTGTGAATTTAGGACAGTGAAAACTTAGGTACATGTCCAGGCCAGGTTGGATATAGCTCTGAGCACCTCAGTCTAGTAGGTGTCCCTGCCCAGGGAAAGAGGTTACAACAAGAGGATTTTTAAGGTCCCTTCCAACCCAAACTCTGCTGCAATTCTGTGATTCTCTGTATATCATTGTTCCTTGATTTAGCTCTACTGAAACAACACAAGCTCTTCACAGAAGTCTTCAGCACCATTTAAGGTGAGTGATTCAGCTTTCCATGATGAATTAATATGCACTTAAAAAAAAAGTAGAAAATGCAATAAGTGCTTAACAGAACTGTGCTACATCATTGAATTAATTTGCACTTTTGAGTTTTAATCTGTTCATCTTTGGGGGATGAGTGTTACTATAGACAGTGCTAGTTCTGGACAGTGCTTGGAGAATTATTTCAGCAATGAATTAGGGAAATAGAGGAAAATTATTCATCTGCAGAAACCCTGAGATGTCTGAGAAACCCTTCTCCAAGCACAGCATAGACTAGAAGCCAGAGACACAGTAAAGACCATGAAAAATATTCTGTATAGGAACTGTATTTGGCTCAACTTTATCCAATTCTCTGTCATAGGAAAACAATGATCTTCAGCTTTTGACAGTGTGCACAGAGATTAAAAGGGAAAAGCAAAAGCATTATTATCACTATTTGGAGCTCTTTCAGCATATCAAAACCAAAGTACTTAACTTCTGCACCTCAATTATTCTACTGTATCTCTGAAGTACTTTGTGCAGTGCTTATCTACTAAACCAAGAAGGTGCATTTAAAGAAATACCAGATTGAAGATTTTCTATTCCTTCCCTTAGCAAAATCTGGTATCTAGGCGGCTTTATACATTCTCCTATCTGCATCTAATATTAATAGCTTATTCATTATGTCAGCCTCTGGAAAGTTATTATTACCTTCATTTTACAGACACTGTTAGGTATGGGGGAGGGTCAGAGGAGCTGGGTGTATGCAGCTTCCCAAGTCAATAGGAGCTGGTTTGCACAGGTCTTCTGAAATTTGATTCATAAACTATTTATCAGTGACAGGAGACAAATAAATGACAAAATCTGGATTAGCAAGCTATATGAAAAGCAGAACACTGAAAATAAAATACCTTTGTTAGCCGCTTAGAAATTTGATTCATTTTATGACCTTTATTTCTTGCTGTTTTGAAAGAATTTGAGTAAATGGATTAGCTCTTGCACAAGGTTTTTATTAAAAAACCAACTGTTAAGTAAAAACCCCATACTACCACATGAGACACACCATCCCTTTGGCATTAAAAATTTTCACCTTGCACTAGTTGCAAACCTTCTTACCTCAACAACTTAGCAAGCAGAACAATGACATGAGGGTTAGGTGACTGGCAGTACTTAATGATGTGCCAGTAGCAAGCCCTGAACAGCCGAATGCTGCTCATCACCTCCTCCCTCAGCCACACTCCTCTCAGGCTGACAGTTCTGAAATCATTATACTCTTTATAAATGGTTTGTGACTGCAAAGTCTGCTTACATTGCTGCTCAATGGTCACTACGACCAGTTCTCCCAAATTACTGTTATAATCAGGTCATGGTACCTTCCACTAGAAGCTTAAAATACTTTAAACCTTATGGCAAAGGAGGAGTGAACTGTATTAATTGCATGCTTGGTCATAAAACACAAGGTTTATTCTTAGGTAATGCCTTGTTCTTTAGTTTCAATACTGGATAAAACTTTCTACAAATATTTTAAAATATGCTATTTACCCAAATATCTAATATTAATTTCCTATGTTTCATTCATATTGAAAAGGTTTTCTTAGTATTTCAAGCCCTGTGTGTCTGAAAAACTAGGCAGGTCTATTTTTATACAGGCACAAAACAGTATAATAATATAATATTTGTTATTATTAATAAGATTCTGAGAAAACTACATGTATTTCCTTTGCTATCTCTATTGTTAAAATTGCCTCACCACCCTCAAAAAAACCCTATGATTTCAATGCTTTACTGAGTTCATTTCAGTGGGTATATTCCAGGTCCCTTGCGAAACCTCACCTCCCACTCAGATGACAAAAAAGTGTTGACTTCTATGAAAACTCAGCCTTAAAAATGTCAAATACACAAATGTCTAATTATGCAAGGGAATCTTAATCTGGAATATAACTTAATGCGACAATCTGGTTTGATTTGCCAATTAAATCTATGCAAGATACGGAACTTACAGTTTCAGTGGGAGTGCAATAAAACAACAGTAACTGGTTTTGAGGAACACCATAACCTCAGTGATTGGGTTTTTTGTTAAGTGGAAAATAGAATTCAGTCAGATTGTTTAAGTCACTCATTCTGCCTTGGAATGGGAAACAAAACCACTAGAATTTTTTTTTTTCCAATAGGTAAATAGAAAAGAAACAAAACTAAACCAACAAAACCAACCAACAATAACCTCCTCCATAAAGATGGGAAAAAGAAGAAATCTTCCTCCTGAATTTCCAGCTGCAGCTACATTCCCTCCTGGAGTTACAGGTTCTTAGAGCCTTCAATCTGTTTCTTTGTCCTAGCTGCCACTTAAATGAACAGAAATGCTGATGAACCTCCTTCTCCTCCTCTCTGAAGATTTAATTCTACCGTCCACAGCTTATTACATTCTGGTTTGCTTTCAGTAGCACTCAAAGAGCACCAATACAGACCTTGTGTGGATGTCAAACCCTTATAATAACCATGCCATGAATGCATATCCCAACATGACTTCAAGAATAATTGCAGTTGTGTGACTCTATTTGACAGGATAGTGCAGCTGCTTAACATTGTCATTACCTGCATATCACCAGTCTTTATCTTCAGACTACAGTTCATTGCTTATATCATGCATAACTATTTTCCAGCACGACAGGAGCTTTAAAACAATAATTTTGTAGTCATCGAAGTTGTATGAAAAGCTCATGGCCCTTCACAAAACATGGTTGTGAAAGATTTTTTTGCACCAAAAAAAGGAAAACCTTTCTTAAGAGACCTGCTACTAGACCTCCTCAGTCTTTGCAATGACAATTTACATTTGCCAATGACATTAAAAATCTTAACCCAAGATAGCAATTAATTTCTAAGAGGGCAGAAGAGATATCAAAGATAAAGCAGGGATGATGTAATAATAGTATTTTTTTTAGCAAATCAATCTATTTATTGAGTAGAACAATTTATAGAGCTCTGATATATTATCAGCATTTTGAACTTCTTGGCTTTCTCTATTTATAGTACTGTCCTTGCTGTTGTAGTCAAACTATGATATCTCTACTTATTCTATTTAATATTTATTAATGCTATTTTAACCCTACTATGGCAGTTCATATTACTTCATTTTCATTACACCGTATTACCCTTGGAGAAGACTAAATTACTGCTAATTCATCACCAGTATCATACACCTTTTTTGCCAGTTTCTGCATTCAGAATTGTATCAAATTATCTAAATTATAAAATTAGGAAATGAAGTCTGATTTCAGGCCTAAGAATCATTTTCTTACTCATCAGCACTACTAGCAAGGACTACTAATTTAATCTTATCTTTTCAAAGAAAATCATAAGAGAAAACATGCAAGAAGGTGGCCTCATAGATACAGAAAAAAGAATGAAAAGCTACTCTCCAGTGTTCAAAATTCATGTCCACATCTTAAGTCATAAATTTTTTACCCAATAAATTCATGCTATAGATTTTTCCTATATTTTCCCTCTTAGATTATTCACTATTTTTACTCTAAACTGCAGCACATGGGAACACTTGCTGAGTCCAGGCACATATCAGAGTGTTTCCGTACTGTATCCTGACAGGGGACCATACCCCATCCTCCTTTTTCTCCCCAGTTTTTATTTTAGTTGGAGACAAACTGCAGACTCCTGCAAGGATGGATTAGTGACCTCTGGAAGCAAGATGGCTGGGTGCAGCCATTAGGGAGCACTCCTGCCTCATGTCTCTTTTGGGCTGGAAATCAGGTGGTGGTCCATGTGAGACTCACTGCATAAATCCCGATAACCTTGGTAAGCATAGATAAGGCTTTTTTTGTTTTTAAAAGAAAATTCACAGAATTTGCAGTGGTGAACACCAACTTGGGCAAGTCTCCAGCTGCAGAGATCCCTGACAAAAATGGGAGAAACAAACTCAGTTTCTTTCCCTCAAAGAAAGCGGTGGAAGGTAGAGTAAGAGACAAGCAAAGAACAACTGCCCCCACAGAAGAGAAAACTTTTCAGACCCTGTGTCTCTCAGGACAGCTACCAGAAACACAAGTGCTGGGATCCGTGGCTGTTCCTGGAGATGATGATAACAGCTTTCCTGTGATGCTGCAGTGGAACATCCATTTTCCCAGGGCTTACTGCCAGCATGAATAAAGAGCTCTGACTTCTGAGAAGAGGGAGTGTAACATAAGGTAGAGGGATTTTGCCTTTCTTGCTTATTTCAGGGATGTTTTTGGTGCTGCTCCAGTCATGGACTTATCAGATAAACAGCAAACAAAGCTCCATCACTCCACTGAGAGATGAGAAGAGTATTCCTCTGGATGCTTTGTTTTGCTTTCTAAAGAAGCAAAGAAAAATAAAGACATTTTCTCAAGATTCAGCAGGTGACTGTCCTCTGTTGAAAATAATGCCATAATTTCAGCTTACTCCTCACACTAGTTGCCTTCTCTATATCTACCAGAACTTATATTCAGTTTGAGCTCCCTGGGTGTCTTCCAGGAGCCAATTTAGCTAAAATATTTGGACAGCTGGGACACAGCAGGGAAGAAAATGAGAGACAGGGCTGACTGTGTTACCAGTTGAGTTCTGTTCCTGCTCTTCAGACTGACTTGCATAATCTTGGGCATGTCATAACCTTTCTGTGTCTCAGTTCATATGCTTTCAGATAGGTACAATTATAAATCTTTTAGAGTTTTTCACATGGTGGATTTTACTCTAAAATACATGGCTGAGAGCAAGCTTAAGTGTGCAAATCACAGTATAAACAAGTTACTCAGCACTAACAGCCCTCTAAAAATAGAATTAGAAATGTTTTTATATTATCAAATGTTAGACCAAGAAGCATTCTCTTTTTCCAAGTATCACTGCAAGGTTAATGAATTCTCTTTTTGATAAGTGCTGTGTGTCAGAATATTATTGTGTTTAATATAACCAGTGTGTAAGGTGCTGCTGTGCCTATGAACTTGGGGCACAGATTCACAAAGCACAAAGCAGATATATTCTGCAGTAATAAAAACTAAACCAAATTCATAATTGCAATGACAGCTTTCTAGCAAATATATTATACAAAACATGCATTTCCTAAGGTAGACTCTAAAGACTGCATTTAGGGAATTAAATGCATAACTCCTGCTATTTTTGGATTTTAAGAGAAAAAAAACCAAAAAAACCCAACAATTTGCATACCTTAATCAATTCAGGGATTTGAAAATGAAGTTTGTTAGTTTCCAACCTGGGTTATGGAGACATAAAGGGTAAGCATTTCTAAATGTCTCATTGTCATCAGAGAGCTACATGAATTTAGGAGACAAGATCCCACTGACTGAGATCTCTCCCTGTCTGGAAACTAACTCTCTCACCCTGCTCTTACTTGCTCTTTTTCACCTCCTCCTTTTTTTCCCTGCCTTTTCTCTCTTCTCACTCAGCTCTATTAGAAAGGAAAATAGAAATGAACAAAAATCCCCAAACCTTTAAACTAAAATTTAGGGTTGTCTTTGTTCTCATGTTTTGATTTTAGAAACTAATTATCTGTAAGTATCTTATTTGTCTTTGCACAATTTCTTGTCTGGAAAGTCAAGAAATCATATACTGCCACAGACTGGTATCCAATACTCCTATTTTCTCTAGGCTTGCAATCCTGCTTTTCAAATTGATGTACTTAAGGGTCCAGTCTTCCCCAAAAGGGCAAAAATACAGAAGAAAACGTAAAGTAAGGTATTTGAAATCAAAGAGAGAGAGAGAGATTAAGTTTACAGATAGGTGAGAAAGTCACTCTGTGTAAATAGAAATTAGCAGGAATACAACAGCAGGAAGATGACTACATAAAATATGTAGTTTCCTTCTTAAATTAAATTTGGCATTTCTGTTCATTTGAATGAAAATATAATCATATAAATATGAAGAATTCAAAATTAAGCAAAGAAATATCATCAATTTTGCCATCCCATTTTTAAGAGGGTGTGCTGATCCCACACAAGAAACAATGCTTTGGCAGGTAATTAGCTTTCCATAGGAGCAAATTACATTTTGCTAAGCTGCTACTTTAGGGAGCCACTCTGCTTAAAGACAGTCAGCTCTTTATCAGCCTGACACACACAGATGCCAAGATCAAAGGACCAAGCAGACATCTGCAATGTCCCATCCCTAATGAGGGGAACACCTGAGGTTTGTGGGTGCTTGTGGTCAAAAGGAACAACAAAAGTCAGAGTGTCCTCAAAAGCTCACAAAGTTTTACCGGTAAATTACACACTTGGTATGGAAATAGGGATGTTAGTTCCTGCTTAAACAGTCCCTGTCCATATAAACACAGGGCAGTGAGTTTTGGGTAATGGGTTGGGTGACAGCAGGGAGAAAGAGATGAATTATAGAGGGGGAGAGAGGAGGAAATAGACAAAGACACAGAGGGAAAGAGCACTAGTTCTGGCTCCACTGTTGATCCAGCTGGGACGTCCAGGGTCCTGGGGCGCATGCACAGGGCAAGTACTCTGGGCTTGATGGGATAACTTGTTATAGATAAATTCTTCCCACCCTGAAGATAAGGTTCTCACTTTCAATGCAAATTGCTTCTCCCACACAGTCCATTCTTCCAGACCTTTCTGGAAAGAAGTTGGAGGTTTCAGGATCTCTGGTGGTCTTGTTCACCTCCTACAGTCCATGCATATCTCTCAATCTCACTCCTGAGCTGTGCTGTGTCATGCTTATCTCCAGGAGCAAGAATTAGGATGTTTGTCCCAGAAAAGTGCTGCCCTACCTCCACGTGGCCCCTGCTCCAGCCACATCCTTTCTCACAGTATGTTATTACGAACAATCCTTGGCTCTTTTTATCAGCAATCCATGGTTGGTTCCACAGCTTTCCGTCTCTCTGTGTTTCAGACATACACACTAGCCCCATCTCTTTTAGGCTTCTACAACATCAATATCTGAACTAATGACCTTAATGCTGCCTTAACAAACAGAGGAGTAATGGAATCACTCTTAGAGCATGATACAACATCTGTTGTGCCCCAGAAGTGCATGTTTACTTCATGGGCATAAGCACACCAAGGGCAGCTTGCTTCAGAGACAGATGTTTGTTATTTTACTTTAGGTAAGCTGGGTTGTGTGCCAATTGGGAAGTTAGTGCAAAACACAGAAAGACATTTCCAATGCACTTGGATCTTTCAATCCCTGTTGCAACCAAAGCTGCTGAGCTGTAAGAGGTATGCTACACAAACGCAATGAGCTATGCTCTTTTAATTGTTCATGCCAATAGCTGCAAAGTCAGACCTAACACAAGTCTTCCATGAAAAGCACTACACTCAAATACTGAAAATACTGAAATATGTTAATGAAATTGGTGAAATTATGTATTTATTACTGTGTCTGTTTCCTGATCCAGGGGTTTGATTTTCCTGTTTTCTCATTAAATTTTGCTGTGTTTATTTGCCACATTCACAGTTTCATTACAAGGCTGATGGTGAAAATACTTGGCAAGGACACATGAAAAAAATCCAGATATTGAGGAATTCTAACAAATTAACTTAGTCATAGAACTATGTAACTGGTATTTGACAGAATAGATGAACACATGATCAGTCCTGTGCATTGACAGTAAGAAAAAAAGCCCAAAACTTTGGTAAACAGTTACAGTTGGTTCCATGGCCATTATTGGGACATTTGGGTTCTCTTTATTTAGGAACAGCTGAAACAGTCAGGTAGACTGCAGCTGCTAAAGGAGGAATATTCTGATGGAGAAAGGCAGAAGGCCTAAAACAGCGATAATCACAGTCTAACAGGCAATAACAATTTGAAAGAAAAGCGTTCCTAAATGTGATACATATTTGATGGCGTGGCAGGTTGGCTCCTTCCAAGGAGTAAATTGCATGATGTGAACATTAGGAAGCCCCCTATTTCTCATATAGATACCATATATTCTTATGATGTACCATAACAAAGACTGTTCATATACTTAAATGGAGGTCATTCTGCCATCATTGCAGATTTGGAAATTTCTGAGAAGGATTTCAGTGTCTGTCTCAACCACATGCCTCTGTAGCCTTCATAAAAAGTTATAGTTGTAAAGTGGAGTGAGTGTATCCCACCTTCCCATCAGACAGGGACAGTAAAATCCAGCAATGACTGAACTGCTCAGAGAGTAGCAAACAGACAAATGGCTGAGAGAATTGAGATCATTCATTCTGAAGAAAATTGCAGCCATCCAGTACCTGAAGGGAGCCTATTTACAAGGACCTGGAAGTGACAGGACCAAGACAAAGGGGAATGGCTTCAAACTGTCAGAAAGTAGGTTTAGATTGGATATGGGGAAGAAATTCTTTACTCTGAGGACAGTGAGGCCCCGGTACAGGTTTCCCAAAGAAGCTGTTGCTGCCCTAACCCTGGAAGTTTTCAAGGCCAGGTTGGATGGGGCTTTGAGCAACGTAGTCTAGTGAAAAGTGTCTCTGCCCACCACAGGGAGTTTGAATGAGATGATCTTTAAGATCCATCCCAACCCAGGCCATTCCATGATTCCATGAAAGCACAGACAAGCCTAAGAGTGGTCAGCTCAGTAGTGTCAAAGGCTCAAGTACAGCAGTGCACTACTGAAAAAAAATAAATAACAAGAACTATTTTAAAAGGCACAAGTGTGACAAAAAACTCCTCCCTCTCCATGTCCCTTTTATTACGCTTGTGTGCATAAATGACCATACACACCTTAAAAAACTCTAGAGGGGCACCAGAAAACAGCAAATATTATGCACAGGAATATTTTTTACAAGCTACACACAAAGTTTTAACAATGAGGTCGTCTTTGATATAGATGCAAATGAATTTGAGATGTTCCATAGCAAGCATTTCCCACCCAGGGGATGTAAACAAGCTACTCCTGCAATAACAATGCATTTGCTTTGCATCTAGAGCTTCTTAAGGGGAAAAAAACCAGAGAAATCATAGATTTTATGAAATGCCTTATTAGAAGACATTCCCAGGGGCAGAAGGGTGTGGAAATGCAAAAGCAGTGTCAAATGCAGTAAGTTAATAAAAAGCAAATAAAATCCATATGTTTTAAATAAAGCCTAATGCATTATTCATAAAGAAGGTCTCTCTCACAAAGAAAGTTTAATGCATCATCCTGTTTACTATATTTTACAACATCAATTAGAAAAGAGAGATTCTCTTCCTCTCCAGTCAGTAATACATCTTCACCATATAAGAAAAAATATTATGGTGTTTAATAACTTGATGAGAGATGCGTAAAAGTAAATCAGCAAGACTTTAAGGAAATCAGCATGTGAGAAAGGAAAAGTGATTCATTTACTGTGAAAATTCATTCAGTTTACAATGACTAGGTGATGGCAGGCCTGTTTTTCTCTTTTGGACCAGTTCACCTAAGCTGTGACTGTGGGAAGGAGCAATGGAGGAGGAGAGTGTGGTTCCCAACTACCCCCAGCCTTTTCCTTCTCCAGAAAAGGACCAGATAAACTGCTGTCTCTGGGTGTATGTGGGGAGACACAAGAAAAAACACCAAAAAGCAGAATTCAGAAGCATACATGGATTTTTTTTTTTTTTTTAATGTAGCTACTTCTTAGGATACTATCTAGCCAGGCTCAAAGCCTGTGCTACACAGACCTAGCTGGGCTGTAACTGAATTTTAAGTGTTTTTAATATGAATTTTTAATAATTTTTAAGCTAAGAAAAGGAAACAGTTCCAAAGACATCCTTCCAGAAATATTTTACTGAGTTCACTATGGACATACTTTATCCTTACAGAATTCTCTTGTGCTTTTAAGATTGTCCTTTTTTTTTTTTTTTTTTTTTTTTTTTTTTTTTTTTTTTTACCC
>NW_024508324.1:1104258-1199860 GCF_017590135.1 Pyrgilauda ruficollis | reverse complement strand
TTTTTTTTTAAATTTTTTTTTTTTTTTTTTTTTTTTTTTTTTTTTTTTTTTTTTTTTTCTTTAGCTGCTGTATACACCTATACACCTAAAAACCAAAAAGTTTCATGCTAGCAGGCAGATGCAAAAATCATCATGGACCATTATTAACTGGAACTTGAATATTCACATGAGATGAGTAACTCTGTAAGGATAATAAATTAGGTTTGAAAACATAATATATATGATGTGACAGTTTTGAATCTAGTCCCTCCTTAAATGTTCTTATTCAGTAGTCTGTTCTTAAGATTACATGGTTTTGGGTAAATAAGTGACAAATTCAGCTTTTACATTGCAAGTGTTTGCAGACATTTCCCAAGTCGCTTTTAAAAAATTGTATCAGAAGGCTTTTCATAGTGAAAGAGCTTTTGAGACTTTCAGATTTGGGTTGCTTTTCTCTACATCACGTTTTCTTTTTCCCTGACCTCACCATATCAGATTGCTAACTTCCAGTGAGCAGGAATTAAAATGACAACTTTTCAGGAAAGTTCTTGGAGAAGATGCACTTAGTGCAGTTGAAAACTAATTGCATGCACCACATGATGGCACAAAATCAGGCATGGGAAACATATTTGCATTTACATTTCAAATATACTCAATAGACTTTTATATTTGAAAGTCTTCATTTCCATCTTCAAACCTCAGTTCCTAATGTTTCCTAAGAGGCTAAAATCCTCTAGGAAGATTTATAGGGAGCAAGCAAAGAATCCTGTTAAGTACTGGTAGATATGTTTTCAGCAAGTAAAGATACGTATATCTCATCAGCTGCAGAATCCACAGGGCTTGTGTGAGGAGCTTCCACAAATGAACCTTTTCAACTATGCTAAGAACGAACTTGTCACCTCTGCTCAGGTTTTTCCCTGGCTGATTAAAATCTCAATTACATTTATAGAGTCTCTGCTTCATTATTCGATTAGTGGTTAGACTGGCTTCCACTGGGAAAACAAGGGAATATGGGGCACATGGAAGAGGCCCAGAAGAGGTTAGAGATGTGTGACCCTGGCAGATGTGTAAGGTTGGGACTAATCCTCGATGGCAGATACAGAGATGCAAAGGTAACATGTGCCCCACTGCCTGAAGTCACTTTACAGCTCCATATCCTTGTATCACACCAAAACAAGCATGTTATGTAAAGGTTCTCAAATTTTAGGGCTCCCAAAATAAAATTTTAATACATTATCACCCCTGTGCATAATAAAATGTCAGTAAACCAAAAGCTCTTTTTAAGTGTTAGTTAACAAATGACTGGTTACAAGTTGCTCTTTCAAGCTGTTCTTTTTTCCTTTTTCATTCTTGCTTTCCCAGTGGTTACAAGTCCATCAAAGTCCCCAGTTTGTCCTGAATTGGTCTCTTTCTAATTCAATTATTTTTTTTCTTAAACATCCATGACCCAGGACATTATGAATAACTCCTACTTCTGTTTGGAAAATGAGTACAAATAGAACTTTCAGGTAGGCTGGGGAGCTGGGAGACAACATCATCTCCCTTCACTTCATCTCAGCCTGTCCCCACCCCACGCTTGGGGCTGTTCAAATTTGCTCCTAGGCTCTGCTGTGTAAGGACCTTTTTTTGGGTCTTGAAAAATACTGAAGATGTTTTTGTTTCTATTAGACAGAAAGTACAATGTAAGTAATATTTGATGTAATAATGAAGAGAGTAAAATTGTGTGCATTTTTTTTGTTAACAAAAATTTCTGATTCTACTAGGGTTTTGTACCTCATTAACAGAAACATCAGTGCATTCAGTTAATTCATTTTTTATGTGAAGAGAAGAATCACAGAAAGTGTATAAACATTTCAGTGTATAAACATTTAAACTGCTCCTATCTCTGTATAGGAAAACATAAAAATGAAGTTATAGGAAAAAAGTAACTATTGAGCTAATCACCTCTGTAAAAACTTAGTAAGTGAATAGATTGAGGTTAAAAAATAAAAGCTGGAATTTAATTTAAAAATATTTAATTCTGTTCTATTTTAATAATTTTTGAATTAAATATTTCACAGTATTAAGTGTAAAACTTGAATATCAACTTAAAAATTGATTATCAATTTAATATTTACTTTGCCAATAATGTAATCAAAGTGTACCTTATCAGAAAGTTCCATGGTAAGGTCGACACTTAGGAGAAGACAAACTGAATCTTTGGACTTTTAGTAAAATAGCACTGAAATGCTTTATTATAATGAAGTCAAGTTTCTTTAAAGTTATATTGTCGCCCTGATTTTTTAAGATTTTTTAAGCCTTCTGATGTTTGCATTCTTGTATAAAACTTTCTCACACACTTTCTGTAAACAACTTATTGTTTTGCATTCTTTTATGGAGGAGGAGAAACTTGATGGACTGTTGGTTTGTCCAGTGTCCCTGGAGAGGTGGCACTTTCACCCTCCAAGCCACTGTCACCTTTGGAAATCTATAAATGTTGGAGTCAGAAAATAAACTTCCCCTTTTTCCTGCCTTGAGAGCAGCAGCGTGTCTGCGTCGTGTTGTCTCGTGTCCTATAGCGACACTATATCTTCCCTTTACTTATATTTTAATCTTAATATTTTATTGCTAAATTGATAAATACCAATTTCATGTACAATGCTAAATCTGTTGAGTGAGAGTCTTTTGACTTATCTGGGGCTCCTGAAATTGGCTTTAGAGGTATTATTCCAATTGAAGCCTTGGGATCTTATCTCAACATTGGCTGTGACTTAAGAGGATAACGAAATAATAAAGAGAAAGTATGGAGAAGTGTAATAGAGGCATCATTAATGAGAACGTACCATTAATATATCATTAAAATCAAGGACATTATGGCCGAGAGTTAGCTATTTAATCAATGAGTGTCAAGGAGCTTAAAGGAGTTTTGTTCAAAGAAAAGAAGTCAGCTGGGAACTGCCCCCTAAGTTAATTTATGGGAGTGAGTAATAATGGGTCCAGCCAAAAAAAAAAAAAAAAAAAAAAAAAAAAAAGAAAAAAGAAATGGTAGTCACACATATTAATGATTCAAACTGTTTTCCCTGGTTCTCTACACTATAAACATAAGTCTAAAGAACAATTTACAGGAGCTGGCTTCCAAACAAAGTTTCAAGAGTCTGAGGATTTTTTACTGAAAACTCAAGAACTATCAAATCTCCAGGTCATTGTATTCATCTAAGTCCACTCAATAATAAATACTGTGGTTCAACCAACAGTGACCTAACAAGTCAGTTTTAAGTTTTTAATTTAAAATAGAAGTTCAAAGAAGAGCAGAAAAATTGGAACAATGACAAATCCAAACTATTTTGAAGATTCATTGTCCTTTGGCAGGATATCCTTAAATTTCAGATTAGAAAAATGTGTATTAGAAAAAAAAATCACAAAGTCATTTTGCCCAATATTAGCATAATACTTATCTTGATTGCTTTCACAGACATTACACCCAAGTATCTTAATTTGCTACAAAATCGGAAAAGAAAAAGAAAATTCTAGCTAGTGATTTATTCAAGCATTAAGGTAATATAGTTCTGGGCAATTATAAATACCTATGTAATTACCACTAAATCAAAAACTGCCTTCTGCCAAAAAGGCTGAACTCCCTGAAAGCCATTTCTGATGAATCAGCAGGAGATAACAGTAGAATTACATGAGACACACAATTCTTGGGGGATCTAAAATCAATACTTTCTCTGTGATTTCAGCCTCTGCTGGCTCCACAAGTAAAATGCTAAAGTCTGTAGTTCTACACTAAAAATTAATTTGGCTCACTATGTCTGAGGCTTTAACTTCAGTTAATGATGCATGATATCACTAATCACTTTCTCTATGAAATAGCAAACAGTGGCTAAAAAATAAGACATGAGATGACAATTGCTTATGAGGTTAAGAAGAAAAGTGTTTGGAGGTCTTGGCAATTTCCCAATCATTACTCCTTTAAATAAATTTTGGAGACCCCTCTGTGCATCACAACTGGCAAATACTGTATTCAATTAATTTGACAGCACCTGTTTTGGCAACATTGTCCCTTCAAATAAGAGAAAAAAAACTCCTTCACATTTCAAAGACATGCAAAATGCAGCCTTGTGATAAGAATATTACAGCACTTACTCTTCTATTCTAGTTTGTTCCTATGGGTCAAGTGCAGAACTCTGAAGAAATCTGCTTCTTTCTCCAAGCGCTTAATTTTTTTTTGTTTTCTATCATGACCTGGAGACAAGTGCTACTTTGATTGCCCTTTCCAACCAGCCTAAACAAGGTATAATTGACCTTTTCTAACCATTACCATGTTCTTGGGAAAAAAAGTCAGAATAATTTTCTTTGTAGTATGTTTATTTAAGAGAGTACAGTGTAAATTATTTCAGGAAAGTTTCAACATTTAATACAACATCATATAGCAACTTCAGGGCTTTATCCCAGCCTTAACTGAAAAATACAAAGCTCAGATATTTGTTCAAATATAAAGGACAAGGATGACTTAAGAATTCTTGGCTTGGTTTTCAAGCACTATGACTTAATTTTTGTACCTGTTAGTCTGAGCCTGATGTCACAGGACAAAGGAGTTACCCACCACAGTGGCAGGCAGGGTTTAAAGTTCCAGAGACAAAGATGCTACTTGCTACTTTTATCGTCTCAGTAGTAAGCATTGGATTCAATAGAATAGAGACATTAAAAGAAAACTATTGTGTGCACAGTGGCAGGTTCAGACCTAAATATTCTCCCTATAGCTTCTTCCATTGAACATTTGCCAGAGCAGGACCAAGTACATGTGCTTGGACCAAGTACTTGTGCTGAAAGGGGGATACCTGGTGATCCCTCTTTACATCATCACTGTGAGTGAGAAAAATCACTCCTATGGTAAGGCACAACAACAGATAAACCAGATATTTACCAATAGATAGTTTTCCCTTTGTTTTTAGACAAAATTGGAAAGAAACAAAATGCAACAATTGAAAGACCTTTCAAGGCCATAGAAAAGACCATCAAAGATTATAAGAAATTTGACTGGTGCACAAGTGACCTTTATTAAACAGAAAGTCATTGTGGCAGTTCTAAGCTGAAGTTATTTTTTTAAAGGAAAAAATCTATAGAGGAAGACATAGCACATTATTTTATTTAGACTACTGTGTTATATTCTGGGGTCAGAATCCTCTTCTAACATTTTTATTCATGATATGCTGATAAATCTGCTTTTACATCTCGCCCCTTCCTTTCATTTTGAGAAAGCTTATCCTCTGCAGATACTTTAATGAAAGAAAAGCTGATTGTTTGAAAACCCAACTTGATACTTATCATGTTGACAGATGGTATTAATTTGTGGTGAAATAATACTGTACTCTTACTCATAATTGACCTTAGAACTGGAGATGTTGGATAGTGAAATGCATTAGGTATACCACAGATGCCAAGATTATGATCACTGAAATAAAGCTTACTTAGGGAAATATTTTAAATAAAATGCACTGCCTGAAAAATCAGTTTAGTAACTAGTTCTGTCAGTAGTCCGAATTACTAGATTTTACAGGTATAATTGTAAGAGAGAACAAAAAACATTTTATATTGAATAATAATCTCTAACAGTTATCCAGCCAATGTATTTATATGGCAAAACAATAAAGATAATACACTGTAGACAATCAATGTATATAGCAAGTCAGCAAATATCTTCAGTTTTCTGTGTTTTGTAAGATAAATGTGGTAAAAATAAAAACTGGTCACTTTGAAATTCATTGGTAGTATTGGATTTCTATGTAAGACCTTCTCACAAAAAATCTGAATATTCATTAATAAAGGAGTGAGAATGTACTCTTATACAATTGGGTTCAAAGAATAAATGACACTTTAAAATACTGGAATGGCCTATGAATGTTTTATTAACTTAACCATATTGCATATTATGAAGTTGTTCAAATGCATGTAGTTAATGAAGAGAGCTCAACTCAATTCAGTATTTTTCCCCTCTATTTTCTTGAACACAGTTATATTTTTAAAGCTTTAGTTTAACTTTTTTTAAATTTATCTATACTTTCTTCCCAGAAGTGAAAATGTGAATAAGCAATTCCATTATAGTCAGTAAAGTTTACTGATAAGTCGCAGAGATTTCTCTGATATCACAGTGCTAATATGGTAATCATCATTGCCATTCTGTACATATTTGTGTGATTACTTGTTTTCCCTCTGCAGAATACACAAGATATGAAAGGCTTCAGTGCTAGTGCGTACTGTGATTAATCAGTCCTAATTTGACTAAAAATGTCTCAGCTTTGAAACACTTTTCCTTATAATTTCTGTATAAAATATAAGAATTTTTAGACAAAAACAATTTTTCTGTGTTATGGTATTTTTTACTGTGTCATTGCCTAGCCAAGAATTTCACCTCACTTACTAATGGATTCTACACTGTCATTTTAAATTTTACTGTTACCTTTTTATGGTAAAAAAATACAGATTTTCCTCTTTAATATGTTTTCTATGTGATGTATGTTCAGCCTGTAATGATGGCTTTAGGAAAGGCTCTTTAAAATATGTTTAAACCTCCTTGAGACCTGGGTCTTTCAATGGGAGAAATGAGGAAAAGATGCTGCTAATTCTTGTAGTTTGGGATGCTGTGGTTCCTTCCAGTGCAGAACTAGACTTTTACAGAACAAGACAGAGTATCATGGGAGGGGGGGGGGGGGGGGGGGGGGGAACCCACCAACACTCCAGGAAAGAAAAAAACAGAGAGGAACACCTTTAATTTGAGCACTGCTAGTCTACATCTCACAAGAAGGCAGAGGCAGATAGAAAGACAAAAAAAAAAAGTAAGTAAATATGTTAAGACACCAACCCTTCTCATTATTTATGTTTCAATCAGCAGGCTTAGCAATGATAATGAAAAGTAGAAAGGTGAGAATGTAAAATTCAGATTAAGTGAGAAATACTGCAGAAATAAGGAAAACACAGGTAAGAAAGAAAAAGGGTATTTGCTGCAGTTAAAAGTCTGTCAGAGCTTTCCATTACAACAGCTGTAAAAGAATATACTGTAAAAGAATATAAGCAGGAAGCCATTTGGAAGACCCTAGAAAAGCTTTAGAAAGTGTGGCAAAAAATGAAACAAATTGAAAATACCGAAGAAACACACAGGAGGTAGGGAAATGAAGGACAGATAACACCTGGCTGAATTATGGTAGCAATAAATCCACACAAGTGAGAAACAGGATAAGAAAGAAATAAAATTAATGCTTTTATCTTATCTATTTCTTTAGCAACTAAGCAATAAAGAAAAAAATAAATGAACTAATATGAGAACTCTTATTTTCTTAAGTATAGCTTTCTTTTATTCCTGTTTACTTGAAAACCCATTAATTTAAAATATGTATGAAGAAAAAGGAAAAGCTATTAGTCTAAAGCCATGTACAGCAAAGTTCAATTTGAAGCTCTTTTTTTTATGGCCAAGTTCCAAAGAACAGTCAAATGGGATTTACAGTACCAGTCTTGACAGGATCTTAAGCATAATAGCATTAGAAAGATGCCTCCATAACTTCTCGGGTAGAGATGGCTGCAGTAAGTTGTAGGCTACAATTAAAGCTCATTCATTACTCCTTCCTTCTCAGCATTGAAAAGGTTAAGGACATAGGGATCTCAAAGCCACTAAATTATCTTTCTGGTTTAGACTACCCGTAAATACCATGGAAAAGCTCAAGTAGTTTTCTTTTTTTTTCCCTTGAGGGGGAAATTTTTTCATTAGAAATTGGTGAAAGGACAGAAGAAAGGGAAACACGATGAAATCCAATACAGTTGAGCTTTATTTAGCCAAAAGACCTCCTTTAGATCTTGCTATTCGAGAGATCATTTTCCTTTACTCTTTTCTTTAAAAGGCCCAGCCTCTACAAATATCTGGACTTTTATTTTTTCATTGTTTTTGTTGTTACCAATTGTAAAACATCAGAAATACCTGTGTATATTCTTTTTAGAAATCTGAACTGACAAAAAGTCAGTAAGAAGCTGGGCAATAACTTGCCCTGAATATCACCAGATTCTGTTTGAGAAATACCTTTTCAGGCAGCTGATAGTCATACACTCATCAGAATCTGAATTCCCATCAGCTGACTTAGTAAGAATTTAATAATGCATAATGCATTATGCAACCTAAAAAACCATTAGCTGGGTAGTTCAAGAAGATAGAGTTATCCTATTTTGTTGGATTCTGACAATGAATCATCACTTCTTTCATATTACGTGTTGCTGGGTGCCTATCTGGTTGATAGAAATCTGAATCTGGAAGGAAAGTGCTTCAGGCCATTCTAACATAAGTCTTACAACATTAAAAATACGTCAGCTGTAAATTTTCGTTTATGATTTTGGTCTGGCAAGAGACACTATGACAGTCTGAATACAGATTTAAAAATTTTATAAGCTTAATATTGTCAGCTAAACCAATATTATATTTTTCCATGCCCAGTACTGAATTTTTACGTCAGACTGTGTAGTCTCAGGATAAAGCATTCCTAGCAAAAGCTACTCAGTGTCACGTCTGTGCTGAGATAAATCATCTGCACTGGAGCCCAGAGCAACCAGCACTGTTCTGGCCTCAGGATACAATGTAGAAAACACATTTTGATGTAGTTTTCCTGACATGGTTTGCCTGTATCTCATTAAATAAATATAAACAAGAATAATTTTCGGTCTGCTCAAAGGTAGGAACAAAAAAAAAAAAAAGAAACTACAGCTGGTAATAGACTGAGAACATCCTAGTGAAAGGCAAGATACCAGTGGCACTGTAAATTCTCCAGGGGAATAAATGGGGAGGAGGTAAAATCAGAGTTTATGGACTCCCTTACACTGGCCATCTACTCTGGACTACTCTGAGGAAGTCTTCTTTAGTCCATCCTACTGTCCAGCCTCTTATAACTACTCTAATGTTATATTTCAATTGTTTTACTTTTCTAGGGACCTTTGGATAGGAGAGTTTTCTGAAAGCTGTTATTATAGAATGCTTAGTCTTCAGGTTTCCAATGTTCTGTTTTATTAGAAGAAGGCTTGACCAATGCTGATTTATGTTACAGGGGGTTAGCAGCCATTGTTGAATGAAACTCAGAAAAATGGGTTCTGTAAAATAAGTAATAAAAGAAGGTTAGGAACTGAGATCATTCAGGATTATATTTGGGTTGAAAAAAAATAATAATCTATGAAATGTGAAATTACAAAGTAATGTCAAAGTACTTCACAAAATACCAAGTTATGACAAAAAATGACATATTAATTCTGCAAGACATCCCTTTTTCTCTTACAAAACAGCTTCACCTATGCTCATTAGAAAAAGGACATTGTTTTTATCAAGAGATAACATCCCTAACAAAATTGTGTCCATAATTTTTCCTGAAAGATAAAAATTGCTTCTGACACCAGTAACTGTATAGAGGTCAAGGAAAAACTGGAGTGCCTTATTAGAGGACCTTCCAGGTACTGCATTAGTAGCAATTATTATGATAACTTAATATTTATTGTGTTATTTGTATAGAGTACTTAATAATGTCATATGTGTGCATATTATCTCTGTGTAATTTATTCTGAATAGTTTGATACACTGCTCATCTGATTTTTTATTATTCTGAGGTCTGAAGAAAACACTAAAAGGAAATGAAGAAAGGAAAAATCCCAACATTTCACATAGACCTATAAATAAAACAAAACTAAAGTTTCTCCAGACTGCCAAATGTAAATGCTTTTACGGACAAATTTGTAATTCCATACAATAGTTTTTTTCCATGATTGTAGCACTACATATGTGACTGCTTTGATGAAACCTCTCATCTTCAGGCAGAGCAGCTGAATGCTACTGCCATGTCCATTTTACTGCTCTGACTTGTAAATGTTGTACACCTCGTTATTCAAGCTGCAGGTAGCAAACTACCTGTGAATTATCAGCTTTGCCAACAGGTAGAGCATAACAAGGATTTAATTGCCTTTACCTTTGGCATCCTTCACCCTCAAGGGATGGCAACTGTTGTTCCAATTGTAAGACAGAGCAGCTACTTAGTGGTCTTTCACCTAGAAAAGGATGAAGAATGTAAGTGTTAATTAATCAAAATTTAAGTCTGTCAACTGCTTTTTCTCCAACCCTTAAGATTAAAACGTTCTTCTGGAAGAGTCTGCAAACCTCGGGGTCTGTGGTTGCCTTGTGGTTTTTGAAAATTGTGTCCAGGCCACTGGTAATTAAAAGGTGACTAGACAAGGAAAGCATTAGAGGTGAGGAAAAAATTATTGGCTTCTGCTCCACGTCTTTGCAGCTTCCTTAAAATCAGTTCTCACAACACAGTACCCCTAGGATCTGTGCCCTGGATGGATTCTTAGGAGTCCTGAGCTGATCCTTGGTTGGGCAGTGATTTCTAGCAGTACCACAGAAAACATTGCAGCAGGCTGGCAGGGCAGTCCACTCTACAGGCAGCTCCAGTCAGGCTTTCCTTATCACAAAGGGTTGCAACACTGCACTACAGCATTGCCACTGCCAGACGTGCTGCATCGAGCTTGCACAGCTTCAGCAGCGAGGTTTGCCGCTACTGTGCTGTGTGAACATTTCTTGACCTGCCTGCAGTCTCATTTCACTTGCTTCTGCTGTGACAGCAGCTTCTCAAACTCACTAAGTGTCCATGGCTAATTTGTCCGCTTTTGTATGTCTTGTGTAATACAAGTGCAGTTTTTATGGCAACAAATACTTTGTGCAGAGTAAACTACCTACAACAGAGACAGTGCAAGGAAACACAGCCTTGTTATGACAGCAAAGGAGCAGAAAGGTATAAAATTGTTACAAAATCCATAAAAAATAAACCAAAGTGGATTGTAGACCAAGGAAGAGGCAGAAAACCACATCAGCATCATTCTCCTGTCAGTAAGGGACTCCAGATACTGAGGACTCCAACAACACACCTCCTCTCTCCCAGCACCAACACAAAAGACCTGACCCCAGGAACCAGAGGAGCAGGGGGAAAGAGAGCATTGCTCCAGGAGATGGGGCATGTATGTTTAAAAACGTTAACTGCATTATTTTTCTTTCTGCAACAGTTACATCTGGATTAGTAATAATTAAACTTAAGATTTCCATGGTACTATCAATAAAATCTCGGGTTTATGTACATATAACTATGTACATACATGGTTTTATGTACATACAATATGTACATACAATTGTACATACATACAATTTATGTACATATCAGTCAGTTGCATGCTATTATGTACAAACAAGATACAATGCTGCATCTTCACCCATAAAAAATTATAAGAGGATAAAACCTTGGCCTCATGGAAAAATATATAGAAACTATTTCCTCTTATCTTATTAGATTCAGAATTTCAATTAATGCTCCTTTATATGGAGAATATTGCATGAATTTTATTAGCTTTGAAAAAATTTAGATAATTTCACTGCTTTTACCAATCTAGTCACAGTCAAACTCAAAAAATAAGAGTTCATTAAACTTTTAGAAACTTTGCTCTCTAGAAACATTTTGACAATGATGTCACTCTTTTTTTCCCTTGAAAACATATTAATTTCATCAAAACTTTTGAAATGGGAGATGTCTCTTGACAAGGATGGAATCTCTGATCAAAAATAGCAAAGGGAAAACAAGAAAGGGAAGAAACTCAGAAACCACCGGCTAATTTGTTACTTTCTCATAAATTTGAATCTCTCTTGGGAGTTGTTTTTCAAAAGCAGAGATTGAGTCTATAGCAATCAAAACCCCTCAGTTAAGACATGGAATATTCATGTTCAAATTTTGTCCCCAAAGCTGTACCACCGTGGGACTGGGAAAATGTTTGACGTGGCCAGATTTTACAGAAGTAAACTTGCAACTTGAGAAGAAAGCTAAAAATTAGTCCCATAATACACTACTTAGAGCAGAAATGCACTACTTGCAGCATCTTCTATTTTGAGTTGTCTCTACAGTGTCATACAGACTAATCTTTATGAAAAGTTCAGCTCATTTTCTTCTTTGAAGAATAGTCTCCTACATAATGATAAAAAGGTTCCTGTTATATCAATTAGATCAGTTTTAAAAACAAAGTGAAGGGAGAAGTTTTCCTTTTAAAGCAGACTTATTCCCATCCCAGAAATCTTAAAGATAACTCTGCTATTTGGAATATATCTAGAAGGCAGAGAAATAATCTCTCTTAAGAAATCATCAATGTGTAAAGTTAATTTCTGAAATGTTGGAGAATGTCCACATCAAAACGACCAGTATACGTTTGTTCTTCAAACTTTCTTGCTCATTTTTTTGAAAACAAACTCTGGTGTGCATAAAGAGAAGTTTAGAAATAAAGAAATACATGTGAAACTTAAAATAAATACTGACAATACCCAGTATCTGCAGAGGTCATGGTGCATGAAAACATTTAGATCCACCTCATATTGCTACGCCCCTATCACTCGTGGCATCAAGCTGCCTGGGGGCGTCTTTTACCAAGAACTCTTCTACCAGAATAAGGATGGGTGATGCTCAATATATTTTATCTTGTAACTGAGAAGTAAAATTAAAAGTACTTTTACCACACAAACATTCTACTGTTTGCTCAACTCTTTTACACAAGGGTTTTTTTTTTGGGGAAAAGGCTTTAAAATATCCTTGAGTAACTATGGCAAAACAACTCTACAAACCCATACAAAGTCAACTCCAAAGAAATCCTAAGCCATAATACTCTGGACAGCCTAAATCAAGTTCTGGCAAAAACCCAGTGCTACTGCTCTGAGGTGGTAGCCCATATCAAATACAACATTTACATGTGTGTTTGCATATCACCATCTGTATTAATTTGCCCTTTCTGTACTTAAGGTTTGGGAATGAAAGCCTTGACAAAAAGCTCAGAGCAGAACAGATATACCAGAAGCAAAAATAATACCAACCTTCAGAATTAATATAAATTTGAAAACGCCTCTGGAGAGGATTAAGTACTAATTTTATCTGTGTGTCTGCTCCTGGCTCCCTCAGAGTGACTCACAAGGTGTGTGAGGTGTGTGCCTTTCTGGTGCTCGGGAAACCTCTGCTGCCAAAAAGATGCCAAGAACTGGGATGCAACCATGGACTGTAGCTCCAGGGCTACAAATAACTAGCCTGTTAGAAAGGACAGAGGCTGCCTAGGCCACATACCTCAGGCACTTCCGTTCCTCCCTGGGGTATATGGCAGGATTTTTTGTTCTGCCTAATTACAAATACTGCAGGCTATACAGTTCTAGAAGATGTATCCAAACAAAATCAGCTTCAATCAAACTTTTACCATAATTCTTAAACCCAGAAAGGGCTGAGCTGCACATACAGAGTGACACATTCTCTTCCCTTTCTGAGGGTTTGAAAACACAGACTACTGAATTAAACATTGGATATTTAATAAGTATAAAGAGTAGCAGTACAATTCTACTTACTGTTCCCTTTTTCGCATTCCTCCAGGAAAAAAAAATCCCAACTAATTAGAGTTTATGAGAGCTATGGAGCACTGCTCTGGGTGTTTTATTTCAAAGGTCACTTATAGTACAGAATTTTATTGCAGCTTAGGAGAATGAAAAATGTAAAAGGAAAGTTCCTTTTGTTGCTATCAGGGTGTGATATAAGTTTGCTTGAGAACGTGTGTGAATGGCATGTAAAAACACATACAGAAAAGCATCTCACAGCATTGGACTGGATAACAAAAAATTCCTTCATATTACTTTATTTTCATTTCCAGAAATTTGCTGTTTAAAAATTTTGCAGATAAAGCTTTCTTTTATGTTGTAAGTAATTACAATTACAATTTTGGAGAAGAAACAACAGGATTGGTTAAAAAATTACTGTTGTTTACTTTTGAGCCCAAAGAAATTGCTCCATTGTTTCAATTTCTCATTTTATTATTTATTTATTTATTTATTTATTTATTTAATGTGAGTGTTTTTACTGAAGCCTCTAACAGAAATTACAGGGATGGCATATCTTTCTATGGTTAATGCTTTTAACATTTCTTTTTATTGTCAAAGTAATGTAAATGCACAGCCTATTGACACATGAACATTTTGTTCAGAATGATGGGTAGTAAATTTGATATTACTGTCTTCCCACTTTTACTGGTGTGACCAGTGTTTGCTATAATACAGAATTTAGATTAGATTTTTCTCTTCCAAAAATCAACAAGATTGATATATTCCTGACTGATGACTCAAAAACAAGAGAAAAATATTCTTCCCTGATTTCTGAGATCAGAGAAAAAATATTTGGGTAATTCTGAGGATTGTTGAATGGTGCTGTTAGTGATATTTTTATCACATAAGAACTTTCCACATCTATGTTTTCTCTACAGATGTATTTACAGGTATGATTTCCAGATACGCTGGATCTTTTCAATTTGGTTGAAGACAAGAGGAGATGGAGATTTTAGGAGATGAGGCTCAAGCGAAATACGCACTATTCAGAAGAATATAAAGACCGGCTGAGAAAACTGGGGTTGTTGAACCTGGGGAAGGGGAGGCTGCAGGGACACCTTATATCAGCCTTATATCAGCACCTAACAGGACCCAGAAAAGGGGGTCTTTTCACAATGATATGTAGTGGGAGGGTAAGGGGAAATGGCTTAAAACTGAAAGAAAGCAGGTTTAAATCAGATATTAGGAAGAAATCCTTTACTCTGAGGGTCCTGAGGTCCTGGAACCTGTTGTCCAGAGAAGCTGTGGATGCCCCATCTCTGAAAGTGTTCAAGACCAGGATGGATGGAGCTCTGAGCAACCTGGTGTGGTAGAAGGTGTCCTTGCCCATGGCACTGAATTGGTAAGGAATATAAATAACTCTTTATTCTCACATATTCTGGCAACATACTCCCATCTCAAGCACCTCTTCAGCAATATATTCCCATACCCTAGCTGGCACTACTTTTGATAGGAGTAACATTGCAGGCTATCATATCCAGCCTTTCCTCTAAACTTCTATACAAGCTTATAGAAAAATTAATTTCTGTAACTTTTCACTTTTTCGGTCTATGTCTTCTTATTGAATAATCTCTACTTTACTTTTAGGTTTGGATTTATTTTCTAAACAGGAATCCTTAGCAATAATTGAAAGATACTTACCACTCCTAGGGAATAACTTTCCAACAGGGATCAGTTGTTATGAACAAATACCAAGAAAAACCATGACAAACTGATCTATTTTTCTTCTATTTGCAATGTACAGACCAATTAAAGAAAACTTTTTTTTTTTTTTTTTCCCACAGGCAATTCACCTTGAAAAGCAAACAGGTCCCTTATGAAATTTTATGTACCACAAATCTCTCTTGTAGGGAGAATACATATTCCATAATGTTTGGGTTTATTAAGTTAAACAATAAAAAAAAAAAAAAAAATTTAACTTGCATTTTGTCACAAGACAGACACTTAAAATCACAAATTTTTGGCTTTAGGATTTTCATTCCAGTCCTGCATGCAGAGGTTTTTTGCCTTCCCTTCTGTTACATCAGGTTGTCATATACTGGAATCTACTTCTGCAATGTTTAAAATGTTCAAATACAGCTGCTAAGTAAATGTTACTAGAACAACAAAATAAGCTTTGAAGTGAGTGCTAGAATAAAAGGATCATAATTTCTCTTTAATGAAGACTTTCTTTAGAAATGATTTTAAGAACAGTCCAAGTTACAATCAGAGATTATCCTAAATAAAGAGCATCTCTAAGACTACTTGGAGTGGTTTAATTCCTTAGTAACCAACACAGGATTCTGCCATAGCATGAAAGGGAAGAAAACATTCATTAATGAAGCTTTTCCTTCTATTTAAATGAAATTTGATGATGATCAATTTTTGTGATACTTTTCTTTTGAGTTCACAGGCAGTAAGGGAAGCAACATCTACTGTGTTACATGACTCAAGTAAATCTAATTAAGTGCTTTCAAAGGCTAACTAGATGAAAGTATTTAATGGCCACATTTTGACTTTGACAGATAAATACCAGTGTGTCCCAGTTAAAATCCTTTTGTTGTAGGCTTAAAAAAAAAAAAGATATATATATATATATATATATATATATAAAAAAAAGTAGCTACTCCCCCACCATCCTACCAACTTAATTTACGTGCCTTTGGAAATGTGAAAATGTTTATCTTGGCATGGTGACATCTAAGTTTTGGGCTTATGTTTCTGATTTTCCATTTTTGAGTTTGTATCTCCAGTAGCTCTTGTTCACACCTTGTTTTTCAGGAAACTGGATCTTCTCAAGGATTCTTATACACTGGGATTAAGGCTGGAAGGGCCCTAAGGAGGTCCCTGGTCCAGCCTGGGAGTAATGTAGCCCTTGTTTTCTAAGATATGTCTTATTTTCATCCAT
The DNA here is from genome assembly GCF_017590135.1 of Pyrgilauda ruficollis. Lineage (NCBI taxonomy): Eukaryota > Metazoa > Chordata > Aves > Passeriformes > Passeridae > Pyrgilauda > Pyrgilauda ruficollis. The sequence goes on along the minus strand of NW_024508324.1, from coordinate 1,183,556 downwards.
AAGCAGAGAAAAAAAAAATCTCACTCCTAATCAAATGACAATAGGGTAAACAAGTTCATAAATACAAGTTATGTGCTCTCTAATTTTTAAGAGCAAGTGAAGCAAGGTTTTTAGCTTTGATACTCATAGCAGTCTTAAGCATTGCCAGTTTAGCTTCCAGTCACCTCATTTCTCAGAGATAATTTGAACAGTCAGCAGGAAATATCCTTAAAAAAGCCAAGTCCAGACAAAAGATAAAAATATACAAAAACCCCCACTGTTAATGGAGAATAAATTGGCAAATCAGAAGTACCAAGAGGAGGAAGTAATTGTTAACCCTTCTGTTCTCCCAGACATATGTAAAACTACAGTTCAAATCCCAGACTGGCTTCTGCCCTTCAACACACACTGCTAATTTTTTTATTTCAGTTTGGATACCTGCTTTACACCTTTTTTTTTAAACATGTGACTATACTGGAAGAATTGGTTGTGTCATCCATTTCCATTGCAATAAATTGACTGTCTGCACAGAACTCAGAATTACGTACAGATAAATTGTTTTCCTTTTACAAAAATTTGCTGGGGATTTTCCCCCAAGCATATTACAGGGAAGAAACAACTTGCAGAGGGAAGAATACTTTGAAAAATACCAATCATTTTTCATCAGCGACTTGATTTCTGAGTGAGCTCTGTGCTACTTTTTGTGCATGAGACAAAGGTAAGGCATGAGCCATGCATTTACCTTGGCACTTTGTTTGAGAGGGAAAAAACCCAGGATCAGAGCTAATTTCTTTTTACAGTACACCCTGCTCAACCCACCAGTGGCAGAGAGGTGGAGGGTGCACAGAGCAAAATGCTAACAAATGAAAGAATATAAAAACATTGTATTTTCAGTAATAATGTACTTTCTATTCATTCCCACATAGACCATAATTGATAATCTCTGCAGACTAAGGTAACAAGAGAAGTAAGAGAAGGATAGAGTCACTGGCAATTTTTACAAGAAAATACCAACAAGTATGCTTGAGAGTTTTACAGTTTTTTAAAGAAAATTACAACAAGGTATCCCAGCATACATCTTTGCATTAATTTGTTTTATATGGAGGTAATTGCAATAATTCAAAATTCAAGACTGGTGACATGTCCCAGTAACTCATCTATTTCATACATAAAAGGAGAAAGGCCATACTACGGATGGCAAAATACTAGTTAAACTAATCCTATTCATGTTAACACATTAACACTGATTTCCCATTTTAAAAAACCCCAAAAAAAAAAAACCCTTGTATGTTCTACTGTGCTTATTTTTTAAAAAAATATAGAATTTTTTACCCATTTCAGAGTTATTCAAAGGTATCCATGAAACTTTCATACACTGAGATAAGAAAAAGGAGGAGAGAAGAAAAGAAAAGCTGGCTATGGGAAAAAAGGTAACAAGCATCAGGAAAAAAGCAATAATTAACAGACATCATAATCTGAATATGAATTTCAGATATATTTGTACTTCTCTGAATAGCTTCTGAGGCAATAAATTTTTTTTTCAAAATTAGTTTCTTTGCTACTTGTGATATTAATCAATTTCTTTCATTTTCTATGATATCAGAATTATTAACTTAGTCACTATTAAACCATATGATAATTTCTCTAGGAAATGTAGCTGAGTGTTATCTGGGAGTTGGGTTTGCTTTGCTATTGCCATCTCAGAGAGTTTTATGCAGTGAGAATTAACCTTAGAATGGGACAAGTGTTGGCAACTCTTGAAGCATTTATCCCTCTCCAATATAAGTGACAAAATTTTGGCCCTAAACATAATCACTGCAAGGTCCCCTGGGATGCAGAAATAGGCAATTAATATGGAAATAGAGCCTCTCTTTCAGGTGTCGGTACTGATGTTGGTCCCTCCTGTGCTGCTGGAGTTAGGGACAGCTGGAGCAGAGGCACTGCCTCCGAGCTTCCCCCAGGAGCACTTGCAATCTGGCCTCCAAAACACATTTTCAATTTTCTCCATGGCATTTTTAATTGTAGTCCCACTTCTGTGACAGAAAGTATTTTTTCTCTAGACTGCCCTCTCTAACTTGGCACCTCACCTACACACTTCACTTTTGGTACAGGAAATCTTCATTGGAATAACAGCATTTAAGGCTATTAAAACATCATGTTATTTACAGGTGAATGCTATTATCACTTTTATGCCTTGGATGCTTATATAAATTGAATCATGGAATTTATGTGTACACTCACATATAAACTCAAGCTTGGGAAAAACAAAAAGAAAAGAGTTCTCTGGGGTAACCCAATAGCAAACACCATCTGTTGTTCTTCTGAGCTGAGAATGATGAGACATATTCTTGAAATTTCATGATTGTACAGTGTCCATGGATAATTATATAAAGAAAATTTGTATGACATATGATACATTATAAGAGTACTTGAAGCATATCACTAGTACCAAAGGGAAAAAAAAATCTCAAGTATGTCAATTTTTCAGAACAATATATTAACCTTAGCTGAAATAACCCTTCAATTTAAAACACTGCTGCTCTAGTATCTTTCTATTGGTCATCATTTTAAAAAACCATTATTTTTAAAAAGAGATGCCTTCCCCTCCACCCCCTCGTGTTTTTTAAACACATTTCTACATCCAGGTCCCCTGACAATATATTTGAGATCAATTTCCATGCAGTTACACTTGTGGCATGATAGTGAATGCAAGGTTATATATTTTTACATGCCTGCAACTTCCAAAATCACTAATTTTCTTACATTTATTTGTCTGTGAACATTCAAATCATATACCTATCATGCTTGCTTAGAAGTTTTTATTTGCTTAAGGATATTTTATCAAATCTGACATTTATCAAATTACAAGCACTTTTAGAATGATTTTTTTTTCTTTAAATAGTGAGGGAAGGCTAGGAAGGAAAAAAGTATCACCTTCAAGAGAATTTATTTTTACCTTTAAAAATAAAACACCAAGTAATTATATTCAGAGATTTACTCAGTTGCGTTGCCGTAACTTTGGTGCTCTGTAGGCAATGGATCTACTTGACTATACTATTCAAGACTCACAGAATGGTTGAGGTTGGAAGGCATTTCTGAAAGTCACCTGATCTATTGCCCTGCTCAAGCAGGGTCATTTAAATCCCATTACCAGTGTCTAGATAGCCTTAGAATATTACCAGGGATGGAGACTCTACAACCACACTAGGCAACCTGCTTGGTCCTCCACAGTGAAAAAATGTTTCCACGTGTTCAGAGGGAACCTTCTGCATTTGGGCCCATTGCTCCTTATCCTGTCAGTGCCACTGAAACAAGCCTGACTCCATCCTTCTGGCATCCTTCCTTTCAGAATTTATACACATTATTGAGAGCCACCCTAAGCCTTCACTTCCCCAGGCTGAGCAGTCCCATGTCTGCCAGTCATTCCTTATGTGAGAGGTGCTGTAGCCCCTCCATCATCCTTGTGGCTTTCCAAAATAGCCATAAGGACCATCAAAGACCCAAGGAGCTTCAGCAGCCCCATCATGATCTCCTCTCTGAGTCCCAGGCAAGCAGCAAACCTTCCTGAACAGGAGGTTACATCAGAAGACATAGACCTTCATCCCCATCTGGAAGGAGTCTCCCACTGCCATCCGTCACTCTTTGCCTATGGAGCAGCTGTGCAGGCCTGAGCAATTCAGGCACCTTCTACCCCTGAATCAAGCATGTAACAGGTATATGTTTCATGTGAAGTGACATTCTGTTCAAAGAGCAGGGATAAATTGCTGTCAGTTTATGAGGAAGGACGCATCCATGTGTCAAACCCTCAGGAAAGGCAATTAAAAACCTACATGAATGATGCATTCTAATGAATGCCAGCGTCTATTGGGCCCTTGGAGAGATGCCAAGAAGAAATTGGTTGCAATTTGGAGGTCTGAGCTGTATCCAGCTTCTGGAGTTTAGGTTAAGTTACACAGCATAAGCAAGAAAATCTTTCTTGCATGTGTGGTTGCATCTAGTGTTTGCTGGATTGAGGTTCAATACCTTTGTAAAATGTGTTCTGTATCAGTTTAGAAAGAGTTTGTCAACACTGCAGCTAACTTTGCTGTTTAAAATCTTTTATCTACATATTTTCTGTTAAATTTATAAATCTTTGACCCCAGATTACAGCTTGTTTCTAAACAGCAGTATCTTCTAGAAACATTCCAACACCAAATAGACCATAATAACAGAGATAGTATGTACAATCAAAGAGACAAAGTAACACAGTTACCCAGAAAGATCAGTCTTGCTGTTTGCATAAAGTCACAGTGGATCTAGTGTTCGCAAATTGTTTCGAGCGCAGATATCTCATCTCAGCTGAAACAGAAATATTTTGCTGCCACTTTGTCATTCAACCAATGGCAAAGCATACATACAAATAAATTTTGTTGCCAGAAGTGAATGATATAAGTGTTAAATAGTCATCACATACTCAATATGCTCAACAAAAAAAACAAAAAAAAAAAAAACCAAAAAAAAAAAAAAAAAAAAAAAAAAAAAAACACCAAGAAAATCCTGGAGATTTTTTTTGTTGTTGTTTTTTTTTTTTTGGTTTTTTGGTTTGGTTTGGTTTTTTTTTTGAATATTGTAGAACATAAAAGTTCATCTCTGCACACATTATGCCTTTTCTCACAAAAGCCAAAGGGAATTTTCAGCATGTGAAACCTTGCATGCCTTCAGTACAGGAAGATCAGTGACATTTCTGGGTTCTGTGGAACAGGATCAATGAAAGATTGGATACATTAACTTCACTTTCACCAAGATTGTGAGAAGCCAGGACGGTTTTGGTAGAAGCAGTGGCATTCTCACTCCACACCTTGGCACAACAGCCCTGAACAAACATGCCTCCTGGCCTGTGGAAGCTGCTGCAGTCAAAGCTGTGACAGCGGCTCCTCTTTAAGCCCCACATTCCCTTTGGAAAGGAGGTGGCACTTGAGGGAAGCCTGCTTTCACTCATGGAAGGCAAGGGGTAGTTCTCATGCAGGTTTTCATGAATCAAATCTGACAAAAACTGCATAGATCAGGCAGGGAGTGACTTAGCATCTTGTGATGCTGTGCAGATTTATTGCCTGCTTAATATGAATCCTGTCTGTCTTAAACCACAATTCACAAAAATCTCAACACGCAACAGCATATGTAGATATTTTATCTGTATCTGAGTTAGGATGGCAAAATTAAACCTATTATTGCAGAAAGCTGAAATCAACAAGAGCTTACTTTCAATTTTCATCTGAAGGTCAAGGGTAGCACTTAACAGCAGAATTTTTTTTCATCAACTTGCATGATTTTACTGGCATGCCAGAAATCTTTTAAAAGTAAATAACACCTGACTTTGAACATCCACAAATGAAGTTATTGTTGTCTGCTACAAGCACAACAAAATAAATTAAAAAGCCAGCCCTTACTTCAGACTAGTAATCCTCCTTTTTCAAACCCAGAAAACTTTTTTATCACAAAGAACTATAAAATGCCTGAGATATGAGTTTTAATTAGAGTTTTGACTTAACAATCTAAGAGTAAATGCTGCCATTAGTAAAAAAGAATGATATAGTGAATATATTCTGTCATAATATCATATATTAATATTATTCTTAATAATATAAAACCATAAATAATAAAATAAATATATATATATAAAAGAATATAAAAATTCTGTTATTTAATAAAAGAATTGTTACATTTCTACATGCTATCATACTCTGTAAGCTGCTTTCCTAAGTAATAGAAAGCTGAAAGGTGCATGAAGTTACTTTTGTGGCTTCCATTAATATAAGTACACCTTTCAGAGGAACTCAGGTCAATAAAATGTTCCTCTACCTTCTCTCCTTCTCTGTCAGCAGCTCCTGGTCCACCATCAGTGTCACACTTCACTCAGTTCTGCTTGCAGTTTCAATTCCTTATTATTTTTGTGGTAGTCAGTAACAAATAGGCAGAACAAACCACGGACTAGGCAACACTGAAAGAGTGTACAGGGAGTTTTTCTGAATTCTTTGAGAGCTCTTTCTGGCTCAGTGACCACCTGCACTCCCAGATGGAGCAACTGCAATGGGTTCGACATCACTCTGGAGCAATATGAAGCTGAGCATGTATTCAACTACTCCTCCATGGAGTGGATTTGAGCTCTCAAAAGAAGGGAAGAAGCCATGTGAATTGATCCCAGGCATTACATGATCTAACTTATAGAATTTTATGCAATGAGACAAGAGCATAGTCCTTTGGCTCCATACCCATGTAACAGAAATCACAGCTCTTTTTATGACACTCACCTTTGGCAATTAAATACACCTTATATACACTTTAAGGTGAAAGATAGGGGTTTTGCTATTAATATTAGTTATTTTTGTAAGTAATCAATGGAGAGAAGTGGATGTCCTCAGATCCAAGGCACTAAGCTGACCCTTTGAAGCTAGATGAGCATGGGAATATTGCCTAAAAGTGCTCTAGGAATTCCTGCCAGAGGAGACTACTAGGGAAGGAACACTGCATTTGCTAATGCTAATGATTCTAGAAAAAGGGACAAGGGGTGAATTGCATGGAGTTGTGTACATTGTGAGTTAAAAACATGAAAAATGAGGGGAGAAAATATGAAAGCAGAAAGAAGAGCAGACAATATGGTAGTTAAACATTTGTGTATAGGAAGGAAATAAATACATATGAGTTACACATTGGATTGCAGGCAACTGCAATGCCATACCACAGAGGTTTGCATTAATAATATTTTTAAAGATAATATAAACAATTGTTGAAGATTAATGACAAAAAAAGAAAATAAATGAGGACAGGAATAGCAAAAGAGTCTGCACTTTTAAATACTCAGAGATGGTTTCAGAGTAGAACATTATTATTAATAAAAAAAATACATTCTATATTTAATTTATCAATATTTCCCTTAAACTGTCAAGGAAAGCTTTGGAAGGTCAGAGATGTTTATGATCTTCTTTAGACAGAGATTTAATTTGTCATCAACTTTTGGGAGTTTTCTTCCAAATGATATTACCCTGTGATCATATAGCACAGTAGCTACTTAGAGTTAACTGGCCAGCTGGTGCAAATTCTCAAACGAGCCTTTAAAATGAATTAAATTCTTTCTTTTATTTCAGTATGAGTATGGCTCATGCACAGCCTTTGTATTAGGTTGGCAGTCTTCCAGATACTTTCCTGCATTGTCTATATTATTCCAACATATTTTATTGTAACTCTTCTGTTCTGGAATTGAGTGGATAAAGCTGATTGTGGACCCCTTGCCTTTGCACCTTCCAAGAGACATGTACTTAAAAATGTAATATGCACTGGGACAAGATAAATACACTCTTGCAGAATGACAGCCACTACAGTAAAAAAGACTAGGACAGCAAATATGGGGAAAAAAAGTTCATTCTCAAGAGTGCATGCAATGGGGCAAAGGCAAGAACCTCAGATGGACTTTGATCCTATTTTTTTTCCTCTTATTTTACTCCAACAGCATTTCAGATAGCTGCACGATAGGGAGGAGCTGGATACAACATGGTCTCTCTCTTTTTCCAGAGACCATCAGGGAACTTTTGACAAGATAGCACCTGGAGTGGGGTCTGGCAGGGGTTCCAGTGCTTTAGGCAGTTCCCTAGTCAGTGTTTTTATTCAACACCGTCTAGGGCAGATGGGTAGCAGACAGCCAAGATGACCATAGCCCTGTGCTATGGGAAAGTCAGATGGAAATAAAGTTGTTTAATTGATATTTAACTACAGATAAAATTAAGGCATCCATACACTATATATACGATAGGGATCATATCAGTCAAACTCTGAATGCATTGTCTATATGCTCAGAATGACAATCACGCTAAAGGATGTTAGTCCTAACAAAGGAAAGAAATCTCTGAGCTCTTGGCAGTTCTTTATGGTTCAGCGGGCCAGTGTTCACTCCCAATATTTAAATTGCTGGCTCACTGGCAAGGGCTGACCCTCAATGCCCACCAGGTGCCCACCAAATGCTCTATCAATCTCCTTTCCTCAGCATGGCAGAGGAAGAAAATACAATGGAAATGCCTGAAGGCTGAGGTAAGAACAGAGACCTCACTTACCAATTACTGTCATGGGCAAAACAGACCCAACCAATGTGAAATTAATTTAATGTACTGCTAACTAATAAAAGAGTAGGACAGTTAGAAATAAATACAAAGCTAAAACCACCTTCTCCCCAGCCCATTCTTTCCAGGATCAGCTGCACCCCTGACTCTTTGCCCTCCATCCTAACAAGTGGCACAGGAAGGTGGAAAATGGGAGCTGTGATAATTTCATAACATTTCATCTCTGTTGCTCTGATGCTCTTCCCCTGCTCCTATGTGGTGTCTTTAACATGACATCCAGTCTTTCACAAAGTTCACCAATGTAGGTCCTTCCCACAGGCTGCAGTTCTTTAAGAGATGCTCCAGTAGGGGGGAATACCTTCATTAGGGGATTTTATTGCTATTGGGCAGTAACTTTTCCCCTCTTTTTAAATAATGTTATTCCTGAGGTACTATCAACCACTGCTGTTGGGCTCGGCTTTGGCCAGGGGCTGGTCCCTCTTGGAGCCAACTGGCAATGGTTCCCCTGGACACAGAGGAAGTTTCTGGCACCTTCTCACAGAAGCCATCCCTGTAGCCCCTGCTACCAAAATTTAGCCACATAAACCATCCATCCATCCATTCATCCATCCATCCATCCATCCATCCATCCATCCCCCTTATCTGGGAATTATGTATTTAAGAATAATTTTTAAAATCCACACTCCTTACATAATCTTTACAAACTTCACTCATATCAGCAAAAAATAATTCTGTGCTCCAGAATCATCATCACAACAGCAAACAAATGTGGACAATTTATACACAATGCGACACTCATCCTTTTGCCACAATTATGACAACTGAAAAATCTCTAGGATCTTTTCACTCTCTAATATTGTTCAGTCTGTATTTTCCTGATTACATTTCCCAATTACTATGTTTGTTTGAATTTGTAATGCCAGATGTGGGATGCCAAAAAAGGACTGTGGGGGACTGATCTTGCCTGGATGCCAGTTGCTCACCAGGACACTCCATGACTCCCTTCCTCAACAGAAGGGGAGAAAATAAGACGGAAAAAAACCCATGGAACAAGTCAAAGGCAATTTAATAAGACAAAGAAAAGGCTGACTGTGGAAGAAAAGGAATACAGAAGATTTTATTCTCTAATTCCCATCAGCAAGAAGAATCTAGGTGCTTCCCAGGAAGCAGGGCTTCAGCACAGATAGTTTCTCTGGAAGACAAACATCATAATAATGTTTGTCCTCCCTCTTTCTCCTCCCTCTTAGCTTTTATATCTGAGCAAATGCTGTATGGTATGGAATATCACTTTGGTCATCTTGGGTCATCTGTCCTGGCTGCGACCCTTCCCAAGATCTTACCCACTCCACCTTACTGGGGTAGCCCTGCTGGTGTGTTGGAGAGATGGCCCTGGTGCTGGGGGAGCACTGCCCAGCAGGACCAGAATGCTTGCTGACACAGAACTGAGCGACATTTAATACCCCATTATAATTTTTGGGATCTTGGAGATCCCACAGGATCCCAGGGCATACCAAGACAAGATATACATGACCTTGGAGCCATTTCTCTATCCTTTGAATGAGTGAACAACCCCCTCCTTTCAGTTGCTTATATCACATCTCTGATGGAAGTGCTTCTCAGTCCAGTGCAGGAGGAATACCAACCTATTAAACCTATCAAAGGTATTTTCCAACCTAAATGATTCTATGATTCTAGTTCCTAATCATATCCTACTTTTCCTTATCTCATCATTTCTACCCACAAACCAGGATTTCTGTTCAGAATTTGCTCTTACTAGTGACATACAAATTCAGTTGTGGTGAGACTGTAGGAGTGACACACAAGTAGGATTATTGCTGAAAAAAAAGAAAAAGAAAAAGAAAAAAAATTACCTGATATAAGTGCCCAGAAAATTAGGTAGCAGATGACTTATGTTCTGGAAGATAATGAGAAGAGATTACAGAAGAAGTGAAATGTTTTATCAGTGTTCCCATGGAAACTGAAATAGGTGCAATAACAAGCTTTTAAATTTCATCAAGTTTCCTAAGAACATAAAGTTGGATTCTGCTAGCAGCCAATGCCAAAAGCCTCCTGGTTTAGTCAGAATAGTGTTCAGTCTGCCTCAGTGCTCAACCTCCCAGTTTATGCCTAAAAAGGAGAAAGGAAGAGCCTTCCTTTGAGAGGAAGGGAGAAGGACAGGGAATGTGCAAAAGCAGGTCCAAGACAATAGTTTTTCTGCAGATTATGCTAAATAAATATTTTTACAGGCATCACAGCCACTAGTATTTTCAGAACCCAGTGATATCCTTCATCCCACAGTGAACTCTACTTTCTGAAAGCAAGAGCTCCCTCCACAGGCTTTTGACCAGAAGCCTGGTTGATAACCTGGAATTGGGAAAATGATGAGTTCTGAAACTCCCACCCTGTTCTTCAGACACGACATTTCCACTCGGCAAGGCATAATTGCTGTAGGTGTAAGTCTTCAGCTTCCTGTTTTTCAAGATGTAATCTTGCATGAGTGCCTCTCACTGCTATAAAATTTGAAAAGCCTTTTTTGTTTATAGTGTGTCAATCCAAAGTTTGGCTTGTTTTGCCTTTTCTTCTTCTGATTGACAGTTTATGCATCTAATATCATTAATACCTCCACTGTTTTCTAAAACAGTAATTTTTGCAATAGGAGAATGAAGTTTCATTAAAATTTTTTCACATGCTGTCATAGAGAATTAAAGAGAAAGTATTTGAAACTGTCTGGTGTTTTAAGAGGAAAAGTCTAACATGACAAGATCTCTGCAGCTCATGTACAGTACAATATGCCACACTGTATAAAATACAGTAAGACTTAATGCTGCAAGAGAGACATTGCTCAGCATATTCACAGCTGAATTTAGGTTTCTATTTCCCTCTCAGTTTTTCAAATGTACTCTACTGTGGTTTTAGAGCTACTTTGGCTATGGCAAAACAGGCCTTTTCTGTATCCAAATGTTCAAAGATTTCATTAAATAAGGATGTTAAGCCAAACTAAATTGGACAAAAGAAAAGGACTAAGATAAATTAACCCTGTATTCAGAAGTCATTGAGCACTAAATCTCAATTTTTCGTTAGCAAAATCAGCTGCTCTCTTCTGAAAACCTTCCACTTACGATTTTCTTCTAGGCTGTGATATATCAGCATTAGCGAATCTCTGACAGTAGAGAATGCATAGTAATCAAATTGAGGTATGCTGAAGAAATAGGATTCACAGGGGTACAAAGCTGGGGAACTGCCATACAAGTTCACTAAAGTGTCCCTACCAAGGACTACGATCAAAGGTATCAATAAACACCTAAAGACATTATTTTCATTCTCATGCTTTGGCTAGGTTCCTTAAATCTTGGTCTACCCCAAAATTTCAAGTACATACCAAAGACACACCCCTCCTCCTCCCCCACTCCCACTGTTACACCGTAAGGGAACACCATAAACGCCTCTCTGAGCATTTCTGGCCATATGACCAAATGTCTTCTTCCTTCCAACACCAGCCTCACCCCAAACATAAGAAGCTTGCAGTTTTGTGATAACCCCAAGATCTTTTTAGGTGGTGTTGCTTTCTACGTGACTGCACCTGTCTTCCCTATTCCCACTTGATTAACATATGTGATTTACACGTGCTACATTGTGTCAGTCTTCCCTGTAGAAATTAGTGGCCTTCCAGTACATGAAGGGAGCCCACAGGAATGATGAAGAGGAACAATTTACAAGGGCATGGAGTAACAGGACAGGGTGGAATGGCTTCAAACTGACAGAGGAGAGGTTTAGACAACATATTAGGGAGAAATTCTTCTCTGTGAGGGTGATGAGGCACTGGCACAGGTTTCCTAGAGTAGCTATGGGTGCCCCATCCCTGGAAATGTTCAAGGCCAGGTTGGATGAGGCTCTGGGCAACCTGGTCTAGAGGGTGGAGCTCAATGATCTTTAAGGCCCCTCCAACCTAGGCCATTCTATGATATCTCCACACATTTTGCAGCCAGTCTGATAGAAGCCCCCATTGGAGACCTTGAAAATGTCCAATGTTTGTCAGTGATAATCTGAATGATGGAGCAGGGACTTTACCTGCATTTTGGGTGATACCAGGCTGGGTATAGTGCTTTCTGAAGCAATTTAAAAAGTAAAATCTGTTTATCAGACTGTAACAAGATTGCAAAATCTCTCAGTGGGAGAATTATTTCTCCAGAAGAGATTTCTCAGACTTCAGCTGAAGACAAGTACAGAGGTGCCTGTGCTGACAGAGGAAAATAATTGCTCTACCCATTTAGAAAACAAGAACCAAACAGCTCAGTATCAGATGTTCCATCAATGTGTTGGAACAGTTCAACTGCAGTTTAAAAATATTGCTACAAAAATAAATGAATGAAATAACTGAAAAAGAAAAAAAAAAGGGGAAAAAAGGTCAGATTTTAAGATTCTGAGATTAGATCTCAGCAGATGAAACATTCCAGTCTCAACCAGTAGTATGTCTAGGAATGCAAATAATCCAAAAGAAATGTAGCATATCAGGGCAGTATGCTTTTCACAGGGAAGGAAATAAGCACAATTTACTCACACTACTATTCAATAACTGCTTGTAAAAAAGACATTATGTTGGTAAAAGAATGTTAAATGAATACATGCAGTAAACACTGCTACATCTTTACAGAAATAATGATATATTATATAATTATGATATAACAACAGGGAAATCTGAAGGCCAACATCTCAGAGGACACTGGACCAAGAAATTTTCTGTAAACCTAGAAAAGCAAAATTTCTAATCAACTCTGATAAACTACCACCAATAATAAGGCAGGAATATCAATTTTGCATTTGTGTATTTGGCAGTTATCCTTTCAGGTATTATGCTTGTGAAGTAAAAGCTTTGCTGAGTCTGCTGAGTTCAACAGATATTGACCTAACTTTTTGATTCTGTCTGAAATCAGCTTCTCATTTCATTACAAGGCTGTAAAAAATTAATTCTGCTTGCTTGAACCTACACACCTCTGGTTCTGTGTAAGAGTAGGCTCATATGAGAATAGCTTTTACAGTAAGTATAATTAACTAATTTCCCTTGTAAAATACGGGATTTTGATGCTTTTGATATTTTACTGAGGACTTTTTGAAGACTGAAGATCTTTCAGATTTCAAAGTCATACTCTGCAAATGAAAGTATACCAAGAGTTAAAAAAAATTTTGCTTTCACATTTTAATGCACCTAGAAAATATTCCTGTAACATAATTCCACCTCATTACTTCAATGATGTAAATGAATGGAAACTCAATCACATAAATTTCAATTAATTATTAATATTCATAGGTGAAAATCTAGAGAAATTGAAATGCATTTTATAAAGATTTAAGGATGTCTGAGACTATTTGAAGATATCCAATTCAAGCTATACACTAATTTTTGAAATACTACAGAACAGATACAGTTTCAGTTAATCTCAGCATACATTCTGCCATATCCAAGATTTTTGCATGTCTAAGGTGTCTTAGCTCTGCCCCATTTGTCCCAGCTAGTTTGTCTTTAAGAATAAAGCTTAGCTGTCAGTTATGAAAGCTGGCCTGAAAACCAGATTATTTTCATATGCATTGATGCAGTATTTGTGGCAGCAGAAAGAAATCCAACAATATGCCTTTTAAATACCCTGCAGAGAGCAAACATCCCTTAAATTCTGAGGCACCAAAACCCTGCCACAGCTCCAACACATCTGTGAAGCAGTGCCTCCCATAACTACCTGTAATGGTTTAACCACAGCCAACAACTCAATCCCACACAGCCATTCTGCTATTGTTCACACTGGGATGGGGGAGAGAATCAGAAGGGCAAAAGGTAGAAAACTTGTAGGTTGAGATAAAGTTTGATAGGAAAGCAAGAGCTGCATAAATCAAAGCAAAACAAGGAATTCATTCACTGCTCCTCACGGGCAGGCATTGTTCATCGTCCCCAGGAGAGCTGAGGTCCATCACAAGGAATGGTGTCTTGGGAAGACAAACACCATCACTCCAAGCGCGCCATCACTCTCCTCTTCCTCCTTCTTCTCCCCTCAGCCATATATACTGACCACGGTGCCTTATAGCAGGGAATGTCTCTTTGATCACTTGGGGTCAGCTGTTCTGTGCCTCCTCCCAGCGTCTCATGCACCCCTAGCCAAATTGCTGGTGGAGTGCTGTGAAAGTGATGCTCACCATTATTTAAAATATCCCTGTGTTATCAACAGTGTTTCTGGCACAAACACAAAACACAGCCACATACTAGATACTGTGAAGAAGATTAACTGTACCCCAGCCAAAAGCAGCATGACTCTATTTTCTCCAAACTGCCTTTTTGCTCTTTGTTGTATGACACAAAACAAAGCTCAGAATATAAAACTGTATCTGTTTGCATAATCATTTTACAAACTAATGATTTCATTGTGAATAACTCCTGATAAAGTTCATAGCATGCTTATACTCAATTAATCCATTATTACCAGTGAAAGCCAAAGGTGGGTTAAACACTTCCAAACACAGTGAAAAACAAATCTAGGATTATTTAAATAGCTGTAAGCTTTGGATACCAAGATTTTCTATCAACACAGATTGTTCATTATATTATTAATGCAATAGACTTAGTGAACAAAAAGAATAATGATCAAGTACATTGCCCTCAGGTTAGCTGTGAGCCCAGACACAGAGAAATGAGATTGCAAAGAGGGAAGGAGAAAAAAAAAACAAACCAGAGGCAGATTGAGTTGAGAGTTACGTACATATTTTGCTGAGCTGTGAATGAACACTTCCTATCACAATTGTAGTTTATCTAACTACGTGACAAACAGAGAAGGCTTACTTAACAAACAGTATAAGATTATAACTCTTCTGTGGGTTTTTTGTCTCTACTAAAACAAAAAAAATATTGTGTAAGCCATTTTCAAATAAACTGGTTTTCAGCAGTCTGTGAGGAAGCATGTGCTAATTTGCATGACCTATTATCTCTGGTATCTATTTGTTTGTGGTCTTTGCTTTAAAAGAATTGGCTTTAATTATAAGTATGGAAGTAATTTGAAATGTCAGTTCAGAATTTTACAGCTTGGAACAGCTCATCCTTCAATAATTAAGTCAATAAAATTAACTTAATTTAATTTAAACAGCAGTGCTTCTTTTTAGACCTTACAGAGTGATTACAATTAGTATTTCATAATTAGTATTTTATTGATGTCCATACACTGGATTGCCAGGTGTCATCAAGATACACTGATGATTGAAGTAATTTGATAAACATTCAGAACTGTTGCATTAATGGCATGCCTCCCAATTATGCATTGAGTTAATGAATGCATTTAAATGTTATGGAGATGAATTTAAAGGACAGCTCAGCCTTAATTACTATACCATTTCCTCCCTCTTCCCATTCTAATTATAACTTCAGTAGTTATCACCTTTTAGTTTACAAATATCACATTCCTCTGTAAATGCAGAATATTTATGTTATTTTTAATTTTTTATTTTTAAGGGTGCTAACAGTAGTTAAATAACAAGGAGTCATTTTTCCAAAACTAAAGACTTCTAGAAATTAAAAAATTATTTTTTATCAGTCCTCTCTCATTCATATTTAATTTTCTTAAAGACTAACAGAGAGGACAGGGCAAGAGAGTGAGCGAACCTCTTTCAGCTAATATCTTAAATTTCCCCCCCCTATTCATTAAAGAATGCCGAGAAATAATGGAAGAGTTAGCATCACTAACCAGCAGGTTGTTTGAATGTGTGTACAGGCAGGTTGGGGAAATCTTTGCATCTCTCTTTCAGTGCAATTTAACATCACAGGGATGACTCTGAGTGTTTTGAAACCTATGGCTCCCAAAACCCACAGTGATTTTTCTCTCACACAGAAATGATTTGGCCTTAGAAACACCTGTCATTACCCATGCTTCCTCAGAAGAGTATGGTGAGGAAGATGGTAGTCCTGAAGTCCGTGAATCCCCTGGAAGTTTATTCTCTTTTGAGCACATGCAAACCCAGGTTTTAAGGAAAAACAAAGAAAAATTGCTCTCTCTAAGGGACAGAGATGAATCATCAGCTGCCAGATGGCTAATTCATGGCTGCAATTTCTTAGCTTTGACGTGTTTAAAGGGAAGGCTGATGGAAATGGATGCCAGGAAACATTCCTATAAAAGTTGACTATGCCATTAGAATATACTTTCCAAACCACAAAACCTACTCTAGCACAGAAAAGAGACTTAGGAAGAATATGAGGGGTTTGCAATCAGATGTTCTGGAGCTCTATAAGAAAGATGCAGTTTGCATAAATCCCTTAACAGATTACAAAACTGGAAGGAACAGAAGTGTTGATGTCCAAGGGCATTATGACATTGCAGCCTACCAAAAATAATCTGTTTTGCTTCTCAATATCTTTACATTTCTTAAAGCTTTAGAGGTCCTGATAGTATACAGTGAACACTATCTGCACAGAAATAGAGTAAAAGAAATATTAATTAACATGACCTGAGTAGAGCTTAAAATTTATTAATTGCTACTTTGTCTAATTCCCTAATTTCTGTCTCTCCCCTTCCTTATTTAGTTTTTCTATCTAGTTTCTCACAAGCTCTCACAGATTTTCAGAGGGTACTTTTTTGTTTGTGGATTTTTTGACTATTGTTTCCAATATATATTATTGATAGTGGAGAACAGGCAGTTTTGAGAAGACAAAGATCAAGTTTGCTGCTTCACTATAGAAAAAGAAATTATGGTTAAAGGTGGTGGAGACCCAAGACAGTGTCTGTAAAAAAATATTTTAATTCTAGCTACTCCCACCCTTGCACAGCTATGGCAGTGCTGTCTGTTGTGAGAGACTCTTTCTCCTGTACTGAAAAGGCAGCGTCTGGAAGACAGACGTCTGCACAAGTGGTACCAAGAACAGGCTGAGACAACACCAATTCACTATCCTACTTGATGTGCCTGCTCCTAAATTATATGTCTATCCACACTGAAGAAATAGGACGTGTACAAAACAGGGTGACCTGACAGGAAGATATATTTATTAGACTATACATGCTTCTCACTGCACTTACGTAAATCCTTGTAAATCCTTTGTCCCTTGCACTTGTGTAATTTTTTGAAGTGCAGTGAAAAGGAGGGCAAGTGTATTCAGCCTTTATGATTTGCTATGACAAACATGGGAATTTCTTCCTGTTCAAACATGTCGACATGTGAGAGAACTGCGGGTGTGTGTTCAGGTCCCTTCCCACCAGTCACGAAAAGCCTTGGATGTGCACCACTCAGCAGAAATCAGGAGCATCCTGGAAAATAAAGGCTGTACTAGTCCAACTTGCTTAACTTTATTGAAAAGGTAAGATAAGAAGAGATCTAAGTGCAGATTTTTCCAAATTTAAAAAAGTGATTACTATTGCATTTAAACAAGATTTTCTATTCATGGCTAAGCCACAAGTAATGCAACAAGAGGCTCAAAGTGACTCTTCTACAGCACTAAGAATCATCTCTGCTTTACCCTCCTACATGAAAGTGCAATTTATCTTTCAGCATTTGAGTTTCCCTTAAGAGCTTGTATTTTAGACCAAAAAAACCCATTGCATTTTGCTAACTAGTGGTGTACCAAATGTGACAAAATCACAATCCAAGGGTATTCTAAAGACTCTGAAACCAGACAAGTAACAAAATGACCACGGCTTTTAAAAAGCAAATGCACCTTTGGAGACCTTAACTAAAAGTTTTTCAACCTCTGAGGTGGGAAATAATGGGTGCTATATAGGCCACTAGTAAAAGTATACAGTACAAATCAAATTGCCTAGACTCAACACAGGTGTCAAAGTAATGTAGAGTAATATCACTGTGTTTTAGGTCAGAATTTATTTTAGAAGGCATCCCTCCCATTTTTTATTAAATACATATTAAAAAAAAATACATGAGTAAATTACTGTAAGACTAGAATCCTACACACTGAACATATTTACTTGTTGCCTTAATCTAATCACAAGCTGGCTAAAAAACCTAAAAAGTACGTTAAAAGTCATGTGAGATTTTCTTACAGTTTCTAGAGTTTATGTATTTTCTTAAAGTCAGTTGGCAAACATGCCTTTCTGGAGCATCAAGATACTAGAAGTTTGGAACAGCAAAAATTTAGCGTAGGGCCTTATAAAAGGAAAGGGTTTCTTGTGTTTGCATCTTTAATCAAGATGGTCTTTTGTACTTTTTTGCAAAAGCACTGGAATGGTATGGCCAGGTCCACACATATAACAGAAGAAAAGAAAAGAAAAGAAAAGAAAAGGAAAGGAAAGGAAAGGAAAGGAAAGGAAAGGAAAGGAAAGGAAAGGAAAGGAAAGGAAAGGAAAGGAAAGGAAAGAGAAACAAACAAAAAAAAAGAGACGGCAGCTGTTAGGCCCTCACCACATTTTGTGAGTTTGTTCACCACTGGCAAATCACCTATAATGTGGTCCTACCAAGGTGAAGACTTTCTTACCTTATTACAGAGAACACTTCTACATTTTACTACTGGGAACACCATCCTGGAATTGCTGTCCTGGAAATGGTACTCTCCACTGCCAATACAAGCCAGTCCTAACCCCTGTTAAACACATATTTACACATTCCCTTTTGTAATTTGTTCAGACTGATTCTTTGTATTTTTTTACAAACCTCTACAGAATTCACTGAATTCAGAATGAAGGTTCTTAAGAACCTCTTGTATTCCATTCTAGCATGAGGCCCTTAAATGATGCAATTTGAAGCTAATATTTCTATTAGTTTCAAGTTCATCAATATTCAACAGTTTCACATTTATAGATATAAGCCGATCTAAAAGACTAAAAACCCCAACCCACAGAATTCAACTCCCCAGTTTGTTACAAGCTGAGATGTATACCAAATTCCATGAAACATTGTGCAAACAGTAAACCATTCCTGGCTGTATTTCTTTTTCCCTTGTAAACCGGCCTGTGTTTTGGCTTTAATCCCCTGTATAAAATCAAAATGTAATAACAAGCTCTTTGAGCAAAATGTCATTCTGTCTAGCAACTGAAGCTGCAGCACCAAACTGTGCTAACTAGATCACTGACAGTTCAGCGCTGTCAATAAATGACCGTATTGGTATGAGTAATGTGTATACTTAAGGCTACATGTAATGGGAATAAAGTGTTCTTCTATTGTCAAAAGTGTATCATTTCAGAATCTTCATAGCAGAAACTTGCTCGATAGCTCAGCAGGCTGGCAAACAAGGGAGCCAGCAGATAAAGACCAGCCCAGTGACAGGTATAGCTGTTACATATTTTTGGAACATCATGATCTAACTGCAACCTTATTAGGTAAACAGAAGTAAAAGGGAAAAAGAAAAAGAAAAAAAGACCTTTAAAAGGAATTGCCTCAAGCTTGTGGACAGCAGTACATGTACTGAAGACAGTGTAATTCTTGACCCAATGATAGAGGATTCGTGACAACGATAATGAAGAAAAATTTTTTGTCTCAGCATTACATCCAAGTTACAAACCAAACAAATACTACTACTTTCTCAAAAAACAAACAATAAAAAAACCCAGCCAGTTTTCATAAAGTTATTTTAAAAATCATGTATAGTACCATCACTATATGTATTCAGGCAGTTGAGTGCTTCTGGTGATATTTAAGTATCAGGCTTGATAATGTGAAGTTCTGGAAGTCATTGTGTTTTCTTACACAAGCCCCTCTCTTCTTCCCCCAGGCTGTTGAGGACATTTACAGCTACACAGGGAGCAACATAATATTGCTGCTATACTGTTTGTCCTTTATCCCATGGGGAGGAGAGCTAAAAGAGACACATCTGGAAGGTGTGACTGTCATATTAAGAAAAAAAGACTATGAAAGTGCCTAGGGAAAAGTTTAATTTATTAGAACAGCTGTCATAGTTACGCCTCTTTCATGGCTACTGATGTAGCCTTTATGTTGATCTCCCCCAAGTTCATAGAGCAAAGCTTTCTCACAGGGGTGGGTTGACCTTGACTGGCTGTCAAACCTCCACACAGCCACTCTCACAAATCCTCCTCCTCAGCAGGGAGGGAGGGGTACAACACAACCTGGAAAAGCTCATGGACCAAGACAAAGACATGGAGCATTTATCAGTTAACTCCACAGGCAAAACAGGCTCAGCCGTTTTACGAGCTGATCACCAATTAAAATATAGAGTTGCATAGGAAGAAACAAAGACAAAATATTTTTCAGCCTCCTTCCCAGGCTCAACTTCACTCCTTCATCCCCAGTTCCTCTGCCTGCTGCTTGAGCAGTGCAGGAATCCATGGGAGGATGTGCACCATGGGGATCAGATGAGAGGCAAGACGTAGAAACTGATTCACAGGAAGTTTCACCTGAACATGAGGAAGAACTTTATTGGGTGGTGATCGAGCACGGGAACAGGTCACCTAGAGATGGTGTGGAGTCTCCCTCACTGGTGATAGTCCAGAACCATCTGGACACAATCCTGTGCCTGTGCTACACGCTCTGGGATGACCCTGCTTGAGCAGATGACCAATGTGGTCCTTTCCAACCTGACCCATTCTGGGATTCTGTGTAATATGGAACACTCTGTCTCTTGTCAGTCTACACATGACATTTTTCTCCCTTACTGCTGATGAAAGTTTTTAGCAAGAAGATACTTAGTGATATAATTAATTGTTTAAGACCTACACAAGGAGATCATGTTCAATACTTTTCATCTGTATGCTTTTCCCTCTGTTGTAAAGTCTTGCATATATGCAAATAGTACCAAAATAAAGCCCCTTATAATATCTTCCTCTAGAATTTATAAAGCCTTAAACTGTCATTTCTTGTTACTTGAAGGTGGGTAGGGGTGTTTGGACAAGAGATGGGAAGTGGTCTTCACAGTTGCCGAGTAGCCTATGACACTGCTTGAAAAACAAACAAGACAAAAAACCACAAAACCAATTCACAACCTCATCATACTCCTGAATAACACATTATTTCCCAGTGTAAGAAGAAATAAGAACAAATGAAGAACTGAACAGCTCCAGAGATATATGTGCATTATTTTTACCTTTGATAAGTTTAGTCTGGCAGTCAGTTTCACAGGACTAACATCAAGATACAGGAGATCTAGGACTGAAGAAATGAGACAGAGGTCAGAATATAGCATTAAGTCACTGACTAAGACTCAGGAAGCAATACACAAGTGGACATGAAATTTCTCACAAAGGTTGTTAAAGAAGAATCATGAACTTGAAACCTTACAATTCACAAGAACCTACACAGAAAAAAACCCCCAATTATTAGAGAAGTTGAAGGAGAGTAGAGGGAAATAAGTTAAAAAATTATCAGAAAGTGCTAACAAAATAAGTTTAAGAAATCTGATATTTCCACACAAGCAGAAAAGTATGGTGTGTATATAATAGTGTAGAATAAGCTTTGGGATAAGCTGTTAGGGTTTTGCAATGGATATGGGAAGAGATATGTTGAATGGAAGCTGAAAAGAAGTTTCAGACAAATGCTTTAAGCACTGAATTCAAAGGGCAAAAGAAAAGAAAAAGGAAGGCTTGATATTTTGCAAAAACAGATTGTGTTTTGAAGAAGGGAAATATAGACAATACTTGTCCAGTTTGTGAGGCAGTCTGAAATTAAACTGAAGCAACTGGATTTAAAGAGGAGATTCCTAAACTAGATTTCATTACTTTTAATATTTCTTTAACACTGACATATGCAACAAGCAGAAATTACTTGCTGGGTAGGGTTCAGCTGATGTGTTAAGGATTGATCTCTTTAGAGACTTCTCTGTTTATATGCTTACATAATCGTATTTCATCATATAATTTTAATGGTGATAATAGTTATACTATACTTGTCTTTAATAATCTTTCTAGAAAGAACTTTATATTATGAAAGATAAGGAACATGCTATTAAGTAGCTGCTAGGAAAGAGATATATCCACAATGTAATTTTTAAATGCAAATTTTTTTTCTCTATGTCTTAAATGTAAAAGGAATCACAATCCCTGTGTCTCATGAAACAAATAGAAGGAAAAAAAAATCTGGCTTGACACTTGTGTGGGACAGCTCTTTGCTCCACAAATACACCTGAACAATTAATTCAAACAGCTTTTTATCTTGTTTCAATCAGAAAGCTGATGTAGACAAAAACCTGCATTTAATAGCATAATGGCTCAGATATATGCTGACAAAAGCCTGAAAATTTGAAAGCAAGAGCATCTTTTAAATTACTTATTTAAATTTGAAAGCTCTGGCTTTTGTTCATATGCTCCAGCATGGCTTTTCTCTTTTGTCCAATTTTAATACATAAACTGTACCTTACACATCCTCCAAAGGTTAAGAAACCTTTCTAGTCTCCCTATATGGCAGACAGATGAATGATTCACAATAGCTGAATTCATTCTGAGGATTTTTTAAAATTTTTACCATTTAACTGGCTAACATCAGTTTTGCAACGTATGATTTAAACAGTCATCAGGGCTTTTGGGTATATGTATTTTGATAAAATTAACAATTAAATAAAATTGTTTGCTACTATGGACAACAGTAGCTTCTATCCTTTGTCTCAATTCTTTCATTTTGTGGATTATAAATACTGAGAACTGTTCCAAAGGCAATATGAAAGTCTTTTAATGCTGATTCAGTTACTAGGCACACGTTCTATACTGATGTGTCTAAATATCATAATGAAATTTTAATTGCAAAGAAAAGAGCATTTCTAAAATGAAATAATGTTTTTCATTTCTACAACACCCAGGGGCAATAATTCACTTATAGACTAATGGCCTGTAAAATTCTGCTTGTTGACTGTTAACTGCAAAATTCAAGCAGTGTGTAAGAACATGAAGTGCTTCCTGTAGAATACAGGCTTTAGAATCATAGAATGGCCTGGGTTTGAAGGGATCTAATAGCTAACCTGATTGCAACCCCCTGCCATGGTCAGGGACATTTCCACCAGACCAGGTTTCTCAGAGACCAATCCAACCTGGCTCAACACTTCCAGAAATGAGCCTTCACCAGATTCTCAACAGGGCATCTTGTTTCAGTACCTCATCACCCTCATAGTAAAAAAAAAAAAACTTCTTCTGTATATGTAACCTAAATTCTCTGTCTTTCAGTCTGAGCCTGGAAGACATTATTCCTTGTCCTGTCCTACAGTCCCTGAGGAAGTTCTTCTGGCTTCCTTGCAGGCTCTGTTCAGATACTGGAAGGTTACTGAGATGTCTTCACCCAACCTTCTCTAACTCTGGAGGTTGAAGTCAGTTTATTTAGTTCTTCATTCTTAGTAGGTTATGTTCCCCATCTTACAGCACGGTTTTACTCTGCATGAAAAGTAGTAGTAGATACTGAAACTTGCATTCAGCACCTCCCCTTGCTGCCTACAGCAAGCTGTAGACATCATCCTTGAGATAAACTTTGTGAATATATGTACTGCTTCAGGACTTGTGTATACAGAGAAACAGAAGATAATTTTTCTAGCTCTGAAAAATTCACAATTGTTCTTGTAAAGATAGAAGGTGCATGCACATTTTAGGGAATACCTACAAGATTTTAAATGCGTCATGTTCAGACAGCTTGTTGGTACACAAAAAGATAAATACTCTGTCACCTCAGAATGTTTCCATATGCACCATCACTGTTATGCATGATGTATATACTCATCAGTTGACCTCCCTCTATCTATTATGTTCTTTAAAAGTCATAAATTCAGGGAAGTTTCTCCGTGGAAAGGGGGAAAGCACAGCTTGTGTTAGGGCAAAATTTTTCATAAGTTATTCACTCATTAAATGACAGAACACCACTTGGGGATATAAGAAACATTGTGCTGAGTCAATTTAGAAAGAAAGTACTAATAGACAAATTCCCACACCACCGCCACTCTAGTGGGGAATAACATCTCAGGTTCAAGATCAGGGGTCAGCCTTGGTACAGAATCTGAAGCTCCATAAGTTCACAGGAGAATCAAAGCCTGGGAAAATAAGAATTCTGCTTTAAACTGGCCAGGGAAATCTGATCCTTACTTGAATACAGCTACATAGTGGATTAGAGAGTACATGCTAATAATTTGCCTTTCCTGTGTACTTGTACAGATGTATTTTCTACAAATGTCATTTTATGAGTTCTTTAAACAAACTTTGAGTGTAAGTGCTTATGTAAGGAGAATTGATCTTAAACACACAAACTTTTTTTTTTTTTTCTGATTAAAGAAAAACCCCTGGATATATAGCATAATAATGTTACACAATTTAAATTTTTTTTTAATTTAAAATTTCAAAGCGTATATCTAAACCATGGTGTCCTATTGGATATTTTGTTCAATTAATCACCTTCAAATATCAACATTGCAAACTATAACTGCAAAGACAACTTATTTAGTGAGTTCCAAAAGAACAACAACAAGAACAAAAGAACCCCCAAAACAACAAAACAAACTAACAAACAAAAACCCAAACCAAACAACAAAAAAACCATCAAAAAAAACCCCTCAACCTTCCTCCCTCTAAACCACAAACAAGAAACTTATTACTAAAACACAGACAATAAACTGAGAAAGCCTCATTTCCCATGTTGAAGTGCAGGCTTTCTAATAACTGGGCTGCAAAGTTATTGATTAAATCCATAAGCAGGACCTAGCAAGCTTGGATATATAACTGAAAACATGGATCTTGTCTTTCTGGGTGGAAAGCTTGCTTTTCTAGAACATGACTAGCAAGTTAAATGAAAAGTAGAGAATCTTTAATTCAAATACTTTGGAATTATCCTTAGTGATTTATGTTTCCATTTAGGAACATACCATGGGGAATAAAAAAAGCTCGTTTAAGAGTTCTCATTTCTTAGTTCCACTACTTGTGTGTGCATAATCGTTTAGACACCTGACCTGTCTACATGCCCATCAAGTATCACGAGACTGGCCTGATGTTATGGAAATTTTACATGTCAGCCACCATAACAGGATTACACTCCAGGATCCCACTGAGTCAGGAAGCCAAGAGGAGACTTTTTTATAAAGTTCACTTTATTAATAGTGCTACAGCTTGAGCTACATGCCTCCAAAGAGGAAACCTGAACAAAGAAATCCCTGCGTAGTTGTACTGTTGCAATCCAGGTTTTCTGTCCCTAAAGCTATAGTTTGGACCAATAGTTATATTAAGATCTGGGGTCTTACACCTTTTTGATTTGATTTGTTTGTTGTTTCATCAGGGAAGTTGTATTTTTCTGCAAGACACAGTGTTTCTCTTCCCTGTTTCACGCCCTCTCAGTCTGGTTTGAATGCGTTCTGTGGTTATCTTCTCAACAGCTGCAATATGGTTGTTATAGTTCATGTATCACAATCTGTAGGCTTTGTCTGCTCATGCAATCTACTATTACTGTCTTAATTATATAATGACCCTCTCCAGAACAGTCCTACCTTTGTTTTTATTAATATTCATGCTATTTATTATATGGGAGCAGAATATTTGTAGCCTCTAAGGTGTAAGCACAGGTGTGTATAGCGAGTGTTACAATGTTAAATATAAACAGTATGACAAAGATTATTATAAAAATCAATAACCCATGAAGAATTTATTTTGCCCAGGCTCTTAAATCTGTTATCTAGGAGGTGAGCCAAGACCATACTTCTTGTAAGCCTGTTGAGGTATTATTCAATTGTATTTTATGCACTGATTTTACTTGCTACCACAACTTCCAGACATCAGCTGAAATCCTTCCACCCTGGTCAACAAACATGCAGCGACTAGTATTAATAATTGTACACACTCTCCTGAGGAGAGTGTGTACAATTCCTGAGTGAGGAAGTATCTGCTGACTTTCTGTTTTTCAGTGAAATTTCAGACTTGTGAAACCTTTTTTTGGAATGTCACAATTGCATCAGCAGAATTACTGCCTGAAGTTTTTATTGCCACTGAAATGTTAAGTCCTTTTCTAATTCACTCACTCCCAATCAGATAAAACACATAAGAAGTGGAATGCAGTTGGACTTTCTACTAATAAATCACTACATTTGATCCTATGAACAAATGTTTGTACCATGATCCTGATATCACAGCTAAATTTGAGAACAAAAATATTAGGGGCTGAGGCTCCTAAGACAAAAATTCTTGACCACTTTTCTGGTAACTTTTTCTGAGCTCTCTTACCACATATCCCAGATCATGCTTTGCACTCAGGTACAAGCCAAGGTGCATGGAAAATCCCCCAACTATTCTTGTTATTTATATGCCCATTGTTTGGTTACAATCATCAAGGCTGCCCACAGGAGCAGTATTACTATAGGAGCATAAGCTGAATGAAACAGGCATAATGTTTTACACGCTGCATATTTGTCTTTTGCTTCTGGGACTGCTGCCTCCCACTGTTGTGAGTATGTGTGGTCTTGGTGGAAAGAAATATCTGAACACAACATAGTCCATGAGATGTTATTTGGTACAGGGATCCCTAACAGAGGAGTTTTCTAAAACAGGTGGCTTTGAAGGAAAGGACATAACCAATAGTGGGTTTTATGAGTAATTTGGACTATGGTTTTTGATTTGTTGAAATAAAAATTTTCCCTCCTTGTAAAAAGGCTGTATAAATTTAGATACTATCTCATACAAAAAAGCTTGGCAAAGGCTACTAACTTTACGTGTAGGATTTCCATAATTTCCTCAGTCACTTGGAAACCTCACAACCAAATGGGTCTGAAAAAAACCAAAACCTATTTCAGTTTTTTAAACACTGACCATGTTGGATTCTTCCTGCAATCATTGTTCACCACTGAATGAGCCTTTGACAACCACTTAACATGCAAGTGATGGATCCAAGCTTCCTGTCCTCTAACTTTTACAGCAAAGTAAGAATTTAATAAGACTATCTGCAGCCACTCCCACATTCCAATTTAGATTTATGGGAAAACACTTTGAATAAAATTTTATCTCCAGGCTACAAATCATGTGCTTATACCTCCAGAGAAATGGGTTAGTACCACTAATCATGATCCCTTTTAATTTTGAAACTTTCATGTAAGTTTAGGATATAGTGTGTCAAATGCTCATCTGAATTCAAGAAGCTGTTTTGGGCTGTGATATAAGTTCCCAGTACAGACAAGTGTCTCTGAAAAAGAACTTCATCCAGCAATAGTCCAAGGCACTGTCCTGGGGCATTTCAAATGTCCCATAAGGTTAAAGTTAATGCTTCAGACCATTTTAACCCCATATATGTGCAAATTTTAACTGTTCTCTCCTTAACAGCTAATTCATCCTTTCTACCTGTCCAGACGCTTGATGGTGATAAGGGTCTGCAATCTTTTTAATTCCTAACCTTTTATAAAATCAATTGATTGTTCCTGCTGTGAAACTTGACCTTCTTCTGATTCAGATTCTTGTATTCCATACCTAGGAATAATTCCTTTAAGGAGAGCTTTTGTTACTCTTCCAGTGTCTGCTTTTCTTATTAGGAAAGCCTCCAGCCATACTGGTAATTGATCTCCTATAACTAGCAAATATTTATATCCACATATTGTGGACATAACAGCATTGTTTACATGAAGTCTTCAGCATGGGAAAAAAAGGCTGATTTCCATAGACTTTATATTTGAGAATTTCTTACAGATAGGACAGGCATTAATAATTATTTTAGTGTCTGCATAGACATCAGTGCCACCCATACTTGTAGCACTTGGATAGCTACTGCTTCCAGTCCTCCGTGAGATTTACCATGGGACCACTTGGTTACAGTAGTTTTTTTCAGTGAGACAGATTTTCCCTCCCATTTTCCATATAGTCTTCATCTTCTACTGCTTCCCATTTTATCTAATGTTCTTTGCTTGTCATGTTTGGTCAATATAGTTTATAGTTTTCTTGGATGGTCAATATTGGACTTCAAGTTCTTGCCTAAAGCAATTGCTGTGATCTTTACCACAAGTTGGCAAGACACACATTTTGCTGCTGTATCAACTAAGGCATTCCCTTTCCTAATCACAGCACCCCTCGTATGGACTGGACAGTAAACCACAGCAATTTCTTTGAGGAGCTGGAAATTATGATGTTTCATCATTTTTCAGTGAACTGCTGAAAGCTCCTGATCTCAAAGGAGAGACTGGATTGAGTCTTACTACTGAATCTGTGTTGGGAAATTCCTCAAACTTTACAAGGATTTTGGCACTGGGCACTGTAATACTTACCCATTAATTGGTAGGTATTACTGTGCCCAGTATATCTGAGCTCTCAAAAGAGAGACCTCTTCTGTGACAGATACCTGCAGTCTCCATATTGAGACTTAAGTCCATTTTTTGCCGCTACAGTGTTAGATAAATGCATTTCTAATCTGTTACTTGTTTGAACCATCTAAATAGTTTACCAGCTGTAAGTGCTGACATTTCCTTAGGGGATAATTATTTAAGAATTACTTCTTTCAGTATTCATCCAACTTCACTGTCCACCACCAGTCTGCATCTCTATTAGAGAACATTTTTCATCTCTTGCCTCCTTTTAGTTTACATTTAAGTGCCTTGGCTTGTATTTCTGTTTGCTTCTTTGTTATCTTCTCAGTTGGCACTACCAACTCTTTTCAATTTATGACAAGCTGTGAATGTCATTAACACTATATCCCACTTCCACAGCAATAATGATGATGATATGCAAATGACTAATTCTATCCTACTGAAGTAAATAAATCTTACCTCTCATTTACATAACTTGGAAGAAAACCCCTGAAGAACACTTGTTAAGTTTTTCCACTGTGATACATGTACTTGAACCCACTATTTACTTTTTCAGACAGTTCTATTAGAAATCATCATTCTCAAATAACTTGTTAAAGCTTAGGATGATCCCTCCACTCTCCCAAATGGATTTATTAAAAAATTCAAACAAAATGGAAACACATTTCTTCTAGATAGTCAAATATTGTGCTGATAGTTATGGAAGTTCAGTTTACAAATACAAGTGTTTACTGTACATGCGCACATCAGTGGTGTTAGATGTTAAGGACATTTCAACTACATCAACATAATTTTAAAAATATGGTTTATTATTTCCGCTGTGGAAATTTCTGCACTTTGTTGTTTTTTCAGGAAATATTACAGTTTGGTGTGTTTGGCTGGGGGTTTGTTTTGCTTTTTGCAGGGTTTCTTTAAACCAAAATCCACTCTTTATAAGTCTATGACCATTACTTGACAGAAAACAGGTTTACTGTGACACACAGAAACTACTGTTTATGCATCAAACATCATGCAAGAATGGGAAAATTCACCCATGCTTATATCATTGTGGGATTTATCCACCATAATTTACGGACAAGAAACACCTTAACCTAAGCAGCTCCAGCTTTGACAGGCCGCCTAATCTCAGGCAAGTCACAGTTTCTGACACCCACTTTGACCATGACAGGTTAGGAGTCATTTGCCTGACAGCACCTTAACCTGGAGATCTGTTGTGCAATCCTGCATGGATTATAGCCAGGGAAGAGAAACAGGAGTATCATGGTCATGACTCATACCTTTTCAGATGCAGACACTGAAAGAGGCTGAGATGAGCCTCCCCTTGAAGGCCTGTTCACTGACCACAACAGAGAACCCATCATAGCTCACACAGACTGGGACATCCTTCATATTTTACAGACAGAAAGGTCAGAACAAATCCTTCCCTCCACCTTTCCAGAACTTAAATTGCTAGAAGGAGCTATGACTTAATCTGAGACTTGGCAGCAAAGCACGGGAGCTCCAGCCTCTTTTTCTAACCTTAATTCAACTGCCTATCTCTATCTGTGAGACCTCACTGTGATGCAGATGTGAATTAATTGTTTCAGTTAGCTTACCTGATCTGAAATAATGGCAAATTGCTCAGAATTTTCTTAGCTTCCCAGCACAATTAAATATATAGAGTAGAATTTTTATAATCGAAACACATTGTATATTTACCACTTGTGGAAAAATGTATTATGCTGCTGCGCTCACAGGTGCCACAACATGAAAACTGTCCATAATTTTTACCTCTCTGAAAATGACTGCTTTGTCAAAAACATGAGATAAGAGAGGAAAACACATGCATGTAGTTTTGTATACACTAAATATTTTAATTATCCTGGTAGACAAGAAAGTGTACATTCAATAAATTCAGACATTTAAGTAAATTTTAGAGTAATAAGTGTTTGCCATGTCTAGTTCTCCAACAGAACAGTTTACCGAAAGATATTTTTATTATTTGAATTTTTATGTTCTATTTCTACTTGCACATAATTTTATTCAGATCTTTTGTTTACATCTCACTTTTTCTTTTAGAAGAAAAACACACCTTATGTCTCCAGATAACAGAAAAAAGAAGAGAAAAAAAATGGGTTGTTTTGTTTTCTTAGCTTATTGAACCCAAGCAGACTCTATCTTGTTTGGTATCGCTCCCCCTCCACCACCCCTCCCCAACCTTCATTTTTTAAAGAACTAGATAAATACTCGTTTTTGAGCACAAGTCCTGCATACTATCCTAAATTACAGTATCTATTGATTAATTCCCCTAATGCAGTGTTTTTATTTTTCAGACTCTGATTCATCATAAGCTTCAGATGTTTCAGTTAGTCAAAGCTTCTTGTGGTACCTTCAAGAGATCTGCAGTTCATTATGATAAATTGGACAGATCTTGTACCATGGGCCTGTGTCTGTGCTGCCACTGTCACAGAGCAGGACCCAGGATAAGCAGACAATTGTCCAGAATGGGGAAGAAACCCAGGAGCCTGCTCCTGTAAAGGCTGTGCAGTCAGAACTGCTCATTTCTCTTCCCTAAAGTTGCTTTACCCATTTCAAATTTCGCTCACCCCCCTTCCCCCTTTTTCCCTCTTACAATGACATCTCTACTAACCCCTTCCTGCTTTACTTTCGATGCACAACCTCCAGAGTTACAGCTGCCCATGTCTCACAGTTCCCTCCAAGATACCTCTCTTCTTCCTTGTGCCCCAAAGATCCTACTCCACCTCCTCCCTCTTCCCAGAATTTGTTTTCTTGTTTATACAAAATTGAGTTTTGTCCTATCCTTGAGACATATCAGCATTGACTGTACTGCCAAGAAGTAATTAGTCAACAGCATCTGAGACCAAGGTTAAAAGAGTGCTACCTGTCTTTAAATAAACACAGTAATATTTGTTCAGAGCAGCATCATGGAAGAGAGTGTCAGAAGCACTGTTTTCCAATAAATATATCCCTCTGCTACCTGTTGCAAAACCCCACATACCTATATTACAAACTCAAGACAGCCCCAAACATTCCAGAATCATTCTGGTTTGATATTGGCGGTAGAGTCATTAAAGGCCTGGGACAGCAAACATTAGATATCAGAGGTGATTATGTCTTAGCTACTTCAGAATTTTATTCTCTGTGGCCATTCCCCACCCCCTAACCTACTCTGAATACAGTCACTAGCAAGCCCACAAACACAGACAGTGGCTTGAAATTAAGAAAGGAAAGGAAGAAGGAAAATAATAAGGCAAGAAGCTGTGCTTCTGCAGCATCTGTGCTTAACATAATAGTATTGAAATATTCTGTGCATGCACCTCTGTGCAATAATCACTAGATAATCCCTGTTACCTTCCACAGGAATCATGCTTCTGCAGAGCTGAAATCACAGTAACAGGAAGATGAAAATGATTCATTCAGCCCAAAAAAACCAAAACAAAAAACAAAACAAAAAAAAAAACCAAAACAAAAACCCACAGTTTATTCCACCCAGAAGGAAAGCAAAACTTTTCTTCCTGTGCATTTACAAAATTATTCTCTGAGAGGACAAAAAGAAACTGCTTTCTTTGTCTTAAGTATATTTCTCCATCTCAGATGACAAACATAATCTACATAACAGAAATAAGTGGATAGCATATCCAGATTGTTACATGTTGTATTATCACCTTTAGTGATTATGTGTTGTCAATAGTAGCACTGTTAATTGTTGTTTTTCTGCTATGAAAAAAACCCTAGAAAAAACTACAAGGACAAACTACTCTTGCCAAGAGTAGGTGTTCAGCTCCACTGACTTCAGGCAAGCTGAACCTGCTGATGCCAGCAAGGACTGTGACCCCAAGTCACACTTCCCTCAGAAGCGTGAGGGTGCAGGATACAGGACATGCTGCAGATTTCTATTTCTGTGAAGGCTTTAGCACAATCTGCATGCAGGGTGTGAAATGCGGCAAAATTGTAGCATACTTAAAGGTTGACAATGTCCTTTTGCTAACCTACATCTTCAAAGCAATATTCTCTCATCAGCTTTTCCTTCTTCTGGCCCTCTGCTTGAAGTCTTTGTCCTCCTCGCCTCCTCCCTACTGTGCATTAGAATTGAGCTCTGTAGCTAAGCAGTCTTCTCCAGAAGCCAACTGTACAGGCTAATTTTGTATTCTTCTGAAAATCCACTCTCCAGTGAAGTGTGCTTTGAGGTAAATTTGAGGTCCTTTTATGTAGTTTTGTTCCTACAGGTCTTTTACTGTTTCCACCACTTCCTTCTCTACTCAATACTTTATTAGGTTGCTGGCAAGTGTGGAGGCTATTCCTGTTCCTTTAATTCTTTATTCTGGAAATAAAAAAAATCCTGCCTTAGAACCAACAGTGGAAAGAGGCCTTGGAGCAGGCAACAAGAGAATGTCACCAATCTAAATCCCAAACTATTAAAATTACAGTAATAAAACATCCCACATGCAAGTACTGCACTATAGCTGTTGCCCTGTTGCTTCAAACATTTAAATTCCACCCAAGTTACATACTTGTATTTAAGACCTTACTCTAGAAATCTTGCTGACGTTATGCAGATGACCACAGATTTCATTCATGCATGTAAAGAGTTTTACAGAGCTTCGATTACCCTTATCACAGATCATTTTAGTTCATTGCTTTTTGAGGAGAGTTCTTCACTGCTGGACATTTATTTGAGCTTTATTCTATGTGTGGCTCAAGGGGGACAGTTTCTCACTTTCCCTTCCTTTTGTTTTTTTCAAATGACTACATTTTCCATTTTCTTCCCTTCTTTGGCAGAGGCACAGCTCCTATTAATTTCTCCTCAGACCTCCACACTCCCCTCTACCAACTCTCAGATTCCCTACCCAACAGGAAGCTGCACTCTGGTAAAAAGCATCTGTTGATGACAGCTGAGTGCTGTGGGAATGCAGAACTGAGGATGAAGCATTGCAGGTGCCTGCCTTAGACTGCACATCTATCCTTGTTAGCTACTGCTTTCTTACCTCCACTACATAAAAGACCAGATCAGCAACAGAACACAGAAAGATGTTGCTTTTAAGGGATCACCTGCTGTCTCACCTACAGATATAGCTGCAGGTTTCCAGCAGGCATGACAATTCTGCAGCTTTCTTCACCTCTGTCTTTGCCTCTGCCTCCATGAAAAAGCAATGAGCCACACTATAATGACAAAGTACATAGATGCACTTCCCATCCCCCTTAAGGAGCTTTAGAAAAAGATGCCAAGAACGGTTCAGATCCACAATGAATCCTCACGTGGCACCAAGAACAGAACACTTCAAAGCAGAAAACCCTCAGAAGCACAGTGCTCCTATATAACCTTAGTGCCTTGCCTGAAAAGTCCCTGGAGTCAGAAATGTTCTTTGGCTTGGTACTGTTTCCAACTTTAGATCCTATGAGCAGAATAAGAAGCAAGCTGCTTCTGAAGAGAGCAGAAACCATGATGCTCACTCAGTGAGTAGTGAGGTATACTCATTCCTATTAACCCTGCTAGACATCCTGGTGTTTACATCCAGAGGCTGGAAAGGATGTAGTAGATTTCAAACCTGTTTTAAGTTTTATGTGCAATTTGTCAAGGAAAAATTAATTTAGGAAGGATTAGAACTTAAGGGTTTATACCACAAAGTGGCCTTTCCACCCTTTGGCAACTCCAGTCACTACACAGTCACCAGCACAAAGATGCACTGCAGCAGCCTGTGCTGAAACACAAAAGCTGGGCACCAAGCACTACTTTTCCCAATACGGCAGTCACTGGAAATGAACTCTGAAAAGAGCTAACACAGGTACACAAAGAAGCCGGAGACTGATAATGAGCAGAGGAGTAGAGTGAGAGAACAAAAAGCCAGCTTCTCACCTCATCACCTTTGAGAGCACCACTCCAGCCACACAGCTTAAAGACAATCCAGCACTGAACTATGATTATGCCTGCACAACACAGAAACAGCTTTCAAGCCCTGCTTTAGAGCAGTAGTCCTACTTCTTTAGAGTAATGCCCTTGAAAGGCTTGCACAGACTGCTGGAGGTTTTTTCCAACTAGATTTTTCTGAGGTTTATAAAACACCTGCTAAACCTTCAGTAAAATTGTCAGACAAGCAGGAAGAGACTTAAATCTCCTAGAATTAGCTGTCAAAGTTAATTGGATAGTTAGAAAAGATGATTTACTTGAAGCAGGTTACTTAGGTTCCTCCTTTTCTTGAGCTGATTATCTTCATTTTCTGCAGGGAGATCTAAGGGAAGCTTGGAACAACTTGGACCAGGCATCTATTTTTCAGATATCTGGGCTAGTTGCCTTAAAAAGCAAATTGTATTATCACTTAACTATCAATATTTCAGGCATATTTTGATTCCACTTGCATTACAAGAGAGCTATGAAAGCCTGGCTGCCCTTCCAAACCAAACATGCAATACTAGATCTGGGAGTTCACCTTTCCTTATGTGATTTGATTTCCTTTGAAGAAAGCTGGAGCTCTGTTGTATACTACAACAGAATCCAGAGATGGGGTAACTGTAAGAGTGGGATTGCATAAAACACCACACATCACACCTGACACTGAGCATGACTTCCCATCTTATTTTACACAGTTTCCCAGAGGAAAACAACATGGGAAAACCTGTCCACCACTTCTCTTCCAGAATGTGGTAGGTCTGCTGCTGTGCAAAAAAATATGAACATGCTTTCACATATGCATAAAATATGATCGTGCTTTTTATGTAGCATCTGACAAAGAAAATTTACAAGTGCTTGAAAGAAAAAACAAACAAACAAAAAACCCCAAAAAAATCCAACCAGCCAACCAACAAAATCCACCCACCAACACATATTCACAAAACCCAAAGAAAAAACAATCTTTGTTTCATGTTTTCTAGTAAGGGATGGAACTAGGAAAAAAGTCAGAAAGCTGATCGTCAGTTTGTATCCTACAATATTTAGTAAAGCATAAACTTCAGGTCATAACTGTCTCCTCCTTGACAGTGCTAAACAGGTACTCTTTCTGCCATCTGTTCACCTCTTGTCAGAAAACGTAGAGAAGAGTACTTGATGCTTCCACCCTCCTGTCAAATTTGTTTGGAATTTGCTAGCTCAGTCAAAACTATCTCAAGACTGGTTCACAGCAAGAAAGACAGACTGTTTGATTAGAGACTTCTTTTTGCCAGAAAATCAGGTTAAAAATTAAAGCTGTTTAGGATGAGAGGAGCACAGTTGATGCTTGAAGCTTTAAGGCTGATGACGTTCAAAAGCTTGAGAGGCTCTTGTCCATCTGACAAGACTTTACACTCTGTTAATTCATTACACAAGAAGAGCTACTCTTCAAAATGTATCGTGTTAGTATAAGTGCAATATTTCAGATCACCACATTTAAAAGAAAAGAGACACCATACAGACAAGAGGAGATTATAGAAAGTACAATACTCAGTTTATACAAACCAAGTGTGGGCTTCAAGATTGAAATTAAAACTTTTCCTATTTTATTCTGTGCTAAATCTCTAGTATTTGCACAATCTGTAATGGAATTATTGCTCCTCTGATATTTCTTAAAGCAAAAGTTTCTGCTATCACACAATTAACCCAGAAAACCCCTTTTCAAAATGGGAAAATTCAGACAGATCCTGTGTGTAAACAAGGTTAAAAACATGAAGCGTAAAAGTTCAAGAGTCTAAGAGTAAACCTGAACTCCCAGTAAATTTGCATTTTTAAATTCTTGGGGATTTTATTTTACCATGATCTTTGAGTTTTTAAACAGAAATAGAATATATATATATATATATATATATATATATATATAAAAGCTTTTAAAGTAGTAATCTTGAGTATTGTCAATAACCCAATTCCAGTCAAGCATTCTTTTGATGCTCAAAGGTCTAAGAGCAGTCTCTGTAAGTAAAGGCTGAAGGAGTTAAGCCTTCTCTCCCTGGAGAAGAAAAAGCTGAGGCAGAAGAAAAACCTCATCACAGTATTTCAGTACTTAAAAGTACATAAAGGACAGAAGCTTTCTCTTCACAGGTATCTAGATGGAAGCCAAGGGACAAGAAATACAAGAGGAAGTTTCATTCAGAATAGGAAGGAAATTTATATTTACAGAAAGAGCACTCAGCCACTGGAATAACCTACTCTGGGATACAGTAGAGTCTCATCACTGTATGTTTTTCAAGATGTGACAGGACAAGGTGCTAGATAATCTAATCTAGGCTCCCTTTCCCACAGAAATTTGGTCCAGAGAATCTTTTGAAGTCCCTTCCACTCTGAGACAATCTGGGATCCCAGTTAGTGAATGAAATTATTCCAACTGTTTCTGTGAATGTCAAGGCCCCTTAATAAGAGAGTCTTCGCTGTCCACCCAGTAAAAACAGAGTTTATTTTAGTTTAATATGGTATTTATTGGGCATTTTTATAACACACCCACACCTGGATGTAGGCACACATACCCACACTTGTGTTGCATAGCTACAGTTAGTACCAGTTTTACTTCCCAACACATAAAACAAAAGGTTATTAATATTTAGCTTCATTCACTACTTTGCCTTGACTAAGCAGGCATAATTCCCTCAAAAATCACTGAAGAGATGCAGAATTCAAAAGCTGTTGTACAGAGTCTGCAGAGTGCAGTTTCTTTCATTAGCGTACAACAGAGGATGGTTTGAAATTCCTATACAGAAATATTTTCTGTATTGTCAGAAAATCACGATGGCATTTTCCCAGCCGTGATCTTTATTTCAGCTAAGTTACAGATATACATTTCCTGCTCTTTCTCTAGTATTTAACCTGTCTTTTGTGGTCACAACTACACAGTAATTGCAGAAATTTCTTGCAGAAGGATGCTTAAAGGCGCAGATAGCAGAACTGCAGAAGAGAGGAACCACAGATATAGAACCACTAAAAATGGAAGCCAAAGGGAACAGCAGTGAACAAGGTGCTGCCAGGCAGGGTTCCATTATTAGAAAATATCAGCTTTCTTTTAAAAATAGCTTTCTTACTGTCTTACTCACCCACCCCTCCCTTCTCCCTCCCTACTTCCAGCAGCTCTGGCTATGCAGTTTCTTCTTCTTCTGCATATAAGTAGCTTAAAGCAAACTAATTGTTGCAGTTTATACACATAAAGGGAGAAAGCAGAATATTTTTGAATTATCCCGGTTTTCATTGCAGACAGTTTCCCCCTTAAGCACTTTTCAAAAATCTCCTTAGTATGCTGGACTTTTTAATGGTATCACCTCAAGCGCACCATTCAGTTCTGTAGAATGAAACATTCTAAAGTATGCTTTTATTGCACTTTTTTTTAATCCAAAATTCTACTTCTGTAGAAGTCACTCCCACAAACAGCATTCTGCAACAAATTCTGGAGAAAACGTAACTCTCTAAGACACTTATGGAAGGACTGAAAGGTCTGTGTTCTCAAGGAGGACAAAGGGAAAAAAACCCCAAAAAAACAGGTTACATTACTTTTAAATTTATATATGAATACGGGATATTAGGTATTAGATCACAAAGACAGCTGTCTATTGGACCATCACCCAGACATACAGGGTTTCAAACAAAACCACCTTAGAGGGGATTTTCTGACTTTTCTATGACATAAATATTCTGATCCACTGTCTAGATGATTAATTAATTACAACTCCAAAGAAGAGAATGAAGAATTGAGTTTCATGCTGGTTGTGGCCGGGATAGATTTAATTTTCATCATAGCATCCAGTAGGGGGCTGTGTTTTGGCTTTGTGCTGAAAAGTATTTTTTATTATTGCTAAACAGTACTTACTTACAAAGGCCTTTTCTGCTTCTCAGACTATTCTGCCCATGAGGCAGCTGGGAGTGCACAAGGAACTGGGAGGACACACAGCTGGGACAGCTGACCCCAAGTGATCAAGGGGATATTCCATAATATATGGTATCATGCTCAGCATATAAAGCTGTAGAAAGAAGAACAATGAAGGTGGAACAGTCAGAGTGATGACATTTGTCTTCCCAAGTCACCATTACATGTGATGGAGCCCTGCTCTCCTGGGGATGGTTGAACACCTGCCTGCCCACGGGAAGTAGTGAATTAATTCCTTGTTTTGGTTTGTTTTTATGTACAGTTTTTGCTCTTCCTATTAAACTGTCTTATCTCAAAGTTTTCCCACTTTCACCCTCCCAATGCAGGAGGGTGAGAAAGCGTCATGGGTGAGGTTTGGTTGCCAGTTGGGGATAAATTAAAAGAGGTCAAAAGGAAAAAAAAAACAACAAGAGTTAACAGAACACTGTTGAAACATTCCTTTGTCAAAATATTTTGCTATAAATGCTAGGAAGTATGATGACAATTTAACAGATAAACACACCAGCCAAAAAGAGCTGAGGTCTTGCAGAGTTGGTAAAGGTAGATTGCAAACGGCTCCAATTATGTAATGAAGTGTGCCTTGACCATATCTTACATGGCTAAGGTGGGAGCAGAATTCTTCATATCAGGGATAGCTGTTGGCTGACCAAGGTGGGAACAAGAGATAATCAGTCACCCCCGATATCCTTGGAACATAATTTCCATTCATCACAGCCTGAGTGGAACGGTGCCGTTTTCACCAGACTTCTGAAAAAACTGCAGTGGTTACCAACTCACATCATGGCCTGGATAAAAACAGACTAATGACTAAAGCAAATCACTTTGAACTCTATTAGCAGCAGCCTTAGGTGAGGTCCTTCAAGCTCTCCTTGATGGCAGGAGGCTGTGCCAGCATTGCCCTTGGAGTGTGACATTTCTCAGAAGTCACCAGATGTCAAGTACCCCCCCCCCCCCCCCCCCCACCCCCCCCCCCCCCCCCACTCCTCTAGGCTCAATCCCTTGTCCAATAAGCAGTGCAAAGGCATTCAATATATTTCACTGAAGTCAAGGACAATTTTTGACAGATACCTTCATACATTTATATATATATATATATATATATATATATATATATATATACACACATATGTATTTGTGTGTGTGTGTGTGAATTGATCCCTATACTGTCTTGGAAGAATAGCATGAATATTGCTGTTTCAAATGTACAGTGGCTTAATTATAATATATACTATTGAGTCAATTTTTAAACATTCAATTCATCAATGATTAAGTGCTGGTTAAGTCCTTCCTGTTGACCAGGTCTGGGACTAAGGCTGGATCCAACACCACCCAGATTCTGTCAAGAGTTCAGAAAGCAAGGGGTGGTGGTTGTGTCTATTCTGAACCTCAGGACTCAGTGGGAAGGTTTATCCTTTGAATGCCGATTCTCCATGCAAATCATTCTAAAGTGAATTTGAGCCAATTTTCCTTTACATGTTTCTTCTATGCAGTAAGTAAAACAGTGAGCCTTGCTATAGAGCCTTATCACGCTTTCACAAATTTTATCAAAACCTGCCTTTGACAATACTTTTGATGGTGATGCTTTAAGTGGCCCAAACCACTCATTTGCAACACCCCCATCACTTCCACAGAAGTAAGAGCTTGCCTGACAAGTACACACCATCAACTTGTACTGTTAATGCTCAGAAATTTGATTTTTCAACTGAACAGGAAAGTGCTACACAGTGAAAGCGTTCACCTACATCTGAAGCCCACCAACAAACTCCTCCAGCCTACTACTTCTCAAGCAAAACCATTTAAACTACTAAAGAAGACAAATCTCACAATGTAAATCTTGGACTTAAAGGTACAGAGTACTTAAAAAAAAAAACCAAAAAAACCCCCCTAAACTTGCCTTCCACTTTTATTCCACGTTTATTTCATCTGTCATTGATAATCCCGGAGATCATATCACTTTATCCTCTTTTAAATCCTTCCTTAAGGCCTACCTCTCCTTCAGTACCTGCAAATCTCTGCCAAATGGGACTGTTTAGAACCAATAGCCACTTGTAACTAGCTTCAGCAACTACATCTTTCTAAACCCTCTCTCATTACCTGCTTCTTCCACTATCAATCGACTTATCTAATTATTTATGGTCCATGAAATATCAAATTCAGATATTTCAATAGTTTCTTTTCTAAATACAGCTACTATAATAATTTATTATCTTACAATAACTAGCATTCAGAGGCCTGAAAACGTGCCTTGGAAAATGGAGGAAAATAAGGAGGCAAAATTACTGTTTAGAGCATTATATAAGGAAAAAAAAAAGTCTGATTTCACACTTTTAATGGAATGTACACTTATAGTTAATCAAGAACTCAAAAATAAATTAAGACAGAACAGCATTATTGTTCTGGAGATTTTGGATGGTAGTTTTTCATTTTTATACTCTCTTTCTTTTTCCTGAAGGGTAGGCAGATAAAACAACATGAGAAGAGCAGTACTTAATATGAAAAACTAAAACTGACAAGGGCTTCTCTCATAACTTTAAATAAGTCATGCAGAATAGCTTCTGCATCATAAAACATTGACACTTACAAGTCTAAACACAAATAAAAACACCCTACAATTTTTTCTTGCCTTATCCAGAGTCCAACAAAAGGCACGAGAAGCTACTCAGAGCAGCTTCATGCTACCACTTAATTCTTTCTCAAAACTAAAAAAATCTTCAATATTTAAGTATTAGAACATTTTTTGCAACAATCTTTTATTTAAAAAAAAACACAAAAGACCAAAATCAACACAACTCTATAAAAAGATTATTATCATCAGATAGGCTTATTCAAGCATAAGCAGCCCTTATCAATGCTGTTCCTCAGGGTGTTATTCACTACCATTTTTCTCTTCACCCCCCCTCCTCAGACACTCAAACATCTTTCTTTAAAAGTACTGCTCTCCAGTCACATACCAGGAATCCAGTACACATGAGTGACTATTAAAACCTTTCTTATATCCTGCTGGGTGAGCAAGAGGGGCTGAACTTTCAGGTGGATCTAGTTCAGTTCATTTGAAAACAGTACCTATGCTACAGGTGCTTTTCCCATTGAAGGCTGCAAATTCTGGCCTCCAAGAATTATTACTTTGTACAAGTATCACTGGAGAACATTGAAATAAGAAGATTTGTGTGTGGAAGAGCAAGATTCACTGTGTGTTCAGAAACAGCTGTGGAATTACTGGGCTCTCGGGTTATATGTGTGAACCTGC
The DNA here is from genome assembly GCF_017590135.1 of Pyrgilauda ruficollis. Classification (NCBI taxonomy): domain Eukaryota; kingdom Metazoa; phylum Chordata; class Aves; order Passeriformes; family Passeridae; genus Pyrgilauda; species Pyrgilauda ruficollis. The sequence goes on along the minus strand of NW_024508324.1, from coordinate 1,142,285 downwards.
CCTTCCCTGGGCACATCCAGGCCACTTATTACAGATTAGTGGATTGACGTGCTGGGTGTTGGATTTCCAGGGCCAGGAGTAGGCGCAGGGCTGGAAACATACCCATGAGGAAGATACTGTCCATATCTCCAGCCAGCACACTGGGGATGAGTAGGCAATGAGGAATTCCTCTTCCAGTTTCACCTGCACTGTTGGTCCCAGCTGCAGCACTTATAAAGGATTAACTCTTAGAATTATAGAATCAGAAAAGCATTTAAGCTGGAAAAGACCTTTATGATTGTTGAGTGCAATGATAAATGAAGTATTGCTGAGACCAGCACTGAACCACATCCATCCCTCAGTGCAGCATCTACATGTCTTTGAAACACACCCAGGAATGGTGACTACAGCACTTCCCTGGACATCCTGTTCCAATGTTTGACAACCCCGTAAGTTTCCTAAGGTAAAATCTAAAACTCCTGGGGCAAAACTTGAGGCCATTTCCTCTTGTCCTGTCACTTGTAAATTGGGAGAAGAAACCAATCCCCACCTCCTTTCAGGATACAACGTCCTTTCAGGTGATTGTACAGAGTGATCAGCTCTCCCTTGAGCCTCCTTTCCTCGAGGCTGAGTTCCCCCCAGCTGTCCCTCAGCTGCTCCTCATCAGACCTGTGCTCCAGACCCTTCCCCAGCTCCATTGCCCTTCTCTGGACTCATTCCAGCAGGAGTGAGGGACCCTAAACTGAACACAGGATTTGAGGTGTGGCCTCACCAGTGCCCAGCAGAGGGGGATAATCACATCCACGGTCACAGAATTGCTGACACAGACCAGGTGCCTTTGGCCTTCTTGGCCACCTGGACACATTCCTAGTTCATGTTTAGCCAATTTTCTTCTTCTGAACCATTCCTAGTATATAAAATATATTAATATTACTTATTTTCCTAATGCTTGCAAGACACTACCAAAGTGTTAAATATCTGATAGTGATAACATCAACAGAAATAGATGTCTTCAAAAAACGAAACACAGGTAATGGATCAATTTTGCGAGCTTTCATACATTTTCATTATTTAAATTGTTTAATGCTGTTGTTTGTCCCCCCTAAGCTACAGTTCTTCAAAATTTGAGTCATGAAGTGAGAGTAAAAAGAGGAAGTAATTTCTGAACTCTCCAGGTACTGCTAAAATTTTGAGACTAAATTAAAAGCTAAAAAAAAATAAAAAAGTAAAATGTATCCAGACTATCAAAATAGAAATTGTCAAACTCTAGTGCTTGTGTATTTATTGGTTTATGTTTGGTCTTGTTTTTTTTTTTTTTTTGGGGGGGGGAGAGGTTGTGGTTTGAGTTGGTGACTTTTAAGTGTAGGAGTTTTAAAGTCAGTCTTTTCCTTTGGAGATTGAGGCTAAGGAAAAGGGATTTTATGCTTTATAATAATTCCACATTATCAACAACCTGAGACCTGTATGAAGATTTAGAATTCCATGGAGGCAGAGAACAGTAGGAAGAGAAGTAATATGAAAGAGAGAATAAAGATTAGAGCAAATATTGTAAGGAATTGGCTGGTTCCTTTCTGTGTACTCTGCTAACATCCAGCTGGCAAAAAGCCTTATAGCACATGAATGAGAAATTCTGCCAGAGGAAGGACTTTACAACCTGAGTGAAAGAAGCCAGAGGCTATATTAAATACAATAGGTTGAAGGCAGCAGACTTGAAAACTGTTCATAAAAAGAAATTTTAATCCTCTATATAGGGACATATTAAATCAGTTCAACAACATTTTTGGTTTAAAATGCAGTTCCAGCAATATTAATGTTCCTGCGTGACTTGAATCCACTCAGATGAATACAGGATGCTATTAACTTGAATTAAAATTCCATCTTACAGATAACTTTCTGAGTCTAAATACTTCTGAATATTTCATGCCACACAATAGTGGTGTTGTGATTTTCATCATAATTTAGTACAAAAGTAAATTTAGGAATGTTGGAATTATGTGCAGGTACCTGCCATGTAACTAAAGAGGCCAGAGTACTGCAAATAAAGGGAAACATCAGTGTTGGAGTTCAGCCTGTGTTTTCTGTCCCAGCCAGCTTCCCACTTTCTCCCTCCTCTCCCCTTCCCTCCTGCTGACCCCACCAACCCCCCAGCCCTAATCTGTCTCTGTGTGGTGTGGGCTGGGGTCAAGGTGTGATGCGCCAGCTCAGGGGGCAGGATCCTGCAGCATGGTCAGGAACACAGAGAAAATGCTCACATGGGATTCTTGACAGACTGGGAATTGTTATTCCAAATGTAAGAAACACAGAAGACCTATCTGCTGCAGAGAGGATGGAAGGTGAAACAACATATTTCTCTTCCCTATGAAATTGCTAAACTCCTTTGTGTGAAATTTTCTGATACACCTGTGTGAGCATGAGATCCAGTAAGAGAAAAGGTATGTGCCTGAGTAGGTTTGCTAAAATTACAAGCAACTAAAAAGGTGACTTTTTAATGGAAATTACCAAATTTTAACAAGTATGTAGCAATGATATTAAATAACTGCATTCGTTTGCAAACACCAAGATTTTTTTTTCCTAAAAGGGCCACATTTCAAATGCTGAGTAGATTTTTTTTAAAGGTAAATGGGAGCTTGCAAGAAATATAGTTTGTAAGAGGCAATTGAATCTTTTTTTCAGAAGTGGGGGAGAGAATTGGATTGAAGATGTTCTAGACAATAAGGTTGCTTTTGGTAATGATTAATTGATTTCTAGAGACTGTGTTAATAACGAATTCAATTGAGCACTTCGCCACAAGTGGAGTTATATAGGTTAGGTGTAAAAATGTCTCTACCTTTCCTTCCAGCTACAATTAGTGAAAAACTTCCATGCTCATGGCTTAATTTCAATGGATTTTTGAAAATATCTTCTTCCTTAGTGAATTTCTAATACTTTTCAGATTCAACATCTAATTTATTGTTAGGATTCAGGAGGCCTGATCTTGTCTAGTGTCTTTTTCTCTTTTAACATGATTTATGACAGTATGGGCTGTTCTGGCAGCAGGCAATGTTTTCCAAGTTGTGGGTTATGACCTGCAGGCAGTGGATGCAGCAATAATCTGGTGAAGTAAAAGTCAGCCTCCCAGTGATGTGTTTTGTATCAAAAGTGAAAAGCATCATGTAACTGATTCACAGACGAGAAATCACTAGACAGAAGTTAATCATAACCTGTGAATTTTATTATAATAGGGACAGTACATAATATGACAAGTGCTGGCATGCTATTTTTTACATGTGGTAAATGTAAGGGAATAAGACAATGAAACAATTTGCTTTAAAAGGCTGACAACCCTATAACCTTCAGCCCAAGGACTGAGTTGCCTGTTATTCAGGGTTTGATTTGTTGCAGCACAACTCTGTGACCTGGGTGCAGTTTTACTAAGAAACTGTTGATGGAAGGGAGGTATGTCAGAGCCAAACAACCGAAGGCAAGTTAAAAGCTAGACAGACAATTGAGAAAACAATGAAAAAGTTAGTTAGTTGAGAAAACAATAGTTCCTTTCAATGGCTTGAAAGGAAAAAAAACACTGACATGAGACCACTTATAAACTGTAGGGACAAGAAGTGCATGCAACTAATGTGTAGCAGCACCAAGAGCCAGCCCTTTTCAAGGGACAATGGAAGTTGACCCTTGCCCACTTGACCAAAATCAGTCTGGGCAGCAGAGGCTCACCAGATGTCTCATAAACACAGACACAAATAGTTTGGGTTATTAATAGGAAAATCATGTCTTGTACTCTAAATTGTGTCTGTCTGTCTATCTATCTATCTATCTATCTCTTTTAAAGTGTTTTTGTATACAGTAATTTTTTGTCCATATATTAAAAGTAACCCTAACAAAGAGAATTAAAGCTGAATCATTGAATGATGACAAACTAGTCAAAGCTGTTGGCTAAGTGCCATAAATATATGTCTCAAAATTACAGGTATAATACATATTTGGTGCTTCATTGCTCAATTGCTTTATTACAAGTCATTAGATTGACGAAGAAAGGTATAATATTATAGAATCAAAGAATGCCCTGAGTTGGAAGGGACCTTAAAGATTATTTAGTTTCAATTCCTCTGCCATGGGCAGGGATACCTTCCAGTAAACCAGGTTGCTCAGAACCCCATCCAGCCTGGCCTTGAACACTTCCAGGGATGGAGCATCCACAGCATCTCTGGGCAACCTGTGCCAGGGCCTTACCACCCTCACAGTAAAGAATTTATTCCTAATATCTGCTCTAAGCCCCCTCTCACTCTGAAGATATTTCCCCTTTGTCCTGTCGCTACATGCTCTTGTAGAAAGCCCAAGAATGATAGAAGAATCACAGTCCCTCTCCATCTTTCTTGCAGGGTCCCATGTAAGGAATTGCTTGATGGTATTAACTCAGTATTAGATGCTACCATCCTACTGCATTTATGTAAGCATAATTTTCCTTTCAGTATGCAAAAAGTAAAGTTTAGGAGGAGGGAAAAAGAGCTTCAGACTGTGACTATAGATTAGCAGTTCGACAGACTGCCAAGGCATGTTTGAGAGTTGTCATCGGTGGTTTGCTCAGTGCTAGACGAGACAGCACACATTCAGGATGTGTGTAAGCCACCAAATCCATCAGCTACCTCTGCTGTGCTGAGCTGAGCTAGGTGACTCACTAGAATGGATTTCCAACTGAAATTATTATTCTTTAAAGAGTAAAATTAATGGAAAACCTCAAACCTGAGAACCATGTCTGTGTGTTTGTGTGTGAAATCAAAACTAGTCTATACTCACAGCCTTTCTTCCAGTAGGAATGTAGTTATATGTATGTGATGAAAGACTGAAATGGCAAATAAAAAATCCTGCACGAAATTAATTTAAGTTCTGTTTTCTCAAAGGAATTTATTTGGGTTTTATTGTTGTTGTTTGCTTGTTTTCTTTTTCTGTTCTCCATTTAATACACATTATTTAGACAAGTAATTAGCTGGAGTTTGGCTTAAACAATAACCTGTTTATCAAAATATTGCACCATAAAAGAAAGCTATAAGACAAAGACTAATGGAATGGAGACAGAGTGCGAAATAATATAATGCGCAAGAATTATCATTAGGGAAGTTAAATATAATCCTAATTAGTGAAATACATAGATATTACAGCCATATAAAAGAAGTGATCTCCTATCCTTCTAGATCAGTTCTCAAAGCACTAAAAGCAAAACAGAATTTGTGGTTTTCCTCCTTTTTTCCCACCTTTTGTTTTTAATTTTTCTTTTTTTTTCTGGGAAGCCTCATTATTGGCAAAGTCAAAAGCCAAATAAAGGAGTTTAATGAAAATTGCAGGAAATATGTCAGTATTAAAAATAAAGTTTATATTTAACCTTCCCTCTGGAAACTGTGAGCTCCAGTCCCAAGGGCACTCTTTTGAGTTGTTATATGAGTATCAATAAGCTCCTCTTCACCTCAAGTACTGTGTGAAGTTTTAGGTGCCACAATATAAGAAAGGTATTAAACTATTAGAGAGGGTCCACAGGAAGAAAACAAATATGATGATGGGCCTTGAGGGGCCATACAAGGAGCAGCTGAGGGTACTTGGTCAGTTCAGCCTGGAGGAGGCTGAGGGGAGTTCTCATTGCAGCCACAACTTCCTTGGGAGGTGCAGAGGAGGGTCAGGCGCTTATCTCTGTTCCATGGTGACCAGTGACCCAGGGAATGGCCTGAAGCTGAGTCAGGGGAGGATGAGGTTGGATATCAGGAAAAGGTTTTCACCCAGAGGGTTTTTCAGCAGTGGAGCAGGCTCCCCAGGGTTCACAGCACCAAGGCTGACAGAGCTACAGGAGAATTTGGACAATGCTCTCTGGCATGTGGTGGGATTGTTGGGGTGTGGTCCCCTGCACAGGGACAGGAGTTGGACTCGATGGTCCTTGTGGGTTACCACAAGGTATTCCAACTCAGAATATTCTATAATTCTATAATTCTATAATTTGTGACTTAGTTAAACATGTCAGGAAAACTATCTAATATATTTTCTTAAAGGCATTCTTTTCCTGTATTGTGAATTCCATGATTGCCACAATCCCAGAAGTGAGGAAGGATGGGAAAGAATTTAGCAGAACTTTTTGTTGTTTACTTTTACCAGAAGATGAAGGAAGAAATAAATTGTAATTTAAATATTGAAAATTCTCATAGGGCCTTTTATCATTCACAACAACTGCAATTTTCAGAGCACCCTTTTCTTTTCTTGCAGTTCTTCCAGAGAAACCCTAGGAGCTATTTATCAACTAAGTTTTTTTCATAACAGAAACATAAAGTTTTAAAAAAACTTTCAGTAGCACAAACAGTAATATATGCTAATATGTGCTAATTCACATCTTCATACATACAGAGAAAATCCCAGCTGAAGAAATTTAGCAATTTTTCAGTTAAATGTTGAATGTTCCTCATTGCTTATGTTTAAGCAAGAATTTTCTTGATATTTCTTGCCTTTCAATGATTTGGTTCTCATATGTGCATCTTGCAGTCAAATTTATTTTAAAAATTCAAGTTTTAATCCAGAATCTGAACACAATTGAAGGCCTTAAAGAGTATGGAAGAAGAAAATATCTAGAAGTGTAATCACTGATTCATTTACTTTATTTTTAATGTTTGGCCTAAGTTACACGGGATTTCACAAACCAATGTTAGCTGTGTACCAACAACTTGTTTTTCCCCTTTCTCTCAGAGAGAACTTCTCTACTACTATTCAAATGCTCTCAAAGGAAAAGTTTAATTTAAAAATTAGAAATCAGGAATATCAATAAAAATTATGGTTTTGAGTTTCTCCTTTCCCAGATAATTTCATGTCTTAATCTTGGTAATGAAAACAGGTGAACCTTTTCTAATGTTGTTTGCAATTGGTTTAATTTTTGTTCCAATTTTTTACCCCATTTACTCAGTTCTCTACAACTGCTTTTGGAAAGCAAATGAGAACTATTTTCATTAATCTTAGTTTCCAATTACTTTCACAAAAACTAAATTGTAGACTCATAAGCATAACACTTCTAGACTTCTAAGACTATTTTTTCTGTTGTTCTTATCCTTGCAGGCTGCTGAATACTTTGATTAGCACTTACCTGGATTCTTGGTAATTTTGAACATGGCCACAATGTAATACATTATGAGAAATGTGAAAAGCACAGTTTTCTTTAGTTGCTATGCCACTCACACCATCTTCTACTGTGAGGGCACTTGATTAAAAGTATAGTGAATTAATGTGAAATACAATATTATTGCAGAGAAATTGTTTCTAACTGGAATATTATTCCAGGAGATTTTTGACATTAAAACCTGAGAATAAACTTGGACACATTTTAATATCTGTAAACTGGACAGGGCTGTGCCCAGAAAGGGTAAAGACATGATGATTCATGTACCTGGGCAAGATTTAAGATGTACATTTATGCAACGCGACTCTTCATAGGCCTACAACTGTTACTCTCAAATTTTCAGAAACTAGTTTTGAGACCTGCAAATTCCACACAAGGCAAAATTCAACTGCAAATGAGACTCTTTACTGCTCAGAATTTTGGTAGGCTTGCCAGAATAAGCTAAGATTAGTGTTTGACTTGGGTTTTTTAATGCTGTAATACAAATTAAACATCTCCCTCCTCAACATGATGGTCCAGATGTTATGTACAGCTCAGGGAGCCTCTCAGACATCAGTTGCTCAAAAGCTAGAAGTATTTATCTCTTTGCCCAGTTTATTATGGTACACTGCCTAAAATCCACTGCCAGCCCCTGGTTCAGACATGCTTTTGGCGTATCTCAGTAGTAGATCTCACTTTCTAGAAGGACTACTGTACCCTTCAACTAATTAGAAATTCTAAAACCTCTCAGCTTTTCATCCATGCTTCCACCACTGACCCTACAGAAGGACATAAGCTGTTGTGGAAACTTGTAGTCCTTTGCAAAGCCTAAAATAAAAGCCACTTGTACATATTTCAGGAACATGCATAAACGCCTTTGGAAGCATGTGATGTTGCCTATTGTATGAAAGTCAGGTATGTTTCATGCACAGTGAGTTGATACTGTGTTTTGTAATGGCATTTTAATTGATTTTTATTACCACATGGCTCCTTGTAGATCTGCAGAGTAGTAGCATGGCAAAAGACTGGAATGTATACTAAGGCTGTTTTGGTGCCAGTTTTACTCAGCTGGCAAATTTAATGTCTTCTTCCTTGGATGGTGGATTTAAAATGCAACATAAGTTCAGTCATCTTCATCAAATCCAGCTATGCTGAGAGTGAGACTTATTAGACATTTCATGTAATATATGCTGTCTTAGGTCTATTATGTCATTTATCTTCACTTGTGAGCAGACCTCAGATCTCACTTGTGGTAATGTCATTGATGATTTATTAGTCTTCTCACTTGTGAAGATAAATGTCATATCAGACCTCAGTCATCATCCCTTCCTTCTACATATAAATCCCGATTTAGAAAAGAGAGTGAGAAAGAGAATAAGGGAATTTTCCCAAATGGTTTGTGGGTAAGTGGTGTCAAGCTTTCTGTGGTAGATATTGGACATTTACTTTAACAAATCTTGTTGTTTGAACATTTATTCTTTGACCTATCCCTTCAGGTAGATGCCACTGAAACATGCAGGTGCTTCCCTTCATGTTGCATGGAGGTTTTTTTTCTAGGAATGCCAGCAGTGATCGGTAAGAGCCCTTTTAAAAGCTTTACCAGAGGAAATGGCTGGCAGACAGAGAGGTACATTTGTCAGATCCACAGAAGGGCAAAGTCCCCATTTAGAAATGAAACCTGAATACCACTTACGTGTATCTTTGGTTCAATTTTGTGGGCTTTCATATATCACTCAAAAGTCAAAGAAAGAATTGTGAACAAAGTAGAATAAAACAAGACTGAAAACCGAGCACCATTCTGGCTCATTTCTAAACTCCCACAGACACTGTGTTACAAAGGATCACAAATCAGGTAAATCTGTTTTTATCTTTTGAATCTTAAAGGCTGGGATCATTCCTTTAATGTGCAGGTTATAACACTCAGATGAAGTTAAGCAGTTGTGTGTCAAGTTGAATTAGAGTTAATACAGATATGCCACTTGCTGTGATGCAGATCTATAGGAAAGGGATAAAAATTGTGCCATTGTAACTTAAGACTTCATTAATTACTTTTAACAGCTGAAGATGTTTAGATCATCAGAGCATCTGCTTTGTGGAGTGACTTTCTGATGGAAAAAAACCCTCAAGCAGCAAATAGTCTCCTTGAGTGTGCAGTCTTTCTTCATGATGGTGAAAGGCACTTTGGGTTGGTCCACTTAACTTGTCCTGGTGAGAACACATCGTGAAAACTGAACCCAGAAAGCAGATTGATTTCTGTGCATAAACAACTAAATTTCTTTCTAGAAAAAGCTGGTATGTTGAAAGCCATCATGTAAACTCATGACAGCTAAGCTCACCAAGGACACTCACACCTCCAACCTGGTTGTCTCCTGTAAGCACAATGATTCTTAAGGCTTTAGTTTTCCTGCATTCATTCCTCCTGCAGGTCCTAAATTTGATTAAATCCTGGCCATGCTTCTCTGCCCTTGGATTTTTTTCAGAGAAAAAAGGGCAAAAAAAGAAGAGGCTTTTTTTTTATTCTGTTTCTTAAGAAATTGACCAGGAATATTTTAAATGTATATGCTTGTGTGCTTGCATAAATACACAAATAAATACATAAATATATATATACACACAGATATATACACGCAGACATATATATAAAGGCACACCATGACAACATAAAACATATGGAAACACCCATCCTACATGGTGCACTCATATCTTTCTGGAACTAGTAGATATCATCCCAAAAGGAAAAGTACATTTTCTGGTTGCATTTCAGTTAAAAATAAACATTTCTAAAGAAAAAGAAGCCAACACACGAATATAAATGCCTTGTGACATATGTCTGTCTCAGTGTTAATGTGATTTACGGGGTTTTGGTCCATAGTACAAGCTCTTCACAAACTTTTCCTGTCAGAGAAATATGTATGAGTTATATTTCTCCATTTAATGCCACTGGGTCAAAAGGATGACAAGCATGGGGTGAGGATGGCTTTTATTTGAAGTACATGAGATCTGCCCAGAGTTATCATGCTGAGCTTCATAAAACACACAGTTCTCATTTCTCATTGTTCCTTTTGAGGAGTTTATGGCTATCTGCCATAGCTCCCCTCAGACACAGGTGTTTACTGCAGGAAAACCTGGTATGAGAGAGAGATGATGTGCTAAACCAGGAGCCAGGAGTATCTGTGCCTAGAGACTGATTTTTTTGCAAACACAGATGTGTAGAGCGTGTGGCAGGGTATTCTGGTGAGAAAGACTCAGTGGAAACCTCTAAAACTGGTAGAAGTGGTACAGGAACTGTTAAAGTGGGGCTTGGTTCTGAATCTGTACAGAAATTTTTCATTGAGGGCAAGCCAGCTGGCCCATCACTGTTAACCACATCCTGAGAATGAAGGTGGAACGGAAATATGTTAAACCAATGCTGTATTTCACAGACAAACAAAACACCAAACAAACACAGGGATAATCACCTAACATAATTTCAGCTTATTTTAGCATAAAATAGTTCTACTTGCAAAAATAAGATTTAATTTTAGATTTGTGGATTTGCCAAATAATATCCACAGGAAAAAAAAAATGCTGCTAGAAGCAAGGCACAGGATTTGGCTTGCTTTGGGTACAGTCCAGAGATTTCTGCTTCACAAACAGTTGATGATGTCTCAGCTCATCACAAGCTCAGGAGAGATACACTATTTATATTTGTGCAGTATAGAGTTTGCTTCAACAGCAACTATGCAGTGGAACTATGTAATTCCTAAGAAATTGAATGGTACCCTTTTTCTGGAAGTTTAGAAGGACATCTGAACACCTGTTTTACAGATAGTATCCCTGTGGTTCAATTCTGCTATTAACAAATCAGAAATCTGGCCTGTGCTTCAGCGAAGTAAAGCTGAAACACTGACAGAAAAGCATAGTGGGTTATTCAAAATATTAGCTCAGCACTCTGCTTCTACCTTACACCATTGTACTCTTTATTCAAGTGTGTTTGAAATGGTGCAAAAAACCCCCTAAACAGAATGCAAACATATTTTCAGATTGAGAATCTTATTCCTTTTTGTTCTCAGTCTTTTAGACCTTCCTGAGAGCAGCCTGAAAAAGTTTGATGTCCAAATCATATATCTCTCCATAATGCTGACATTGAATTAAATCACCCCAGAAACATAACACCAATTATGATTAAAAATTAGTCCTTGTTACAGCATAGGCCAAGTGAAATCCCAGTACTTTGAGTGTATAACTGATTTTTTTAAGCTTATAGGGATTTAGACAATGTTTAAATTACTATGTATATTTATATATAATGCCATTTTTTTTCTAAAGTAATTCACATAACATTTTATGACAAAAACCTAATTTCAGTGCAAAAGGAAAATTTACATTCATCCTTTAGTTTTTGTAAGAGTAAAAAAAAGTCATTGATTTTTTCTTTTATATGATGCGATTCATAACAACTATAGCCTCTAATGGGCCACAATGTACATCAGAATTCCTTTCACACTGCTTAAATATATCCAGGGTCTGCACAGTAGAAGTTAATCTGGACTGAATATTTTAGTTAACATGCAGGTGGATAGGCACTGTGTATATAAATACCAGGGAGATTATCCAGCACTTTGTGTTAGTACTATGTATTTGCTATTCAGGAAATACAAACAAACAAATAAACTTGTAGAAGAAAGCAAACCTCTCTTCCAAACTTTTCATGCAATGAGTTTGGCTGAGGAATCAAAGCAAACTTGTCTAAAGGTTTTCAGATGAGAGCAACCTTTTTTCCAGGATGGAATTACTAAATACTGCACAGCATGAAAAGACAAGAAAAGAGAAATTATTTCCAGCTTGTGGAAGCATTCTTTCAAACAGAATTTTCCCAGCCCACATGCAACCCTGCATGTATAGACACAAGACAAAGGGAGGGAGGCATCCTCTTTTCCCCTCTGGTTGTTGTTCAATTAGCCACTCATCAGAAATGTTAAAGAAGTACCAATACTGAGATACATCCTGTTGTTGTTTCGGGGAGAAAACAGGAGTTTAATCAATACCTTGTCTCCAATGCCAGCTAAAAGTCTAATAGAATTCATATACTACATTAGTATCTTGCATGTCATGGTCTGTGTTCTACTTGGGGTTTTTCCAGAGAATGGTTGGATTTCATCTGGCAAAGCAATGCAACCAATGGTAGCAGAATATATCTTCTCATACCAAAAAGTGAAGCACTAGGATACCCCCACACAGGAAGTTTTAATTTTCTGTTGCTGAATATGTTTATTTTATCTCACAAAAATGTTTCAGTTTGCACACCTAATCTATGGGCTTATTATTTTGCATGGAGTGGTGAATTCAACAAACCTAGTTTGTGTACAATTGTGTACAACTGTATATTTGTATATAAAAGTCAAATTCAAAGCTACTTCAACAATGTAATGTCAGGAATAAATTGTACCACTAAAAAATATTACATTCTGAATATATTGATAGAAAATGACTATCCAAGACTTTAGTGCACCTATTTTTTCCTTCTTCAATAGATTTATCTAGTACACTGAAATGCCTAGATTAGATTTTGCTACATATCTTGACTTATCTATCCCTCAATAATTTAATTTTTCACACGTTGTTTTGGAGATCATTGCTGTATTGTGGAATGAATCTATATCTTTGATGACTAGGTAACATGAAGGTATCACTCAGGGTACTACAGAAAAAGTAGCTATTTGATCAGACATCTGATACAGATGAGATAGATTCTTTCTTATTATTTTTTTTTTCCTTTTTCCTATTTTATTTTCCATGGAAGATCTAAGGTAAGTTAGACATTTTTCAAATATAACAAAGGCTTTGAAGTGGCAAAAAAAGTAGTTTAAAAATGATTCGCAGAAAGAGCAAGATTGAATTTTCACTTGTGTTATCCAAAAAGGTTTATAGTATGTGGTGTATCTGTAGGGTGAGTGAGGTCAGAGCAGGTGCACTGAGAAGGGAGACAGCTGATGGCTAAGCAGAAATTTAATAAATAAATAATGAAGAAAAGGTTTTTCACTGGGGTAATTTCCTGAATTTGCTCAAGGCACAGATCCTGGCCTGACTGAAAGAGAATCGTAGGGGTGAATGGGTCAGTGTGGGTCTGCTCTTTCCAGCAGGAACAGGTAGGTGTACCAGCCTGAAGTGTGTAAGATCACAGCCCCAGAGGAATGCTCCCACAGTCCCGAGGTGAATCTGGGCACTGCCTTCCTTTGAGTCCCTGTGGCTGTGTCTACAGCAGTGTGAGTTTAACCATTGACCCTCCTGCTCCCATTTTGTAGGCTGGACCAAAAGAAATTCTAAGAATTTCTGTTTAGGTCATTGAACTGCTAAAAATGCTGTGGAATGTGTCTTCTTACTTTACGGGTGTTCCTATGTAACGAGTATCTCAATATAGTGAAATTATTTACCTAGACCATTGTTTTAAGGGTGAGGTTTCTCTCCCAACTGATAAGTTGATAAGTGCTGATTATAGAGTATAGTCTCTCAGCAAACATTTTAGTAATATGAAACAATAATTCCCAACAATATTTTAAATCTTTCCCCCAGATATTTTAAATGTAATCCTCTATAGGGAAGCAATTAATATTCTAAATGTATTTGTCTCCTCTAAATAAGGTTTGGTGTTCCATGGTCTGGTGATCCTCTTGTCTGGGAAGTACAACATTCTGAGATCTGGCAGCTTTCCCAGGATTATTCCTGAGAAGCATGAGGGAAAACTATGATACTCTAGCACATATGGATCTTTGATGCATCTGTTTTGGTAGCAGGTACACACATAAAAGTTTTTTCCTTTGACTTAGCTTCATTATTTTGTAACATAGCAATTTAGCACTAAGGGCTGAGAAACAGTAATATTTAGGGTTGTTTCTTTGTTTGTTTCTCTTTTTATAAATTAAATGTGTAAACCAGTGACAAAACTATGTTCTCTTTGTTTTCTGTGGTAATTTCAGAAAGTAATTGTTGTTTGTATTTTGCAACGACTTCAGATTAATAGCAAACATGCACCATCAATTTGCATTGAAACCATTGTTAGATAAATAATAATTACTTGGCAAAGTGCTTGCTGAAAATGCAAAGTCAATTAACTTGAGCGTTGTTCTACACTCAGCAGTAATTTATAATGGTTTGGTTGATGGGTTTTAATGGTATTTGTGTCTTTTCAAGCAGCTATAGCATAGAGCTAACACTAAGTACTTAGAGAACACTTTTAACTCCTGTCATTATTTTAATGTCTTTTAAATGGTAAATATCAGCAATTTGATGATATCCAGTAAGTGGAACTACTGCCAACAAAATGCCCTGCTTCTTTTGATCTGCTTATAAATGTATAAAGAGATGCACTTTCTGTTTTAATAGCACTGGGCCAGATCCCACTGACCTTGAAAGTAATTTTTTCAGTTAGCAGGTCAATGTTTGTCATGGCCTGAGAATGAGACAGTGTCAATTGATACCAGGAGAATTATCAAGACATACACATTTTATGGTTTTTTACAGATTTATATTCAGGTCAAGTTGAAATGTTATTAATTCATAGCACTTTTTTAGCAAACATGGTGTCATTATCCCTCATAACTATGTGTGTCTCACTAAATTCTAGGGGGTTTTGGGGTATTTTGCTTTCTGGGTTTATATCTTCATTTTGTGAGCTCTCCATGGTGAGTAGAGAAAGAGGAAGAAACAGGAACACAAAGAAGCTGGGGAAGAGGCTTCTAGGTTATGAAATCAATCTCTTGCAGCAGTACGCTATTCAACTCTTTAAAAAAAAACTTACTCATTTTTCTTATAAGTATTGAAGTTCTTTTTGTCTGCATTATTTTCAATGTAAGACCTTTTCCAAATCTGATAGGCAGGAAGGCTCAGAGCCCATTTCTAAATTAAATCTAAATTTATTCATGCTCAGCTTATGTATATTTGTTCTTGTGCCAAAGTACTCCTTTAGCTCAAATGGTTATTTTCTCTCCCTTGTGTTCATTTCCTTGTTGTGTCTAAAGACAGCAATCCTATTCCTCCTCATCCTTCACTTTTCTAATCTAATGAAACAAGTCCTTTTGTTCATTTTTCAAGAGGAATAAAAATACTTTCTGGATCATCCTTCTGTACCTTTTGATCTTCAAATTCACTGATCCATTTATATGCTCACTATATTTGTGACAGAGCATTTTTTGTGGTTCTTCAGCAGAGTGGGGAGAAAGTTCTTACATGCTCTCTCTTATTTCCTACCTCTACTGTCTTCAGGTGCAAGTTTGCCTTTACTTTGCCTGCAGAAACTAGTAACCACAGTTGAAATCTAGAATGATTTAATCCGAAAAGCTCTCTAAATCATGTTAAGGGCATAGAAAAACACCCACTGATTTTTGCTGTTTTAGAAACATTATCTCATTATGTTGCTAAACAATTATGGGTATCTAAAGGCACAAGTAGAGACATTTATCCTCCCCTTGATGCATATGCAGGACTGCAATAAGCCTATTAGACTTGGTGAGATTTATGGGTGTTTATAATGGGAATAACAGGACACAGTGGGTGGCAAAGGGAGAGAGAGTCTGAACTCAAGATTGGAAGCCAACAGCTTGAGCTCTAATTAATGCTGAGTGAATATTTTGAAAAAAAATAATGTGTTCAAAAAATGCTGTGCTTTTGCCTATTTTGTACATTATCTTCCACACTGTACTTAATATCAAAAATCTATTTTCAGTTTACGTTAGTTTGAAAGAACTATTTTTTTACAAGAAAATAATGTTGCCAAAGCTATTTCTGAAAATCTCAGTATTTCTCTGCCTTGCCAGATGTATGGAATTCTTTCTAGCCTGGGACATATTTTTGCTAAAAAATTGGGTAAACTGCGTTTTTCCTGTAAAGTGGATGTAGTGAAGAAAAGAAGCTGGAGAATTGAGACCACAAAGGACATAAGAGCATTTTTGAACTTTCATCTTTCCATCTTTAGACAAAAATGAGATTCTGGCTACCTAGCATGTGAGAACTCTAGATTTAATCGTACTTGTCCTTTTTTCACAGGTGTTCTGAAAAATATTGATTTGGTGCTGGTCTGGCAGACTGTTATTTCACTCATGTCACATTTTGGACAAGTAATTAATTACATGTGTGCTCGAATGCAACATTATTTTTGTAAGTTCTTATCTGATCCTTTCTTGGTTGATGTGATTGCCTGTAGAGACCCAAATGCATGGCCATATGCATCCTCTATACAATTTTATATGCTTGCTGTGAGTATAATTTCTAACCCAACATTCATGTTTTTCCATTTTTTGTAATCAGCATTTGTGGGTGTGGTGCAATACTGTTTGCAAATATTATACTATTATAACTCTAACCTTCTTTTCCATTTTGGAAGGTTGTTGATATAAGTCCTTGGCCAGAAATTTCAATTACATTTAGTGTATATTAACTAAATTGATCTCTATTTTGTCTGTTTTGTCCCTTTTATGACAATTACTTCTATTTTGTTGTCAACAACTGTGCATTTTTCTCTGTTACACTGCCAGGGCAAAGGCTGAATAGTTGCAGAATTGTTCCCCAAGTTCACTGTCCTCCTTACCTCCCTGTATGTCCCATTATTTCCTCTATAGTATCTGCCAGTTATACTTAAGAGAAAAGAGCCCCTTCCTAAATTCCATCATGTGTGCTTGCGACCTCTTGGCCATGTTTGCAAAGACTGTAGACCCTTTACAGCTCTCTCAGCCTACCTTCCAGAGAGGGAACACATTTGTTTTCTCCCACAGAGTTTGCTTCTCTGTTTCCAACAGCTGACTTCAATATTATGTTTTTAATGAAAATATCTTGCTAATATTTTGCTTAATAATTTTTGAGCTTGCATGCTACCTAGCAACAAATAATTTAAAAAAAGGAACCATTTATTTTTGGCTCACATTGTGGTTACAAGTTGTCATATCAGCATTTCCATATTTCCTTTCACTTACAGTGGTCTTTCAGACCTTACTACATTTGCTATCCCTTTCTGTCAAGACAGGAAAGTGTAACTCTGACCATTATTTTCCCTTTTACTTCAATTTTGCCAGTTTAACTTTCTGAAGCTGTTAAATACTATGAAAATAAAATTTCTTCCACCAGAATAAATGTAGGTACTCCTCAGAGACATGAAGTTATAATATGGAATATCTCTTTATAGCAAGATATATGCAACTCAGAACTATATCTCCCCAGTTGTTTTTCATTCCATCAGGTTCCTGATGGATTTAAACTGGTCATGTTTTTTAACATCTTGTTACAATTATGGATTTCATCCTATCAAAGCCATTGAGCATTATATTACTGCTATCTAGGATAATCTGCAGAACCATAAATATCAATGATGCCTGACATGCCTGTTTCGTCTGCAAGAAACCAGGGACCTCAGGGTGGATTATGTGTTGGACTAACATTTTAAGTTCAATTTCGGTCAAAGGGAAAATGTACTCCCTCTTTTGTTCCTGTCAAAAAGTGTATGATTTCATCAGTAAGCATAAATGTATTTAAGCAGCTTGTCAAACAATTGCTTAACAAGACACTTTATGAAGCCTGTGAGAACACCACTTCCAACTGACCCATGGTTCGATCTCTTAAAGTAAAAATTGTTCTCAGGAATATATGTTCTTTAGCTTGTCCCTAGGTGCACATGTTTTATTTGGTGAGGAAATTAAGAGGTTTGTATAATAAATTTAAAAAATCCTCAGAATTTTATCAAATAGTTGCTGATTACAATCTGATCTGTGTGATCAGCTGTATCACCTGGTTTGTTCCTAACCTGAAGTACAGACAATGCAGCTACAATGTTAGAGTTCTAGCTTTGCATCATAATCTTTTGCCTTTGATGGAGCAGTCAGTAGGTAACATGGTGGAGAAAGTAACCTGGCCTTTCAGTGGTGCTGACAACAACTGAAGAGAAAGTGAGTTCTATTGCAAAGTTCTGGATTCAATTAATCTCCAAGACATTTCGCACCCTCCCAGACACTGACATCCCTTAGCTGGTAATCAGCCTCTGCTTGGAGGAGGTCCAGAGCTGTAACCACTGGCAAAGCTAACACCCAGCTACGTGGTAAAACCTCTCTAAGGCTTTTCTGTGTTTTGATTTAGCTCGGTGATGGTGATCCCTCAGAAATATTTTTCCAGTGTTTCATTTGAGACCTGCCTGCTGCAAGAGAGGTCTTCTGACACCGGACACCACCACAAGCCTGCTCGGAACCGGCTTGTTTGATTTTCTGATGCAGTCAGTCAACCACCAGTAAACAAAAACTCATCTTTCCACTTATCTTTGAAATTTTTGTGTAGCTTGTTCTAAAGTTAAATAGGAAAGAAATAAACCTTGAACTTGGATGAAGTCAGATATGATACAATTCTTCCTCAGCAGCACATTTATCAAAAAGAGGGTAATTTTTATGTCTGAATGTCTAATTAGTTAGGTGCTAACACTATTTGTCCTCTGAAGATTTAGATGGCATTTTTGAAAACTCTCTGCTCTTCAACATCTATGCCATGGCAGACAGCATTACATTCATAAAAGGAACATAAGTTAGTAGTCTAATTAAAAGAAATTATGAATACTCTAAATTACAGGAAGTCCCCAGGGTGCTTCACACATAGTAGAATTCTTACTGTACTAAGGAGTTCATAAGTAAGTTTCTCCAAATTAGAGATTCCCATTTCAGAATTGGCATGCAGGTCTAAGAATACAGACTGTCCTTGTCAGTCCTTAATCAAATACAGAAGATATGCTGGAAATAACTTAAAAAATGCAAACCTTAAAATTCTTTCTGTATTTTATTCTAAATCTGTATGAAGCAGAGTGACACAGAGTCCCCAGGCAGTGCAAGGGAGTTTTTTCCTTTATTGCAAAAACCAGGCCTTTTTAACCAGTTAGCCAGTTATCATAGTTTACACAGCTTTAAGGCACAACAAGCCCAAGTCAAACAACCACCATACACCACGATGTGGACATGTGGCAGTCATGCAGCACATCTCTCACGTCTCTCTGAGCCATGATTTTACAGGTGTAACAAGGCCCTTATTTTACAAGGCTTTACCTATATGCAGCATAAATCTGTTAATTAGTTATTTGATTTTGCATTTTACCAGACTAGATTTATCTTATTTTCCATCCAAATCTTGTTTGGTACTATGAATGAATCTGGGTTAATCTGGCAAATACTCACATCCCACTCCATGGGGTATGATGGACATAAAACAAAAGTGTAAAATTGATGAAAGTGTGCCTTTTATTCAGCAGCGTTGATAACTAACAAGCTCTGCAAGTTTTCTCCTCACTGAACTGCAAAAGATGCATTCAGAAAAGCAAACCATGAAAGTCAAGTCTTAAGTCAATTAGAGGATCCTGAGAAAGCGCAAAATCTGTTGCAGAAATCTTGTGGCAGGCACAGACCATCAGGAGAGAACTGGTTTCCATGGCAGAGACGACTGCCCATCTCTTAGTTTACTGCATTTCTGACCTCTTCAGTCTTGTAATGTGTTCTCGCCAGAGATCCCAATAGTGTCAAAAGCTTTTAAGGTTAATCATGAAATGGACCAGGCATAGCTGAGTGATGGACAGTAGTCTCTGACCAGGAGCAGAGAAGACAATCTGGCACAGCAGCAACTTGAAGTGACACAGCTGAACCTTCAGGACTTTGTTTGGCAGAGTGACAGTAGCCAGCTCCCAAAGGCATTCAGGTTTTAACATCCCTGACATCTTTTCTTCTTCTAAGACTTTTTTGTCTACTGCCTGTGCTTTGCCCTTACTGAGTATTTCAGAGAGCTCTAGAATATCACAAATCATTTAAATTGGAAAAGACCTCTTAAGATCATCAAGACCACCTATTAACAGAGCACTGACAAGACCATTGCTAAATCATGTCCCTCAGTGCCACATCTACCTGTCTTTAAATGCCTGAAGGAATGGTGACTCTACCTCTTCCCTGGACAGCATGTTACAATTCTTGACAAACCTTTTGGTGGAGCAGTTTTTCCTAATATTCAGCCTAAACCTTCTGTGGTGCAACTTGAGGCCTTTTACTCTTTTCCTGTCACTTGTTACTTTGGAGAAGAGAGCAACACCTACCTTGCTTACCTTGACTTTGTCTCTAACACTGACATTCTTTCACTAAATAGACAAATATCTTCTGTTTAAGGTGAAAAATAGGACCATGTAAATCCTTGAATATAAATGAAATTTTAAATTCCTAGAAAAGGATCTTACTTTGGCCTTCTTTTTCCACTTCCATGTTATGGAATCATATTATAATTGAACCTCTGATTGAAAATCAATACCTCATAAAACCAAGGGATACAAGCTAATAATTAAAGTAGTTCAGCAGGAAATTGTTGCTGAACTTTTAAACTTTTACAAGGAGAAAAGCTATAACGTACGAAGCCTGAGAAAAGGAGGGTGCAGTAGAATTACTGGAAACGTTAAGGGTACAATTAAAAACTAGTTGACCCAAGGAAAGATGACAGATATAATTAAGCATACTTTTTTTTTTTTTTTTTTTTTTTAAATAACATTTTTTTTTTTTTTTTTTTTTTTTTTTTTTTTTTTTTTTTTTTTTTTTTTTGTGTGCATACTGCTAAGTATGCAGTAGGATGGGCTTGAAAAGAATTACTTAATGATAGCTTAAAGAATATGTTTCACCTCCCATGGCAAAATTGTGCAGTAGTTTTTGACTGCCCTCTGTCTGACTCCAATTTAATAGTATGTCATGCTCTTTTTCCTACTTGCCTTTGACCTATAGATACAGCAGCAGGAATCACTCTGACTTTAATGTGCCAGAAACCTCTCAGTTTTGTACTGTATGAATTTTCCAATGTAGCTATGATCCATAAAGGCCATTGGCATAAAATGCAAGAAGATGTGAACGCAAATCAGGGCAAGCAAATGAATGCAAATTATCTCTAATACAGAAATGTTCCATTGTAAATTAATATTAGCTTATCTTTACACTACATTGTAAGAGAGAGAAAAGAAATTAAGGGAAAGGAAGATAGGAAGGGATGTGACTACAACGTTTTGGCCAGAGGCTTGTAAGTGTCACTGATCGCATTTTAATGTCGAGATTTTTATGCATTCAGAATATTAAAACTTCTATTACATTTTCAATTAAAAACTCACATAGAATACATGTTATAGTAATAGCATGCTCTCCAAAGAAATTGATGTATGCACATTTTGAGAGAATGGTAATGTTCTAAATTTATAAACTGAGAGGTTTGCTTAGAGAATTAGCTATAGAACATCTTTTACGAACATCGTGGGACATTGCAGTCTCTCATTACATTTTCTGTACTAAATTCCATTTCTTGAATAATCTTGGTCTCCAGGGCAATTATTCATTACCATTTAGAAATAAAAGGTTCAACATCAAGTAAACAACCAGCCTTTTCAGAGAGGGAGCAGGGCACACTGAACAATAGGTATATGCTCCTCTAGAAAGATTAGGTTTGGGCAAAACTTGTATGAAATTCCACCTCTGATGAAATCTCAGCAAATTTCTCATGAATCCTAATGGAGTACTGAGTATTGCAAGTAAGACACTAAAGTGTTTCAGTTGTGTTACGTTTTCTACTCAGGGTTTTTGACAATCAGATTACCTAATGAACTGACAGATTTCTTGGGATTATGTTTGACATTAACTACATTTCTTTAAATAGTAAGAGGGTCCAGTTGTAGATCTGCTCTCCTGTTAATCTCCTCAGCAGTTTAATGTCTTTCCATTAAGCATTTCTTTAATGGATGTCAACAGTTTGTTGTATCCAGCAGAGTTAGACAGAGGAAGTATTTATCCTAAATGGAAAAATTCATTCTGTACATTTAAGCACCATTCTTTCTACAACAGGACAAACCCAAACTACCTTAACTTTTATGAAAAGAAGGCAGACCTAGAATAACAAGTAGCTTGATCATGCCAATGATTCTTTCAGGGGACATCAATGCTTAGATCCTGTTTTGCTGTTATCTTAAATCTGAGGTAACCTAAAACTCCAGATGACTCTGCTGAATAAGTTGGTGTTTCTCTGAAGACATCCTCTTCATGCATATGTAGCTGCTCATCTATGAGTAGATTATGAAGTTGCTTCCAGAATCAGTGCTAGGTCCTTCCTGCAGGAGTACCTGTGTCATGTCTTCATGGCTTTGTAAGTCTACCAGTCTGTGCCTGATCTAGGTCTGTGTTAGCTTCTGCCTGGCAAAGTTACATGGATTTAAAAAACGATGGCTTGCACCACTTGCTAAGTCAGGTTGACTGGTAGCACTCACAGCACTGTGGTATAAACCAGCAGTGCTCTCCAAAGCAGTGGTGTCTGTAAAAGGTGTGGTAGGTAACCTTCTGGAACCTGCTAAGCCAAAGCCTCAAATCCCACAGTGACAGCACGACAGATTTATAGATAAGAAGTTCAATACAGATGCCTTTCTAAGTGATATTTTTCCCCATGATCAGAGTGTGCTCATGACATTAATTTAAACTCATCAATTTAGCAGCCTGAACCTGGAGTAACCAACAATATTGGTACTGTAAAAGGAAATAGTTCATCTAGTAGGTACACATAGTAGAGACCAGTGAGCAGGACTCTTATTCCAAGGGGACCAAAGCCCCATCCATGCATAGGGGAGTTTCTTTTAAGGGAAGGAGCAGTAACCAAGCAGTAGAGAGGAGATTAGTCAGAAGCTGAAACAGTAATAGAAATACCTCATTTCACATATTTGTGAAAATAGCTGCCATTCTTCTTGTGAATTCAGGTTTGAACAGAGGGTCTCCAGAGTGAAAACCATCACACTCCACAGAAAGCACTTCCCTTCTTTTCTATTATATGTATTACTCTAATCATCTCTGCAATTTGACACAAACCATTCAGTTCCTGCCAGGCTGGCAACTCCACTTGCCACTGCCATCACTTCCATCTTGGGAAGTGCTGCCCAACAGCTGAGAGCTTGGTTCCACAGCTGGGACTTGTGAAATGCTTCTAATCTCTGTAAATGTGCAACAGCCTTTGAACACTGAACAGTTTCTCAGCGTCCTGAGAGGGTGAAAAGGAGACAGCAGAAAAATACTTCGGTTGGGAGGATACCATCAGGGAGCAGTGGGATTGGGATACTCTCCAGAGTGACCTAATGTAAGTTGAGCTGGGCCCTCTGCCCACAGGGCACAGCCCTGTGTGGGACTGGGGGGGTGACAGTGACAGGCATCAAAAACCCAGATATATAGGGAGGATTTGCTGCCCTACAGAAATCCAATATCATTGGAGGCTCTTTGTCCAACAATAGCCAGCCCCTTCCCTGGCAGCTTTCCCAGAGCTGGAGCTCAGACAGAGTGGGCAATGGGCAGTCAGCCATGGGGCCTCTGGGGAACGCTGTTCTGGGCAAGAACAGCCCAAACACCCCTGGGACCCGACACAGCCCAATGCCTGCCTCCAGCAGTGCAAATATCATAGAATCACAGAGTATGCTGAGTTGGAAGGGATCCACAAGCATCATGGAGTCCAACTCTTGGAGTCCAACAGAACAGCCCAAGAATCCCACCATGTGTCTGAGAGCATAGTCCAAACATTTCCTGAGCTCTGTCGGGCTTGGGGCTGTGACCATTCACTGGGGCACCTGTCTCCATGATCAACCACTCTCTGCATGAAAAATTTTCTCATGATATCCAAACCAAACCTTTCCCAATGTCACAGAATCACAGAGCATAGAATAAGCTGAGTTGGAAGGGACTCACAAGAGTCATCAAGTCCAGCTCCTGGAGTCCTGTCATGACAGTGAGAATATCTGTATCTGTCCCTCCTCTTCCCCTCTATGGGAGTCTTCTTTGTAGAAATTGCCAGCACTGAGCTTTTGTGCCTCTCTTTTAGGAGAGAATATCACTAATGTGAGAGAGCAAGGGATGTGCGAATGCACTGGATGTCGACACAGTGTAATGATTTGCCTTCCTGGAAAGTAAAAGGCAAAAAGCTTCAGTTCCAGGAAGTCTGGCCTTTTGCAATGTTAAAACTCAATTTATAGTGTTAGCAAGTTTTAAAAAGAGTATTTTGACCTTCAGTAGTGGAGGAAACAGATACTTCTGGAACTGTGAGAATCAGAAATGGAAAAATGACTCAGAAATTCAAGTGAGGATCCTGTGTAGAGAAAAAGACAATAAGTTAATCAACTTGCGAAAGAGACAGGATGTGAGGGAGATCCTATTTATAGAATTTCTGCTAATAGAAGTGCATAAGATTTTAAGAAGAAATCAATGTAATTTATTAATTTCTATTAATTATGTTATTCTTTAGAGATACCTTAGGACATTAAATATCAGCAAAAGGTTTCAAATCAGTTTGTGTGGCAGAGAGGTTCTTGCTACATTTGTGCCACTTATTTTTTAAAATATTTGAAATATAGTTTGGTTTAAGAGTACAGACAAGTGCATGCTTTGTCTGAGGCTCCAATTCTTACTAATAAGGAACTAAGTTTATAAAGGCAATTATGTGTATTTCATGAGGTTGTTTATTATATCCTAATTTTAAGAGAGAAGGAAGACTGTAGGGCTTAATTTGACTAGAACGTAGTTACAGCTACAAACTATGGAATTAGTAGGAAATTATTCTGAATTCAATTATATATATTGTAGCTTTTGAAAAAAAAATGTAGAAGTCACTAGACTGCAATATTGATCTTTGTGGTTTATTAATCTCTAAACTGCAAAAAACAGAATAGTTTAATGAAAAGGAATCACAACCAAGCCTGATGCTTCTGATTGGTAACACTCATCTCCAGTTACAACATGTATCATAGCAATGTACTCACATAAACTTATGTACTGACATAAACTTATGTACTCATAATGAATCACTACATCTGAGATGAGCAAGACAATCAAAGGTATCCTAGATTATAATAACACATATAAGTGTACAAGAGGTTGCAAGAAAAAATTAAAATATTAAAATCTATTTGGTAAATGCTACTTTGTCAAAGAGGAAAAAAAAATCTCTGAGTTGAAACAATTCTGGTGACATCATTCAAGTGAGATCAGCCTAACAGAAGTGCAATTATATTCAGTGGTAGTAACTCATGGTGTCTGTGCATTTAAAACCTACTGCTGGAGGAATCTGTGGAAACTTGCTGACAAGTTTATATGACTGTTCCTAGTTCTACAAACTGACAGCTGGACTGAAAAATTCCTTTGGGCTACCCAATGAGAGTGGGTGCAGAGACAGCAGGGCAGAAACGGACAAACACAGCTTAAAGGAAAAGCAGAGAATACTTAGATTTTTGTTCCATACCACCAAACTGGTTTTTCCACTTCTTTGTGTCTGTTTCTGCTGTTAATTAGTGCAGCTCTGACAGAGGGCTTGAATTAAGGGGAATTTACTTCAATTAAACTGTGAAAAGACTACTCACTTGCATCTTCACTCTCACTCTTTAGCAGAATAGCCTATGCTAGATAGTTAACAACCAGAATAGGCTGTATTCAGAGTTAGGGCTGGAGCCAGACTTACTGTTTATGAAAAATAGGGCCTAAAATGGACAGGAAATCCATCAAAAATCCAAACGAGTTCACTAAAACCAACAGAATATTAGTAACCTCTAATTCTTTGTATTTCTATCCATGCTGCCACTTTATCACCCGAGCCCCTCCTCTACTGACGCTTCAATTACTCCTATTTCTGCATAAAGTAACCACACGCTAAATGCTTTAAAACCCTCTGGAGTGTAAATAGTAAGTTTGTGTTGTACCTTTACTTTCTTCAGGCCTGCTATCTTTACAAGTCAATTGATTCTTCCACAAAACACGAATAAAGAAGCACTGGTTTCAACCATTTCTTGAGACTGTGTCTGGAGTTTGTAAAGGGAGTGGTGCTTCAGATAGCAAAATACCTGAGTGGTGTTCTGTCCTATTCATTTGTTCTGGTACAGGCACAGCATTTTTAAGGAAATACTTCCTTGAGTATAAAAATGAAAATCAAAAAAATACATCTATAATGATGAAACAAACTAACTATAATGAGGAAACAAACTTATCAACTGCTTTTTTTTTTTTTTTTGAACAACAGATGAAAGCAATTTTCTAATGTGATATGAAAAATTTGGTCTGATGCAGAGCTCCACTGGATTTTTCTTATTTATAGCACAAAAGTCTTTGCCTCTCTTAATGCTTATATTTCAACCTTTTAAATCTACTTATCTTTGAACAATGGAATTATACAAGCAATTAAGTAAATTCAGATATAATGAAAGTGAATGCAGCTCAGTCGTAATGAACAGATACCTCACTTTGCATTTGATTGCAGTTTGTTTCAGACTGTAAATAAGTTAATCTTGTTTATGTTTTTCGGGCTGAGAGCAGCCATATTGAGTCAGATTTTCAAGACAGCTAAAATCTCAGAGTCTCTCTGTGGCCAGATAAAGTTCTCTAGAAAGTAGGCCAAAGCATTATGTGGAAATCTGACAGTCACTCTTAAGCCATGGCTGTGTTAATCTTTGCAGTATAATGTATACTAACAGACTGGTATTTTTTTTAATATAACTGTTAGTTTTTATCATCTTCTCTAGGTCTATACTTCTGAGACATTGTTTTAAACTGCTTATGGAAAGTGATACACGTAAGGCATCTGTAAAATCGCTTTCTTTCTCAAAATACTAAGTCTCACCAACTTAGTATGGAATAAAATTGTAATAAAGGGGATCTTAGAAGTCAGATGGGAAATGATATGTTGACCTGTCCTGTGTTTCTGAAATAACAGAGTGAGGACATACATGCAATATGCCTTAAATTCCCCTCCTGAGGTAACCTTGAGGTTACCTGCTATTATGCGTCTCAGGTTATTTAGTCAGTTAGTTATTTGAAATAGACCCCAAACTGTGTATCATTCACTGACAGATGGTTTTGCACCTGCACTGAAAGGTGTATTAGTCTAAACCATTGGGTGGCATAAAGAAGCCAACACACACATGAAACTGATTCTACCTTTGCTTTCTGTGATTTATGGAAGATAAACCATTGCTCTGACAAATCTGAGTGCCTTTTATTCTTAAAGTACTATGCTAAAAAGTAAAGTATGGCTATTTGCTTTTATTTTCATATGTAGGTTGTAGTCATGAGGTACATGAGTCTGCCTCATGACTCGAAGTGTCTGTGTGCCTGTGTTTTAAGACAATTTTGGAGGAAGGGGGGAGGAAGAGGTGGGTAGTGGCATTTTAATGTCTCTCTAAATGATCCCTGCTCATTTTGCTTACTGATTTATACTACCTGGGGGTTTTTTGTTATTATTTATTTATCTGATTTAGTCGTATTTTTCATCATAGCAGTTTGTCCCCAGTTCTCTTTGTTATTGCCCATTCTCCTATTGCCACAGCAGGTAGTTTGTATTGCATACCAATGGGCTGCTATGGCATGTTAAAGATAGCAACACTTTGTGTAGCTTGGCAGCTTCCAAGTACTCCCACAGTATTAATTATATTATCCTAACTTTTTTAATCCCTGAAAGGAAGGCATTTATTTTCTCATTTAAGGAGTGGAGAACTGAGGCATGACTTATTTAAAAAACCTGTCCAAATCTGACATAAATCCTAATAAGGGACTAGGGATTTGTAATGAGATTGTCTTTTACCTCACTGATCCCATTGGCCGGTCCAGGCTATGTTTGCTGTCTTCCATGTTCTTATCAGATTAATTTTCTTATATTTCCCCTGGTCCTTTTTAATTTCTTTTGTCTAGGTTTCAACATTTCTTCCAAAGACTGAAAGTTGTTTTTTCAGAAGAGATTGAAGATATGTATTTAAATTTAAAATATCTTGCAATGCTCTGATAATACAACTGGAGTGTTGGGCTCATGCTGTTCATTTTCCTTTTGTTATTTAAATGGAAGTGACACTAAAAGTATCAGAAAGAGATAACCTTATACCTATGTTTGCTATTTTGAAGTTAAGGTATGAAAAGCACCTGATTCAGCTAAAGAGTTTTGTATTTTGCATTAGTATTTTGTTGTTGTTTTGGTGTGTGTTTGTTTGTTTGTTGGGTTTCTTTTTTATTATTTTATTTTATTCCCCTTAGGAAGTCATAAATTTTCTTTTCTGAGAAGAATGCATACTTGATGAAGTTCTGTCTCTTGGTGACCATTTTGTATTTCAGAAAAATCCTTCTATTTTGCAAATTCTCATGAGAATCAGTTTAGTGCGGACACCCTTTTCCTATTCTTCCTTTTGAACATTTAAGCTGGGTTTATGAAAACATTCAAGCTATCCTACTTTGTTCCATTTGTATTTGGGTATAGAGAAATTGGGTATAACAGAGAAATTATCACATTGAATATACTTGAGTCAGAATTCTTCTCAATTTATTCAAAGCCACAATACAACGGAAGGGGGTTAAACTATTGCTTGGCTTGTTTGTTGGCCTTTTCAGACTGTGGTGTTCTGGGTTCTTCTGTGCCCCACACTGTGAGTTTTCATTAGTTTTTTAATTTCCTGATGCTGAAGTTGTGAATAATTTTCTATTATTGGTGGTGCCTGGAACAAAATATTTGGGATTTATGGGCAGCTCACTTTCAGTGTGAACAACTCAGCTGGTTATTTCAAGAAAGAATCAGAGAATATCTGATCTTAGCTTCCCCTGGCTGCCTTCCTATAAACGGTACCAAGTCCCAAGAATGCTTTCTGCATTCCTTACAGATTCTGGACTATGGAGCCCTTCTGAGATGCAATTGGTAGGATAATAGGCAGCTAGTCCTTGTGCTAAAAATAGGAAAGGAAACCATGGTGGACTTTTGCCTTCTGTTTTCCAGCCTGTGCATCCTCTGTGGGAGTAATGCTTTTTGTTAATGCAGAGGATTTCCAGGAATAATGTTCTGGAGAAATAGATTCTGCAAGAGTGACCCAGGGTCCTGTTATATCAAGCATCACATCTTTACGTATAGAACACTTTAATATTATGGATGAGTTTTAAAGGCTAAAACCTTGTTTAAAGCAGAGTGATTAAAAAGTAGAAGGATAAATTAATACATTAATTTATATTAAAATGTAATAACAAAACAAGTGTTTCTCTTGGTTTGTGTGCTTTAGCAGCAGTCAATTGCCCTCACTAGTGATCTCTATAATGAAACATCACAACATATTGCCTTCTTGGAGTCCTTTATTTTCCAAACACTAATCTTTCCCAGCTTACTTGTGAGGTTGTTTATACATCCCTCTCAATAACTCCTGGACTTTATTATTTCTTTGAAGATGCAAATGGTATTTCTGGAATTCAGATGTTCCCTGTATCTTTTCAGACCCAAACTCACAGGTTATGAAACTGAAGGAGTCCAGTGAAGAGTGTTTGTGATAACGAAAAAAAAAAAGACTGTTGTATCTGAGGGTTGCAAACTGATTTAGTTGACTTACTAAAATACCTTATGTTACAGTATCCCTGGAGCAAATGTCCTCTTGGATGTACATACTTTGGCACACAAAATGTATTAATTACTTTCTCTGTCTATGCAAACACTGCATGACAGTAACAAAGAAACTGTGCACATCTAAGTTTCAGCTGAACATTGCTCGAATGATTAAAATTCAGTAGAAATCACATGGTAGCGCAGCCATGTATCATCTGAGGTCATAAAGGAAATGATGAATAGTTAAAAAAAATTATCTTCATATTAACATGTGGCTTTATCCTAGAAATGTTAGCAATTTGTCACAAGGAAAGGTTATTTTACTCAGTGGTTAAGGGACCAAAGGTTAAAAGATAGTTATTCAGAGGAAAAATATGGTAAAATTGCAGCATTAGTTTTTTGACATTGATTTTTCTTAGCTTCAGCCGAAACAGTTCATACTTGTCCTGAGGGTACAAAACAAAGTGGAATATAGTTGGATGTAGAGGGTCTAGCTCTGGCTAAATTGCCAGGCACCCACTAGAATTACTTATTCATTTTCTGCTGTGAGATAAGTTTTAGAAGGAAGGCAAAAAAGGCCCCAACTTTAAAGGGTTTAAAGAAAACTTTATTAATAGAATTAATAGAAAAAATAATTTAAAAAATCAGAATAAACCTTCAGAACATTTCTCCTCACCCTACACCCTCTTTTCTTTCCCACTCACAATGTAAAGAGACAAAACCTGGGACTTTGTCAGTTTAAGACCTTTAGAATAATCTTTCTTCAGTCTACTTAGGGAGAGTAGTCTCTCTTGCCATGCCATGGAAACTTCTCCACAGGAAACAGCTCTCTTGTGGCTTCAATGTCGCAGCAAATCAGCTAACCAGGAGAGGAAAATCTGTTTACAGTGTGAAAGTCCCTCTCACGTTTTGCAGCTTTCCTAAAGCTGCTTTCATAAGCCATATCAACTTATTGGGGTGCTATTTTAAGGATGAGCTGTTCTAGCATAAAACAAACCAAAAAATTTTCTCTTCATCCATCTCTAGGAACAGGGGTTTTCTATTACTGTCCCTGGGGCAAATTTCTCATCTGTCTCATCTCTCTCTGTTCAAGTCGCATTGGATTACAGCAAAATCTACTTGCTTCAATACTGGTGCCTCGGCTCACAGTTGTGTTAGAATGCTACATCCCCCCCATGTATTTCCGTGAGTTTCAGGGTCAAACAAAGTCTGATATATCAAATATATCTTCACCATGGCCTTACAAAAAGAATTTCAGCCTAAGACATCTCCTTAAACCCCTCCCATCTGGAATTTGACTCCTTCTTCACTGACCTCAGTGTCACATGTTGTTGTCTCTACATGTCTTCACCCTTTCCTCTTCCTGATTCAGGAGAGAACTGGTTTTCATAGGTTCACTTGTTCTCAAGCTTTATCTATTGAAACAGTTTTTATAGAGTTTGGTATTGTTGAAACATTGATCTTGTCCAGGGTCTGCAATCAAGGAATCGCAGTGTCTTTCACTGCTGATCACATGGTCCCCGCCGGCACCACGCAAGCTGTGCTGGCTGCCAGCACCGCTCCACATTTTTCCTTCATGAGGGGCACCAGAAGAAAGAAAGAAAAAATGCTGCTGCTGCTTTTGTCCTTCTGTCTGCAGCATAGATGGCTAAAAGCGGCTAAGCAAAGTCCATTATGAGACATGCCAAGATAGCTGTGGCCATGCAGTGTCATCCCGGCCGCTCCGCTCCCAGCCGCTCTGCCCCAACCACATGGCTGCTCCTGGTCCAGGATGGTGGTGGCCCTGGCCCCTCCCAGGCTGACTGCAGGGCTATTCTCGGTGCTGGTCCCCAGGCTTCACCAGGAAGGAGGCCTGGCCCCGCTGGGAAGCCTCCCACTAGGACAGGGCTCGGTGGGCTCCCTGGTGAGGGGTTTGGCAGCCCATTCACCACCCCTCCAGGGGCAGAAAATCTCAGCCAGGACACATAGGGGGCAGGTTGGCCAGTTACCACTTCAGAGGCCAGAAACTAAGTTTTTCCCAGGCTCTGTTAGTTTTTAAATGTGCTTTTCCACAGTGGTATGTTCAACTCTTTTAAGTCTGGTTTAACCAGGTGTCAATCTTCAAACTTAGCCAGGTGATTGACTCTTTAAAAGCTAGCCAGTTGATTGGCTCCAGCAGGTCCCCACAGAGAGCCATCCACCCCGTCACCTGAAAACCAGGTTTTCATTAAACCATGGCATTGGAACTTCTGCAGCTCCAAACCCCCGACTTTGCTTTGCCACCTCTTGTTCTATGTATTCTTTGTTTCAGAAATCTAATTTCTTGCAGTGCTATGAAGTTTAAGAATCCTGATCTTAGGAACCATTAATTGCAAGGTTTATTCCTTCTGTTTAGGTTTTTTTGGTTTGGTTTGTTATTTGCTTTTTTTGTGGTTCATTTTCTTACTTGTAGTAAGGGTAGCAGTTTCAAGATCAGGACCCTATACTTCTACCTTTATTAATTACAATTTTTTATTTTTATTATGGAATTGTAAGAGTAAACTTCTGGTTTATATTGTTGACTTCTATGACTTTACAACAAGAACATTGTACTCCAGTAGCAGGCGGTGAAATATCTCTAGGAAAAAGAATATCTATTTAGAGACCAATGATTAGGTGCCCAAAATACTTAGACTAGACTTTTTGCCTCAGTTTGAATTTCTTTTTTATCTTTGTTTAGGATTTCTTAACTGATCTACAAATATATGAGTTTAAGATACCATAGCTCAGCTATCACAGGGAAAAGCTGCTCATTTTACATAATTAAAGCAAACCAGGATCAAAGTGGTTTTATTGATTTACTAATGACATGCAATTAGATGGAAAACAGTGAGCTATGCCTCTAGGATCAATATGAGTTACAGAACGAATAAACTCCCCATCCTGGCTGCTTATAAGATGTTAATAAATACCCAAATCCCAAAGAGTTCCTTGTCTCTCGCACACAGGTGCACACACAGCCGGGGCCATCTCCACCCCCTTATCTGGGACTGTAGTGTAAGTGGGTATGGGGGTGAATCCTCCCTTTCCCACCCCTGGGCAGCACTGTGATCCCAGAAATGCTCATTAGGCCTCTACCCTGATAAACAGCAACTGGGGGCAGCTTCTCGGCTTATCAGAAACCCTGCCTTCCCACTGAAATTTATGCTGTCTAAGAAGTTCCTGGGTTTTAACCAAAAGCCTTGGAAACTTAGTTTCCTTGCCTGCATAAAAACACAAGTGGAACAACATTTTTGTTATCAAACATTCAGAGAAAGTTTCCAATCTGCATTGCAGCAGGATGGAAAATTATTATGGTTAAAGCCATGTGGCCCTGCAGGCAGTGGTTCTAAGTGGGACTCGGAGCTCTCCTGGGATACAGTGGCTGATATCCCCACACTCCCCAAGACACAACCCTTTGCCCACTGAGAAGATGCAAAGCCATCCAATATGAATATTCCACTTAGCCTAAGGGGAATTTTTCACAGGAATATACCTCGTATGTGCTCTTTAGGTGTGTTTGTGTGTGCAAGTGGGTGTGTGCTATAGCAAATGTGCTGTGAGTGTTACTCTCTGACATTCTTAAGTACATTATATTCATAAGAAGGTCAGGCCTATAAATGAGTTACTCTTGTGCTTACAGGAAATTCCATAGAATCTATTGTTAAGTTGTATAACTTAAGCTATTGATTCAATACTGTTAAGCTTAAGTGCTCTTTTAGGCCTAAACTGTTGGTTAAGTCTAAGTCTTTTTTTGGGGGGGGGGGGGGGGGGGGGTTGGTGTGTGTTCCACCTTGTGGCTGAACAGGTGGTGTCCCTTATTTCTTTTTATCCTTATCATTTCCTGTACTTACCCTTTACTCACCCTCTCCCCCCTGCCCCCACTGCAGCCTTCACAGAGATAATTTTTGTGGTCATTTTGGTTTGGTTAGATTTTAAATTTTAGCCTGATTTTTCTCTGTGTGCCTTAATATCTGGTTGAACCTTGCCAATGACCTTTGTCATGCTTTCACTTTTATATTAAACCTGCTTTTGATGATTACTATGCCAGTGATTCTTGGAGCGACCTTAAAACACTCACTCACAACAGTAAAGTGAGTCATCCAGCTTTGAGTGTGTTTGTGCTGTTCTGTAAAACCTGCTATTGCACAAATCCCTGAAAATGAACCCCAAGAGGCTGTACATGCACACCTTAGGTGTAGGTACTTTGCTTTTGTAAAATTGATGTCCAGCAGCCACATATCACTTGAAGCTGTAATCAGCCAATAATTACAATTTCAATTACAAAGTAAAGAACGCTTTTAATTTTAGGTCTCTAAAAAAACCAGAAAGCACCAAACTGGCAAACAAAGAAAAAAACAAAATAAACAAAAAGGCTACATTAGCTACTGGCACTACTATCACTAAGGCACCAAATTATGTGGATGACTAGAGTAAATTTTGAGAATCTAGCATGAATGCTGTGTGATTATTCAGCCTATCAAGATCTATACACAGTTTTTGCAAGATTTGATTAATATATCAATATAGCAAAATTAAAACCAGTATTGAAGAGAAAAATAACTTCCTCTGAGATTAACTCAGATTTAGGAGCTATGGCTTTAGACTTATTGTGAATGTTACAGGAGCATGGATGTTTGATCAACAATGGGCAGGCACCTGTTAGTTGCAAAATACTGAAAGAATTTGAAAAAAAATATATTTTTCACTATTAGTTACTTTTCCCTAGAGAACACAGAGTTCCTGAAATTTACACTCCTTCAATCCAGTGTAAAAAATACTGCAGCCCAAAATTTTGAGAAACCTTAGCAAATAAGATCTTGCTTGTGTTTCAGAGGACTGTCAAAAGTATTTAGTCAACTGCTATTTTATAAAGATTAGCATTTTTTAATTAATTATAGTCACTGTTTGAAATAATTTAATGCTAATCTTTCTTTTGTTTTGTCTTCCACGTTCTCTCCCTTATCTGTGTCGATGTCAGATGTTGCATGGGTCTATTTATGCTTATTCTGTTCCTTATGGGCTTATGTTCTATTGTTTTGCCTTTTTGAAAGAGGAGCAAAAGAGCTTTTTATCTTTGGTGGTTTGTTGTTGTTGTTGTTGTGGTTGTTGCTTTTGGTTTTGGTTTTGTTTTTTGGTTTTTTTTTTTAATATTACAGCTGGGATTTAATGTGGCACAGAACACTGTGATAACATCTGTGCATATCAGACCACCATATGGGTGGGAGGGAACTGGCTTAATTTAGTGCATATGCATGAAGTAAATGAAAACTTGACTATTGCTGGGCTACAAATCACAAACACTACAGGGAATCAGAGGTTGGGGATGGGTTACAGGAAACCAAAAAGCAGAGATTATCTCAGTGGCATTATACTGTTTTTGCTAGAGGTTTCTTCAGCATTTATCCAAAGCAGTGTCTCAGCAAGCACATGTCCAGTCAGAAAATCATTAAAGGTTAAATATTGACCGATATGAAATGAAATGTCATTGACTGAAAATATAGCTGAGGGCTTCCAGGCTAACATTTATTCCAGTGAGACAGAGGATCAGCTTCACTGATTCAACTAAAGGCATCATGAGTCCCAAAGTAGTTTCACTGATAACATATAGCCAGAAGTCTTAATCCTCTCTAGCTTCTTTTTTTTCTTTTTTTAAACTGCCTTTGACCATCACTGCTTTTTAAGTCCTCCTCTCTGTTATCATAATAGGTCAGCTTCATATCTAATATTTCCGACATAAGGAACTTGTCTGAGTATACAGTGACTTTTCCCCAGAGCTGGCTTGGAGAGGCAAATATGTACAGGGTTGGAAGGAAGAACTCAATCACCACTCAACCACATTAGATTTTCAGCTAATTTCACTTGATACAGGTGTTAAAAGCATCTTTGTTTATGGCTGTAACATAGCTGGTGAAGAGATAGATTCACCACTGGAGAAGATAATTACTTACAGAGCTGATGTTGTTTGATGGGCAAATGTTGTGCCACTGCTGATTCATTAGAAAAGAAGAGTCAAAGTCTAAGTAATCTGCTATCTCAAAGAAAGAGGTTAGAGA
This sequence comes from Pyrgilauda ruficollis, assembly GCF_017590135.1. NCBI lineage: Eukaryota > Metazoa > Chordata > Aves > Passeriformes > Passeridae > Pyrgilauda > Pyrgilauda ruficollis. The sequence continues at coordinate 1,106,786 of NW_024508324.1, read as the reverse complement.
GTGCTTGTGTGCAACCTGGTGGCTGTTCTTGGTCAGGCCAGGGTGCAGAGGAGAAGCTCATTTTTGTAGCTTGTACTCTCTAAATCAAAAGTGGCTTCCTGAGAAAGAAGAGGATATGATTGTGCCAGAGAGCTGCGATTTTCTAAAAAGGTGGAAAGCACCATATGTCTGAGGTCTGCCCATGTTACTAAAACCATGCCTATCTATTGTTTCTTTTTCTTTCTTCTTCTGTTTTCATTGGGACCTTTACTGTGTCATTAGCCTTTCAGAGGGGACCTGAGTAAGGACTGTGCTATAGGTGAGTTACTAGTTCTTAGGGATTTCGTTTAAACCTACAGAAACAGACAGTCATATATAACAAATCTGGGATGTAATATAAGTACATGTTCTCGGATTGTGATTGTATGATGTGTAATGCTCGTTGGAGAAAATAGATATAAAATTCCTGGATGAGGGATGAAGAGCTTCAACTTCATTCTTCCAAAATTGTACTATGCAATTAGACCAGAGTCACATACATACTTTGCTCTCATTTTTATTTAATTTTGAATTATTTTTTGCACATTGAAAAATGTATTTTAAATTGAATGTGCTACATAAAAATTTAAAGTGGATGTGAGCCTTTCAGCTAAAACAGTTGTTAGGCTGTGCCTCTTTATCTGGACTGTGTATAAAAAGGGCTAGGTCCCACTTCTAGGGAACGTTGTTAATAGCAATAATGCTTATTTTCTGGCAAATTAGGGATTCTTAACCTGCCTGTTCCTCAAGAGAGCACTTTGTGTACAACACCAAATTAAGTATTTTATGACAGTTGTGTAACACACAACACCATATAAGACACTGTGGAGTCAATTTCTAAAAGAGCCTTAGAAAACTGTAAATAAACTTAAAATTCAAGCTCTGTGCTTGTGTAGCTACATTATCTTCCCTCGCCTCAGAGGTATGTGTGGGAGCCTTTTATTTTGTTCTGCTCCTGTAAGTGCAGAGGTACATTCCTTTTGTACCTACTCCTGGAAACACCAAAATAACTGAGTGTGCATGCACTGTATTGTTGGAAGGCTTTTGGTCTGCTAAATCCTAAATTCTTGTGTCCATGTTGAGTTGTGCAATGTTAGTTGTAAGTAGTACTGAATGGAAAATACCCTCTTGAATAAACTGTGACTGAAAACTTTTCAGGATGAAAGTATCAAGTATTTCAATTTTAAAAAAGGATATATAATTACTGAAAAAAACCCAGTATTATACATAGAATTTGATTTTTGATGAACTTTTGATATTTTAATATGTAATGTGAAAATTATTGGTAAAGAAAACAAAAATACTAGAAATTTTAAGGTGTGTAGGCTAAAACAATGAGTTTTCCTTTGAAATTACTTTATGTTGGTTTCTGGAATTGACGTAAAGTTTCTAAGTTTACATATGCCTTATTGATTATAGAGAGTAACTTTTAAGAGAGTTTTACTCATGTTTATCCTCTTATATTTTGGTACATGATCTGAAATTTATTTTTAAAAAAACACCTAATTATCATCACATTCTAATGTCAGAATGAAGCAATGAGTTCTTTTGATTTTGGAAATGCTACTCAAGAGAATCTGACTGATTAATAAGCTTTAAGCTTTTTAGCCATATAAAACTTAGTGAAATCATGTGAGGTGTGAATGACAGTAGAAAAAGCAAACAACTGGTTTTATTGTGTCTCAATGCTTTGATCATTCAAAGTATTAATCTAATTTATTACCTCTTGCAAATGGACTTTGTTACTTCTTGTTCAGTATCTTCAACATTTTTAAGGCTTCACACTTCAAAGCCCACAACCTTGTTTCACAACTGGATTACACAAACATCCCGGCCAGCAGACATGGGGAATTGGAGGTGCTGAAAGAACGTGTGTTAAATCTTCACACTGGTTCATTTTTGCATTTACTTTGTACTGTTCAACCTAGAAAGATTTCTGTCTAAATATGCTGAGACCATTTCTTATTAAAAAAAACTCCAAAATGAAAAAAATTGAAGTCTCTTTCAAAGATTAACATTTTTAGAGGGATTAAAGCAAACAAACAAGTAAAAAATTACTGAAAATTTCATGAACAATAGTAAATAAAGAGGTTTGGTTTATAAGCCCTTCACTCAAACTCTCCTAAAAGTCATCTTGTTTAAGTACACATAGTGGAAATCCACAGGGGAAGCTTCTGTAGTATCTGTGGGCCCTACCCATTTCACTACAACTACGAATAAGAAAGTTTAGAGACAAATATATTTACCTACATTATTTTCCTGTAAGTCTGAACAGATTTATGATAGAACACTGGTGTAGATATGAACACCTGAAGCCAGAGTCAATGTTTGAAGAAGACTCAGATTCAGAGAGCTCAAGTAATCCTTGCATCTGTACAATCAAAGATTTGCAGTGTCAAAGACACTGGATTTGGATACATTTGCTGACAAAAAAGTGTTCTTCAGGCAGCAGCCAGAGTTTTGAAAATTTAAAGCTGTTTGTTTCCAGAGTGCTTCCTCCATGATTATGG